>NW_005871066.1:246465-490447 GCF_000147115.1 Myotis lucifugus
TCCAAAAGTTGGGTGAAGGGCAGGTGATGCGACCGGCCAACAGAAAGAGGCGTGTCGGTTTTGCGGATCAGCACCTGTATGTTTGTTTGCTTGTTTTCAAATGGTCACTTTCAAAAATCCCAAGCAGCGTTTTGAGTTTTGAAAAGTTCCTTCTGATGGATTTGTTCTTGCGTTTTATTCTTGTTTGTGCCTTTTTAAAAAATAGGCCACGGTTGTGTCACAGATGCTATTTGTCATTTGGCTTTTCAAAATGTCAAACAGCAGTTATATGCAAAATACAGCAATTTACATTTTTATGACTAGGAAATTCAGTTCATTTTTCAGAATAAACAAAACCTCCAGTGACTTCTTTTAGCGGAATTTGTTGACTCGGGTGGCTCGTCAGCTTGAAGGAACCAGGCACCATTAGTTTTCCGCGGCTCGGTGACAAATTACCACAAACTCGGTGGCTTCGAACAACATCAATTAATTATCTCACCGTTTGCGTGGGTCAGACAGGATGCTGCTGGGCTTGGCCAGGCGGGCTCTGTGCTCACGTCTCACAGGCTCAAATTAGCTGCTCAGCTGGGCTGGTCCCGGGCTGCTCTTCATGCTCCTGGGCTGTTGGCAATAACCAGGTTCTTGGGGAGATGTGAGTGACAGCACCATCTTTTTGCTAGCCGCTGTCTGATCTCATTCTCTGAGGCCCCTTTAGGGTTTTGCTATGATGGCCCCGCACTAGGGCCTCTTCTTCTTCTTTTTAAAAATATATATATATTTGTATTGATTTTAGAGAGGAATGAAGAGGGAGCTATAGAAACATCAATGATGAGAGAGAATCATTGATTGGCTGCCTTCTGCACGTCCCACATTGGGGATGGAGCCCGCAACCCGGGCATGTGCCCTGACCGGGAATTGAACCGGGACCTCCTGGTTCATAGGTTGATGCTCAACCCCTGAGCCACGCGGGCCAGGCCGAGGCTGCTGCTTCACGGCCAACAGGAGAACCTCTTTCGGGCTGTGCGGCCCTTCCTTCGGGGAGGCCCAGGCCCTCTGAAGGACTCACCTGCTGAGCCCGGAACCACCTCCCTCCGATGAGCTGTCCGTGGATTTGGACGCTCTGACACCTGTAGGATCCCTTCCCGCGCAGGGAAGTCGCTCCCACGTTTGTAGTCTCACCCGCACTCAGAGGGAGGCGGGCAGTGTGCACGCTGGGGGCCAGGGATCTTGGAGGTCTCCCTGGAATCCGGTTACCATCTGGAAGTTATGGGAACTTTGTAAATGTGTGTGTTTTAAAAATGAATGGACTGTGTTTTTTGGAGCAGTTTTAGGTTTACAAAATATTTGAACAGGAAGTACAGAGAGCTCCCCTGTATCCCCTCTCCCTGTACCCACAGTTTCCCTCATTCTCCCTTTGCATTAGATAAAATCGACGAACCCCTATTGTCTGATACAATAAGAGGTGCTCCACTCCATAGTGTACATTAGGGTTCAGTCCTTGTATTGTTCAATTTCATGGGCTTTGACAAAAGATCGTGTATCTACCAAACAGAATAGCTTCATCTCCCTGGAAACCGGTGCTGCTTCCCCCCCACAAGCCCCCGCCTCCTCTGGCAGCCGCTGGTCTTCTGACTGCCTCTGAGGTTGGCTTTTGCACGATGCCCTGCAGTTGGGATCGTGCAGTGTGTAGCCTGTTCAGACCGGCTTCTTTCACTTAATCATATGTGTTTAGGTTCCTCCAGGCCAGTGGTTCTCAACCTGTGGGTTGCGACCCCTTTGGTGGTCGAACGACCCTTTCACAGGGGTCGCCTAAGACCATCCTGCATATCAGATATTTACATGACGATTCATAACAGTAGCAACATTACAGTTATGAAGTAGTAACGAAAATAATTTTATGGTTGGGTCACAACATGAGGAACTGTATTTAAAGGGCCAGAAGGTTGAGAACCACTGCTCCAGGCCTTCCCAGGGCTGGATGGCTCATTCCTTTCCATGGCCGAGTGATATTCCATCGTGAAGATGTGTCACGTCTGGCAAGGAAGCTGCCCCCCCCCCCCCAAGTCCTTCCTGGTGAGACCTGCCAGGACTGAGCCTTGGTAAGGCGGCGGGGCCTCTGCCTGTGCTCTATGCCCTCCTTTCCCGCGGCGTGCGGGGCCGATGAGCCAGCCTCTCGGGAGCTGGCAGGAGTCCAGGGAAGATGCTCATGGGGTGCTGCCCGGGTGTGTGGCCCCTGGGCACCCCCTGCTACTGGCTGCCCTGGAGCAGGAAGAGGAGAAAGCGCAGGGGACCCAGAGAGGGAAGTCCTTTCTCCTAGCGCCCTCTATGGGTGAAGCCTAATGTCGGTGCAGCTCGAAAAGAAGGAGAGAGAGAGGGCCCAGCTCTAGGGTCACCGAGCAGGGCAATGAAGGGTCGGCTGGGAGCCTATGGCAAGATGGTGATAACTGGGACACTTACTGTTCCTCCTTTGCTGAGCGCTGCCTGTTTGTTTTTAAAATCAGGCGTGAGTATTGAACACTGTCACCTGCTTTTCTGCAGCTATCAAGACGGTCATGTGGCTTTGTTTTTTAATCCATCAATATGGTGAATTACGCAGATTGGATTTTAAAGTGTGAACCCAAGCTTGCATCCCCGGACAAGCCGTGTCTTGGCCCGATGTATTAGCCTTCTTATCGACTGTAGTTTTGCTTTGGCAACATTTTGGTCTAGATGCTTATGTCTAGATGCATGATGTGTCATGTGTCATTTCTCTTTCTGTAATGTCTGTCTGGTGTGGGTGGCTTCGTGAAATAAGCTGGGAAGTATTCTTTCTTCCTGTCTTCTCTGAACAAGCTGGTGTAGGATTCGTCTCATTTCTTCTGGAATTTTCTGTTCCAGAGAAGCCGTCTGGTTTTAGACTGCTCTTCCTGAGAAGACTTGTGGGTAGAAATTCCGTTTTGGGGATTGATGAAGGGCTTTTATTTTTTTGTGAGACAGTTTTGTAATTTGTGTCTACCAAGCAATTTACCCACTTACTCTAAGTTATCTAGGACATTGGTATAGAATTGTTCATACTATTCCCTTGTTGTAGAATATCTTCTCTTTTATTTCTGGTATTTATAATTTCTGTCTTTTCTATTTCCTTCATCATTTTAAGTAGAGGTTTATCATTTAAAAATATTTTCAAAAAGGCAGTTTTTTGTTTCTCTGTTTTCTATTTTTTTGATCATTTACTCTTTTTTTTATCATCTCCTGTTTTCTATGTACTCTGATTTTAACTTGCTCTGCTTTTTCTACTTTCTTAAGGTAGAAATTTGTTTTTTAAAGATAAAAATTTTCTCCTAAATCAGTGGCTCCCAAATCTGGTTGCAAGTTGAAATTCAGACTCTTAAAAAAAAATAGTACTCCTGTGTCCCAACCCTACACACTGTGGTTTAATAGTTTAAATTGATGGGTGGGGCCAGTGGGGTATTTAAAAACTCCCCGGGGGACTCTAAGATGTAGCATATTTTGTGAGGCGCTGCTCTAAGAACTATTAGCTTCCCCCCCACAAATTTTGATACAATTTCAATGTTCATTGAAGAATTTCTTCTATTTTTCAGAAGAGTTTCATATTCTGGCCACTTTTTAGCTTTTGCTATTGTTTCCCATTGTCCAGACGTTAGGCAGCCCGTGGTCAAACCATCCTGTGAATAGGAGATGGGGTCCGTCTCTGATTCAAGGTCATCTTCCAGGTAACATGGTTATAATTGCTATGGGGGCTGGTTTTTCCCCAAGTTTTGGGTAAAGAAGACAATATAAAGAAACTCTTGTGAAATTGTACTCAAGAGAAGTTTCATGAGATGAGCGCTTTATCCTAGTCACATTCCCATGTGCAGAGGCTGCGTCACAGGAAGCAGGGCGTGCGTCTGGAATAGGACTGCAGGTATATTTCTTTGCCTGTGCGGTTTTAGCATCTTGTATGAAAGATCATGAAAACTTAGCTTTATTGGAGGAAAATAGCCCTCTTAAATTTTGGCCTCTGTCAGCACAATGATAAGTGCATTCGTTGTAAATCTACTTGACAGTATAATAAACTGAACCGAACTTTTCAAAGTGAAAAAAAAAGGTATTTTAAAATCTCCTTTGTGATTTCTTTCTTTTCTCCACTGCTCATTGAGGATATATTGCTTGATTTTCAAATATTTTAGGGTGTCTCTCCTTTTCTTTTTTTTAATTGATTTTTTTAAAGAGAGGGAGAGAGACAGAAACATCAATGAGAGAGCAAAATATCAGTTGGCTGCCCCCTGCATGCCCCCTACCAGGGATCAAGACCGCAATCCGGGCATGTGCCCTGCCTGGGAATGGAACTGGCAGCCTTTCAAAGCATGGGACAGCACCCAACCCACTGAGCCATACTGGTGAGAGCGCCTTTTCTCTTTTAGAAATTAATTTCTAGTTTAATTTCATTGTAATTAAAGAAACTATTCTGAGTGGGTTTAGTACTTTAACATTTATTGAGCCTTCTTTTTCAAGGCCTGACATGTGCTGTCTCTTGGTTAATTTTTATATATTTCAGTCTTTTTGGAGAGGGTAATTTGTGTCCAGCTAGTTATTTTTACTACTTTAATTCATTATAGTGAATATCGTTGGTTTAAGCATGAGTATTGAATCTGGTTACGCTTAGAAGTAAGCTTTATGTTCCGGTGTATTTTTATTTTTAGGGATTTCAAAGAATGGTTTTCTATAGAGACCAAAAGATTACTTAATCAATGTTAAACTACAATAGTATCTTATAAAAAATGACAGATTTTCGCAGAGGTTAAGATACCCTTTAGGTCTTTGTTTTTCTTTGTGTGTGTGTGTGTGTGTGTGTGTGTGTAAATTGGTGATTTCATTCATTTCATTGACAACATGTACAGGTGGTTTTAAGAATGGACTGGACTTCAGATGAGCCCATGCTGTTGGAATGGTTCTCACCATAGTGTGTGTTGAATTATGACAGTTACTCATGGTTATATGTCACCCAGGGGGACTGTTTCATGTGCTTGGCTCTATAGATCTGCAAATTCTTAGCTGTGGGCTGATAGTCCATATTGAACCGTAAATTTATTATTGATGCATTGCTTTCTAGGCAGACATTCCACTCTAAGAGAACTAAGGGTAGGGATTAGCTTTCCGTTACGGAATGGTTCCTTCAACTTTAAATAAATGCCTCAAGTATACGCATTACTAACTTGGATAACCATTGCAAGGAAATGCAGCTTAATTATTAGTTTGGAACCTAAACTAATTACCAAGTCTCCTAATAAAACTACCAGTGGAAACATTTAGGCAAAAATATTTCTACATAAAAGCAATTTAGCTGACAGAAGCTTGTCAGCACTTAGAAACACTTATCCTGAGTTATAAATGGCCCATATTTTAGCCCCATTTTTATTCTCGCTCTGCATCGATCTGTCATTAGAAGAAGTGCTGACGCGGACCTTCCGTCTCGGCCGCAAAGGTGCCGAAGGTGAGTGTGGTCTTCGCTCCGCTTCCTGTCCCCTCCACACTCCAGGGATGGGCTTGACCAGACTCTTCAAAATACATTGTTGTCAAACAGTCGGGTCTTGCTGATCATTTAGGTGAGGTACCTTAGTTTATTTAAAAAAATATTAACTATATACAAGGTGGTTCATTGACCAGCTCTTTTACCCAGAGCTGTCTCTAAGTTTAAGAGGGTTTTACTGAAAGATACAGAAGTTATTGTTCCAAAGTTTTCCGTTTATATTGCTTTACTGCTGTGCGAAATTTATACCAAAATTTTAATACGAAAAAGGTCAAACACACAGTCCCCTCATCTTGTTCCCGCATTGTGCTTCTCAGCCATAGGAGCAACGACACGCCTTCAGGTTTGTGACACTGTGGCACTAGAAAATCTTTGTCATCGAGCGGGCGTGACAGCGTGTTTGTGTATGTTTATGCATGACGCCTGCGGAGGAAAGCTCTGTGTACAGAGCCCACAGTGATATTTTCGTAGCTCTGTGAACACACTGACTCAGATTAGATCATGGGATTCTTTGTTTGTTTACAATAATGAAGTCTCACAGCTACTGACCACACTGTCTTAGAATGAACATGTATTTGTGACTGAATTCAATGACTAGTAGAGATAATTATAAGTGTCATTAGAGCATCTTAAATATGCTAGCTGTGGTCAACTTGCCATATTTCTACACATGACACCTTTTGTTTTTGCTGGTATAGCGGTAAATGCTGTGACTTAGCATGTCGAGGTAGAATGGTTTCTGAGGTAGTTATTTTCCTTAGCATATTGACTTCTATGATCTTGACCATGTTAATTTCCCTGCATCTCCATGATCTCATCTCTGAAATAAGGACAGCATAGGTCCTCTTTTAGGGGATTAGGGTTGAAATTAAATAGATTAATTCATGTGAAACTCTTAGAACAATTCTTGGCAGCTAGCAAACTCAGTGAATAGTAGCTGTCAACATCATTATATATTAGATAATTCAAGAATCACTTAGCCACGTGTCATTTTTGTCCTTTTTCGGTTTATATCTTTATGAATGTAGCATTTGCATCCTGTGGTGTTCACTCATGCTAAGTGTAGACATAACAGCTAAGTCCTCTAGAGCGTTTCCAGGCCCGAGACCTTTGCAGCCTTACTTGCTGCACACCTCCTGCTAAGTAGCTGAAGAGTGAGCTGCATAGGCGGAATGTCACAGCCTCTTAGTGTCCAGGCTCAGAAAGATGCCTGAGGAGACACTACCAGAAATCTCGGTTAAACTTGTATTTAATTTGCAGAATTGTAGTTCTAGCAAGCTGCACCTGGAATAATTTTCATTTTTCTGATACTGTCATAAGCCACGGATGCAAGGTGAAGTAGGAATTAAGCAGCTACTGTAGATATATTTTTTTCAGTTACTCCTTGGAGTTGTAACAGAAGTGATTCTGAAATTTCTGCATTGCCTACTGACAGACATTGTGTATAAAGGACTCACATTATTGTAGGTCACTGAATTAATTAAGAAATACCAATTGACATCATTCCTTTAGGGAATTGTGGGATGCTGTTTGATATTATTGTTTTTGTCAAATATGGAAGTTTACAATGAGTTTTATTTATATGCAGGGACTTTATTTTCAAATTTTTAAAAACTATATTTTTATTGATTTCAGAGAGTAAGGGAGAGGGAGAGAGAGAGATAGAAACATCAATGATGAGAGAGAATTATTGATTGCTGCCTTCTATACACCCCACACTGGGGATTGAGCTGTGACCTCCTGGTTCATAGGTTGACACTCAGCCACTGAGCCACACCCGCCAGGCTTCTGGGACTTTTAAATGAAGTAATGTCCTCTTCAAATTTAAATTTTTTCAAATGGATCAGAAGTGGAGTTTATGGACTTTCTCCCTTTTTCACTAAGTGCTTGAGTTTTCCATGAGCTGTTGTAAGTAAGTGGTTATTCCTAAATGGGGGGGGGCGGGGAGGAAGAGTTCCAAAAAGCATGAAAACACTTCAGAGTTTTGCTCAAAAGTTTTCATTTTGGGGAGAGGCTGGTCAGAATTGGCATTCCTATGTGCCTATTAGCGAGTCATCTTTCCAAACCTTTGTAATACCTGGTACTTATTTTTGTAGATACCATAATTCTTCCCTTTTTGTACTTACATTTCACCAGTTTGCTAACAACTAAATTACACAATCACAGCAACAAGAACAACTGGGAATAAGCGTGGGAACAAAACAACCGTCTTTGGTGCGTGTCCAACTCAGCGTTGGGTGATTGACAGGACGGAGCGTGGGCCCCTGGGTGTCAGACGGGCGGCCTGCTGCTGTGTCTCTGATGCTCACGGACCCGCCAGGCTCTCTGTTCCCAAGTTTCTAGAGATCCTGTCATTCTTCAAGAATCTTTTGTTCACAGAGTAACCATAAGCCATATTTTTGATCATTAGTTCAAATGAACATCCTGGGAGATATTAGAGATGGAAACTGATATTATAGTAGATAATAGACTTTCAAAACTAAAGGTGTAAGACACCTCAGTAAGTAAATTTTTCCTATGATGGTTGAATGTGTTTTGGTAGGAAAGGTGAGGGGCGATATTATAAGTTAATGATTGAGATCTGGTTTACCCTTTAATTAGACTTCACTGCTCACCGTTCTGTGAGCATGCTTTCGTCTGTGTGTTCTTTGTTTTCATATGTGACACTAAAAATGCGCAGAAGTTGAGATTGGTTCCCACTGTATCCCATACTCTCTTCTTGTTTTGTTCTGTGCTAAATCAGAAATTCACATTTGCTAGATGATTATCTATTGCCATGGAAATTGTTTGGTTACATTTCAATTCCACTGCAGGGGCAGGCAGCAGGAGCTAATGGGCCATGAGAGGGGAATTTGTTGTTTAAACAATGATTATCTTTTCTATGTGGCTAACAGGACGAGGGGAAGGTGCAATTCACCTTCACCGGCATGAGAAGGTCCATGGATGAGGATTAGAGGCAGAATTCACCCTAAGTTTACAGCTGTCTCTTGAGTCAGAAATAAACCTCACCAGCTCCCAAGACAAAATTATCCACCCCGCTCAGATGTCTTCTTTTTTGCCCCATTGACTCCCCCTCGACCCCACCCCCACCTCTCCTCAGGGGCAAATAGCGGTCAAGATGGATGGTGATTGTGTGTCTTCTGTGTGGTGTGTATCCATGTTTTGGGGACACCCTGCATGAGTCCAGAGGAGAAGTCACATCAAGGCTGGATGCAGGCCAGGGACAGGGCCGAGTGTCAGGGAGACGAAGACGTCGTGGGTGTGGAGATGTCGCCTCGGGTTGTTTAGAGATGCTATGGCACAGTTGTTGGCTGAGTCGGCTTCTTCCCCACCTTCCGGCTCCAGTTTCCCTTCGGGGTGGTGGGGGCTGGTGAAGTGAGCTCTGCACACGCTGCCGGGGAGCAGCTGCCAGGGCTCAGAGGAAGGCCCGCGTGCGGGACCAGAGGTGGCCTGTCCCCTCCTCCCGACCAGCTCTTCTCGCTGTGGCTCATTCCCTGTCTCTCTCGGGACAGCCGAGGACTCAGAGCAGAGGGAAGTGGCTGTCGTCAGGCAGACACCATGGCCAGCCACCTGGGACATTTGCTTTTGAAAACAGCAATAGCCAGACCAGGCCTTCTCCAGTTCCAGCTCTAACATCCCACTGTTTGGAATGGTCCTCACTCCTGTCCAGGAAAATTACCACCTGGCATCTTTCGGGGCATCTCCCTATTTGGTTGGGGACCCGCGTGGCAGGGGACCGTTCTCCGGGCCCTGGCCGGGCCTCTCTGAGCGACTTGCCTCTGGTGCCCGAGAGAGCCTCAGCAATGGGCTCCGAGGTTTAAGCTGCAGGGCCCAGCGGGGTACCAACCCCTCAGTTCTCCCCTCCCCCTCTCAGGCCTCTGCTCAAGTGTCATTTTCTTTGGCCGTTTTATTCAGCCTGCCTCCCGCCCACCCTGCCTTATGTTCCCATGAGCACCAGCTCATTTTCTAGGGTCTCAGACATTCAGTAAATACAATTCAAAATAGTCTCATCAGCCTTTAGATGAATATCATTTTAATGAACTATGCATATTTATCAGGGAGAGAGAAACACCATCGGCTGCCTCCTGCACGCCCCCTACTGGTGATGGAGGCCACAACCTGGGCACGTGCCCTGACCGGGAATCGAACTGGTGACCTTTCGATTCACAGGATGGCACTCAACCAACTGAGCCACACAAGGCCAGGGCACAATGTGATGTTTTTGACTTACAACCGACTCCAGTGCTTTAGAGAAACAGGTTCTGTTACTCGTAGCGAAGTTGAGCTGAGTTAAGCTTGTTCTCTGAGGTGAGCAGCTTCTGCCTGGCAATTGAAAACGTTTCTGATGACATGATGCAGCCTCGGAGCGTGCCCGCGATCAGCCAGATGGCTTGTTCCTAGACCAGTTTTACTGCTAATTAAAGGGCTAATGCTTCTCTCACACACTCAAGAGTGTGGATACATTTATTGCCAAAATATTCAATAGCTGGACAAGCTAAATTGGTCCAGGAAGGCCTGATTGGGTGTTTTCCATGTTGCAGAACGCTGCTGCTTTCATTGAAGAGAGCCTGGGGACTAGCCGTATGTGGAGGTATTGATTGTAAGCCTGCTGCTTTTCCACAGCACCGTGTTAACGCGGGAAGTGGAATCACAAGCAGCTAAATTTTAAATAAAAATGGAAGGCCTCTCCCTTTGGCTCCGGTGACCAGTTTCGCTGTTACTGCATCTGGAGGGCTGCGTCGGCCTGTGTGGTGTGGACCGCATGACCAGGTGGCTCTGATTTTGACAGAGAGCCTTATCTGGCCGGGGCCTGTTCAGCAGCCAATCAATATCTAATATGCTCTTCCAGATTCTTTAAAGAGATTAAGTACAATCTCATTTCGAATGTAGAAGATGTTTCTTTATGCATGTTTCAAAACTCCCCTGGCAAGGCCTTAATAAGACAACTAATAAATATACCGCTGGATAAGTGGTAACAAAAAGACACATTCCTGGGAAGTGCTGTCAAATTACTTAGGTGCAATAATACAGGATCATTTTTTCCTTGACAAATACATTAGCAGTGATTTAATTCTTTCATGTTAACTTAGGTTGAGTAAACAAAGAAAAATTGTGTTGTTTTTTTAAAAATATATTTTTATTGATTTTGGAGAGGGAGGGAGAGGAAGAGAGAGAGAGAGAGAACATCAATGATGAGAGAAAATCATTGACTGGCTGCCTCCTGCACACCCCCTACTGGGGATCGAGCCTGCAACCCGGGCCTGTGCCCTGACCTGGAATTGAACTGTGACCTCCTGGTTCATAGGTTGACGCTCAACCACTGAGCCTCCCCAGCCGGGCCAGAGAAGTTTTTGACAGAGCAGTTTTTACTGGCTTCTCCTAATTCATTTTTGCTGTTTTTTGAGAGAATCCATAATACTGAGTTATCTGGAGAGAACAGTTCCAGTGTAGATATGCATTTTGTTTTTTTTACCTAAACTTATATGGATGTATGAGTCCTACATTTTGTTATTTGTGTTCGAAAAAATTTAACCAAACTGTCATTCCGGAAGTTGTTGTTGAATGTTATTTCATCTAACAATTCCAGGCTTGACCTGACTTGCTGCTTTGCTTTCTTAATCTTCACGGGCGCTCCTGTTTATCTGATGGCCAGTAGTTCGTGATTCTGTGTTAAACAGTGTGGTTACTTAGAGATTGCGAATTTGTGCCATCTTGACATTTCTGGAATGTTCTGTCCTTGAAGATGAAAGCTGTCTGTCTCCATTGTTTTTGCTGTTAATGTTGTTGTCCTCATGTGAGAAGATGCCTGGCCTTTGCAGGCCCTTGCGGTGCGGTTCCTCTCCATGGCGCTCGCACGATGAGCGAGCTGTCACTTGGCTCCTTGAAACATCAACGTTTCTCTCGGAGGCACTGCAATCTGACGTGAGATTGTTTCATTCCACCCCACTCCCCCCAGGGCATCAGGCTTGCCTGGCAATGGAAAAAGGTGATTTGTATGTAAATACCTAGAACAACGGTAACCCTGGAAAACGGCTGTATAATTCATATTCTCTCATTAGGAATGTTCCGGGCCCGGAATATAAATTCCCCTTTGCCCGTCACTCTCAGTGGGAAGCTGATGTTGAACGTGGCCTTTCTTCCCTCTAATCGGAATGTTTTCTGTGAGGTTCACGAGTAGCTTTCAGTGGTGCTTCTGTTCTCATTCTGGCCATGTCTCACTGTGTACGCACGACATGTCTTCTTGTTGAGTTACTACACGGCTTGTCTCCCATTACCTCAGCCTTCCAGGAAATATGACTCAAAACAGTGTCATTGGCCCTAGGATAAATGTCATCTTAACTAGCCACACACACAAGCATGGGGAGAGCTGTGTAGCAATGGCTGTCGTAATTACAGTGTATTTCGTGTTACTTTTCATCCTCATGGCACCCTGTCCCTGCTTGGGATGCAGATCACCACGCCATTAGGAGCCCACCCTAACCCGTTCTTTGCGTGAGTGAAGGTCCCAAGCCTGCCAAGTAGGCGTCTGGAGTGAATTTGATTTCACCTTCCTCAGAGCGCTGACGGGACGGACACCGTGGCTCCTCCTGCGCCAAGACATAAAGAACTCGGGCTCACTAACTCTTCGCGCCGATTCAGAAAATTGATTTGTTGCTTGCAGGATTTTTGTAACTAGATTTTTTTTCCTTTTTTAAAATTGTTGACACTATTACAGATGTCCCCATTTTTCCTCCTGGGCCCACCTCCACCAGCCACCCGCCTTCCCTCTGGCCCTCACGTCACTGTTGTCTGTGTCCATGGGTTATGCACATATGTTCTTTGGCTAATCCCTTCACCTTCTTTCATCCAGTCCCCTTCTCCTCCTCCCCCCTGCCATCTGTCAGTGTGTTCCATGTATCCATCTGGTTCTGTTTTGTTTTAATGCAATTGGATATTATAAAAACTCTTCAATTTTTCAGCCAGCCATTACAATCATTGCTACGATACCACAGAGGCTACTGGTGAAGGAAGGAGCTTTAGGGATAGAAAGACCTGACTTCAGAGCTCCGATTTGCCAGTTAGAACTATGGGAGGTCCCGGGATGACTTCGTTTCACTCAGCGTAGTTTCGTTATAAGGTTGATGAGAAAAAAGAAATTGATTCCCAGCTGAGGCCACTGCCTGGGGGAGTTTGCACGTTCTCACGTCTGTGGGTTTACTCCAGGGATCGGTGTCTAAGACGTGCACATGAGGTGCATCGGCGTGTCCCCACTGTCCCAGTCTGTGTGGCTGTGGGTGTGCGTGATCCTGTGATGGAAGGGCGTCCTGTCCTTCGTGGGGTCCCTCCTGGCGTCCCGAGAAGCTGGGGTGGGCTCTGGCCACCTGCAACCCTGAACTGAATACGCGATTGGGAAATACTTAACTTACCGTTTTTATTCACCTTTCTCAAAAGTATGCACCTCACACATGGATTTCGATGTCTGCTATTAGAAGTGTCTGGGGTCTTTCTGTAGAAGTTTGATGATGTTTTTGTGATCAGAACTTGACTCTTGTTTATATCAATCAGCCTATGTTGAAATGCGTTTCCTTATGTCCTTTTCCTTAAAGTCACAGTTTCAAGACCCTCCCTCAAAGGATTGGTTGTTTTTTTAAAATATATTTTTCATTGATTTCAGAGAGGAAGGGAGAGGGAGAGAGAGATAGAAACATCAATGATGAGAGAGAATCATTGGTCGGCTGCCTCCTGCACACCCTCTACTGGGGATCGAGCCCGCAACCCGGGCATATGCCCTTGACTGGATTTGAACCTGGGACCTTTTGCATTTGTGATTATTTTGAGAAATAACTGAGGTAACAAGGCTTAGTACCAAAAACTGTAGACTTTATTATTATAATAAAAATCATAAACTTTTTGTCCTAAATATATTTAATTTTCTGAAAATTTTGTTTATCTACTTTTGCATTTGTGACAATTGCAAACTGTTGACTAACTGGATAAGTAAGCCAAGCTGTGAACTTTCTGTAGACACCTTAAGGCCAATGTAATCAGCACATTGAAAAACATTACACAGCTGACATTTAATAACATCGAGTTGAATTTGCATGGCTTCAAGGTATGCGATGATTGTCATGAAATTTTGCTTATTTTCTGACTTATAATTGTTCTACATTATCTGCCAAACTAAATTGTAAAGAAAAATTAATGAGAAATTATTTTTCAACTTCCCATATATTAGTAAGGTATGTAAACATTTTTTTTCAACCATGAAATGTTTGTTGTATGTTTAACCTGACATATTTTTGATGGACGCTCCCTGCTCCCCTTGATTTTAAAAGGAAAATGGATAAATGAAACAACTATTCATGGAAGAATGATAAAATTACTTATGGTGTAGTCATATCATATAGTATTACGCTATTAAGGCATATTTGTAAATGTGGATATATGACTGTATATGCCTAGAAAGATGGGTTAGAATTGATAGCAAATTGCCGAGTTACTCCTAGAGAAAGGACTGGAGCAGTTTCGAGTGTATGCCAAGTAGAATTTTGTGATTGCAAGCAACCGAAATGGAGACATCACCTAAGCAAGGAAGGGAGGATTGATTGGATAGAGTGTGGGTACACACAGAATTGAAAACACAGTTGAGTAAGTCGGCCTCAGGAAGCCCAGAAGAGAAGCTGTCTCTGTGGCAAGGGTGGGGTTTGGGGACTTCCTGTATGTGACAGTCCTTCCAGATGTTCACAAAGGGAAGGGTGCAGGCACAGAGAGCCTCACTGAGTTCTGCTACAGAGGGATGCCTCCCTTCTTATTATGTATATATTTAAAAGTAGCTCTATTGAGATGTAACCCATACTCACCCATCTGAAGTGTGTAATTCAGTGGCTTAGTATATTTAGAGTTGTGCATTTATGAACACAATCAATTTCAAAACTTTTTATTACCCCAAAGAGAAACCCTTAGCCATCACTCACAACTACCACTCCCCTCCCCCTGCCAGAGCCTAGTAAACACTATTGTGAATATTTCATATAAATGCATTTATACACTATGTGGTCCCGTGTGACTGGCTTTTCTTCGCTTAGCACAAAACTTTTCAAGTTTTATCATGTTGTGGCATGTATCAGTACTTTATTCCTTTCAATGGCTGAGTGATATTCAGTGCTTGTATCTGCCACATTCATCCGCTCGTCAGTTGGTGGGCATTCAGATTGCTTCCACCGGTGGCTGTTGTGACTAGCTTTCACTGTCTCTCTCCATAGTTGTGCCTTTCCCAGAAGGTCATGTGGCCGGTCGCATACAGCAGGCAGCCTTCCCGCATGGCTTCCTCCCCTTAGTCATATGCATTTAGGGTTCCTCCTTGTCTTTCCCTGGCTTCAGAGCTCATGTCTTCTTAGTGCTGATAGCATTCCACTGTCCGGATGGACCACAGTTTATCCATCACCTGCTGAAGGGCATCTTAGCTGCTTCTAAGTTTTGGCGATTATGAGTACCATCGGTATAAACATTTGCGTGCACGTTTTGTTAGGGACATGTATTTCCAGCTCATTTAGGAAAATACAATGAATGTTTACACCTTTTTTTTTTAACACTTCCAAAAGAATGACTATGAATTTTTAGAGCTCTAAAATAAACGATAAAGATAGAAAACATGCTCATTAAAATGATTATAGGTGTTTGATTCTGAAAACTATGGTGTGAACAATGGAAACCATTTTGGTAATAATTTGAAAAGCAATTACTTTTTGAAAATTATTATTGACTTGAAAATAAATGCATATTTTGTATGAAAAGCTATTATAGAAATTAAAAGAGGCCCACAGAGCTGTTGTAGAGACGTTCCAGGGCTCACAGGCATAGTTTTGTCAGTGTTTGTATTTTCTTCCCACGGAAAGGTTTTACTTATCTTTAAATAAAACTTGGTTATATTCTAGCTCCCAGGAAGCTATGCAGTGGTTTCAGGGAGGAAGGCAGGCGGGCTCTGAGGGCCTGGCTGGTGTTGGTCAGGAGCTCATGGCTCACTGAGTCAGCGTGAACGGAGAGCACAGTGCCCACACTTCCCCTGGGCTCCTGTGTGTGTGTGTGTGTGTGTGTGTGTGTGTGCGCGCGCGCGTGTCAGCGTTCATGGTGATTTTAGATTCCTCGGTGCTATTTTAACTACACGGTGAGCCTCACAGGGCAGCATGTTGCACAAGGAGACAACAAAGCCTTCTAAAAGCTTGTCAGTAAATATTTTTGGTGTAATTTCCATGAGATCGTGGTCTGTTTTGTTCACTAATACATCCAGGTGCCCAGAACAGTACCCGGCACAGAGCAGGTCATCTAGAAGTACTTGCTAAACGAAGGCATCCAGCAGAGGTGGGGGTTTGTGTAAGTTGATGTAAAACACCGACCTGCTCCAGAACCAGAGGGGACATGGAAGAGCCGGACGCCTGACTGTGGGTCCTGACAGACTAGGAAGGTGAGGCCTGACATGACAACGGGGAGTGGCAGGACCAGGGCCGATGCCAGGGTCCCAGCAGCCGGCCCCCCGTCACATGGCCAGCGGGGTTTCAACTCAGGCATGACTGGCTGTGACGTTCCAGGTATGAGTTTTAGTATTCATATTTTTAATGTTTTAATATGTCGCCTCTTCTCTATAGCTTTTTCTCTGCCCCCAAATAGAAGTCATTGCTCCTTTGGTGGATCGTCTAGATTCCATCTCTTTTCCAGCATGTACCACATTATCTTGAGTTGGTTTCATGGCTCTGTGCGCCCTACAGCCAGGAACCAATTCTTACTCCTCTCCGCTACCCCAGAATTTAGCACAGTGACTGACGTGATGGAGGGCACTTCCTGTGTGGAGTGTTAGTGACAAACAGTGTGCACAAGCTCAGGTCCAAGGCAACAGAGCTTTCAAGAGGGACAGCATCTCATAGCATTTTATTTGTTCATTTTCATGGCATTTTAAATACGTGAGGGCTTGGTCCATGTGCATATCGAATCGCTCTTCTTGGAGATCTGAATTCATGGTTATTCATCTCTTTGGTTTGAATAGCTTTTTGAGGGTGGCTTTGCTTTTTCGTTTTGTTGTTGTTAATCATCACCCAAGGATATTTTTCCATGGATTTTTTAGAGAGAATGGAAGGGAGAGGGAGAGACAGAGAGAAACATCGATGTGAGAGAGACACATCGATTGGTTGCCTCCCGCACACACCCTGACCAGGGCCAGGGATCAAGCCTGCAACCTAGGTACGTGCCCTTGACCAGAATCGAGCCCAGAAACCTTCAGTCGGAAGGCTCACACTCTATTCACTGAGGCAAACCGGCCAGGGCTGCTTTTTCAATTTTAAAGAATTCACAGTAGTCTTCTGTGGCTGTCTTGGTTTCAATATGAAAACTCCTCTGGCCTCCTGACATGACCTCCTGTAGGCTATTTAGATTCTCGCCAATGGATGGGTAATGCCAGTTGAAAGAATTTTGGCCAACTTCCCCACTAGTAACTTTAGATCTCGTAGGAAAATTGAACCCCTCATGTTGCTGTGGGTATATTCCGGAGTGAGTGCACCAGTCCACTGTCATGTCTACCAAACTCATCAATGAATTTTAAAAGAAATGATTTATTCTCTGGGACTTGAAACTTGTATGTAAGGCTGATATTTATACCACATTCAGAAACATGAAGAAAAGCACATTTCAGGAAGATGTGATATCAGAACATGTAAAAATGTGTAGAAGACGCATTGCTTTGCCTGTGGATCTGATAAATATAATGGAGTTTACTGAATAATAAATTCTAAACATTTTCTTGGGGATAAATCATCTGAGACAGTTGTGTCACTTCCTGAGGGACACTGTCTGAAGGCATTTGGTGTCTGTTTGTCTGTCATGCTAGGAACCACCATGCCATCTGATGTGTATGAACAGCAATATTAAAGGAGAACAGGAAACACTAAATTCAACACTCATCCATGTGTTCATTTCTTGAAAGAAGGCGTATGTTACTGGTATCGTCATTAAGAATCACCTCTCTACACGACATGATATGTTAGGAGCGCAAGAGACCTCGCTGTGTGAGCCACCTCCTCAGGGGTCAGGAAGGAGGAAGATGGAACAGCGGCCTGAGCTGCCTTCAGGCCGAACGCAGCTGTGGGAGCCACACGCATCTCAGCGCTTCAGTTCTCCACCTGTGTGGTCACCATGACATCAAACCAACAGAGAAGGGAAAGTCATGGAAGAAATGCTAAATACAAGGATACCAGGCTACCCCTTATGTCTTTACTAGAGGCCCAATGCATGAAATTCGTGCAAGAGGCTTGGCCCTTGCAGTCCCAGCTTCGTCTGGAAGGTCGTCTGGAAGGTCGTTTGGCTGTCTGGTCTAATTAGCATATTATGATTTTATTAGGATAGATATTTCCTCCCATACAGCTGTCACCTGTGTTGTTGCTGTTGCTGGGAAAGAAAACAGGCTCTGACTGAAAAGCAAGAAGGGAGTTTATGAGAGGTGTCTGGGATGGGAGGGATTTGGGGTGTGTGTGACAGGGACGGGGTGGTGGTGGAGGGGGGCGGGGGGATGGGAGGGGCCCCGCGATAGGAGGGCTCCTGTGATGGGAGGGGCCTGCAGAGTTGTGCTTGGAATAGAGAAGAACCAGGAGGTCCGCATGCCTGCTTGTCTGCATATGCAAACATTGCCAGGCCCTGTGCTGACACGAGTCGGCAGGTTGGGGTGGGGCCCCAGGTTTTGCATTTCCAACAGGGTCACCGCTGATATGAACATTTTTGTTCGGAGGACCCCGTACTGTGTGGCAAGGATTTAGAGCATAGTTATTGCTGTGATGAGTGTACCATCATCAGTGGTTTTACAATAAATACAGAGGCAATCTTCATAGGATTGCGTTCTGTGAACGGGCGCTGGTTGCTGTGTGCGTGCGCATGCATGTGTGCGTGTGCGTGTGCGTGTGTGTGTGTGTGTGTGTAGCCAGAGAGATGAGACTAGAGAGGAAAATAGAGTTTAAGATACTAAGATCTGTGAAAGGATGGAGTGTCCCTTCAACCTGAGGTCGTCAAATTGGTACATGATTACTTTGCAGAATACATGATTGATTTTGAAGCAATCAACTTGTAAGTCCTCAGTTTCCATACTCTTTCCTAAAATTGGTCCACCCAAGAAATTCCCTCTCAAGCAGGTTTTTCTGTTCTTTTTTAGTCCTCACCTGAGGATATTTTTTCCATTGATTTTTAGAGAAAGTGGGAGAGAGGGGCGGGTTGGGGGAGGGGAGAGAGAGAGAGAGAGAGAGAGAGAGAGATAGATAGAGAGACATTAGTGTGAGAGAAACACATTGATTGGTTGCTTCCCATACTTTCCCTGATTAAGGAACAAACCTTCAACCAAGGTACCTGCCCTTGACCAGGAATCGAACCGAAGACCCTTCAGTCTGAGGGCTCATGCTCTCACCACTGAGCAACCTGACCAGGTTTTTATTTTTTGTCTCTACTTTCACAACTGCTCTCCTCTCACATTGCAAGAAGAAAGGCAGATAGGTCCCCCACTCATTCCTGACCATGGCGCCTCTCTCCAGGCTGGAAAATATGCCTGCATTAAGTAGAGGATCCTTTAGAGACACTGGTATTGATTTCGAAACCATGAATGACCTGAATACTAGGTAACAAATCCTTTCGTAACTCAGATGGTTTCCAATTCTTTGTTTTCAAGAAATGTGTAGGAAGATGACATTGAGTTATCAGCTAGAACAAAACTCTTTCCCTTCTCATCCACTTCTTTAAGTAAACAGTTTTCAGTTCTTTCATAAAAAGAAAATGAAGAGTAGAATAATGGATGTGGAACCTTGTCTTGTAGTAGCAGTAAGTCATAATTTTGAAAAATTAAAAAAAATACTGGCTTCATCCATTTCATTAAGAAATACATTTCTAATATATATTTTCAGTTTGAATTGTACAGTCTTAGGAACTAAAATAATTTCAATGATCAGGTGTAGGGTTTGAAAATAAATATTTTTAGTGTAGAGAAATATGATGGGGTGATCAGTAAAAACATTCAGAAATAAAAATATGCTACATTAAGGTAAAATTCTGTGTGGAAGTGATATAAATGAGTTCACACAAAAAACGTGAACCAGGTAAAATGTCTTGCTCTTAAATAATGTATATTTAAAAATGGTGATGGTGTCTGTCCACTTGCTGTGAATTTACATTCCTTTGGTTCCCTGTAAAGAGTGAGGTAACAGTTTCTTTAGAACGAGAATGTTTACAACATATGGAAAATGATGTCCTTTGCAACCATTTAAACTTGTGATGAAAAATTTCAGATGTCAACTGAAAAAGTGTAATTGTAGAATTTTTGAAAATTCTCTTGGGATTATGGGAGGGGAAAAAATCGAAGGCTCTTGCTTCAGAGTAACTTTCTCAGACCCTAACCTTCCTCAGCGAGACTTTTTGTAAAGTTTAGATGACAAAGGGAATCGAGACCATGCTCGGGGAGCTTATTGTATTAGTATCAGAGAGTAGGTTTCTAGGCTCCGGGTGCCGGACACACAGGCTATGATGTCATTGAGTTTCTGCCCTCAGATGAGTGTCCCAGCTGCTCTCTTAGAGGACTGGTCCTTTGCTGAAAGTAGGGGTAACCTAGGCAACTCCAAGGTGCTCCGAAGAACTCTGCGTCGGTGCAGGCAGGTGAACAAGCATTTTGTGGTGACTCCATAAAACAAGACACATCTTTCAAGGCACATTTTGTGATGACTTCAGCCATACCCAGTTATGCTGAAGTGGCTACTATCTATATATATAAAAGCCTAAGTGACCATTCAACTGGAACAACCGGTCAACCAGTTGCTATGACTCACACTGACCACCAGGGGGCAGATGTCAATGCAGGAGCTGCCCTGGTGGTCAGTGCACTCCCACAGTGGGAGCACCACTTAGCCAGAAGCTGGGATCAGGGCTGGCGAGTGCAGCTGTAGTGGCGGGAGCCTCTCCCACCTCTGTGGCAGTGCTACCAGGCAGCAGCGGCAGCAGGAGCAGTGGGGCTGGGTTGAGTGGTGTTGTGGTGCCCGGCCCCGGCTCAGGCTCTTCCCTGGTCGCCTGCTGCTTCGGCTCTGCTACATCCCTCAGGGGTCCCGGATTGCGAGAGGGTGCAGGCCAGGCTGAGGGACCCCACCTGTGCACAAATCCATGCACCTGGCCTAGTAGCATACATAACAACTGTGAGTCGGCTTTGAAATATACTCCCAGATAAATTGAATTAGTTCATGTATATAATTATATAAAAATCACTCTGAATCATCTTGGGTAATTAAATGTTGGAGAATGCTGGTGACATGCAATAATTTTAGTTTTGCTAGGCCTACAGTTGAGTTTGTCATACTGGTATGAGAATAATAGGGACCCACAGAGCTAATACATTGCGAAACTGGTATTTAAACCCATGTGTCCAATACCAAGTTCTCTCTCCCCCGGCAGTTCGGAAGGCTGCCTGGCACTTTATACTTGTAGAAAGCTAGTTACATTTTAATTCAGTATTAAAATGTAATTGGCAGTATTATAGGATTTTGTTAATTAGTTTATAGTTTATTAAAACTCTTAAAAATTGAGGACCCCGGAGAGGTTTTGTTTATGAGGGTTAGTTTTATCAAAAGTTAGCTTATTAGAAATTAAAATTGGGAAAATTAAAACAACATATTTATTAACTCATTTAAGAATAAGCCCATTATATATTAATATAAATATTTTTTTGTTTGTGAAAACAATATTTCCCAAACCAAAGTATTTAGTAAGAAGGGGGTGAGGTCTTGTGTTCTTGTGTCTCTTTAACGTCTGGCTTCCTAGACACGGCTGCGCTCCCCCTGCTTCTGCATTCCGTCTGCTGCCGTATGTTGCTTCGGTTGAAGTGCCTGGAGACAGTCTGCCTCACACAGACATGACCTTGGGACGGGAGACCTTACAGAACCGAGAGCGAGAGGTTCAGGCCATGAGAACCAGCCTTGGTCCACCTTCCTGATTTGCATGGCGCACAGTGAAAGGCGGGTGCGGCTTTGCATCCGCCTCATTTGCTGTCTGCACTTGATTTTAGCTTCATGTTTTATGGAAGACTTTCCCCTTAACTTTTAGGAGTATAATTATGTTTATGACAAAATTATAACCCGAACCTGAAAACATCTCAGTAACATGATGGGGTATAGCAGAATGTCAGTCTCACTCGGATGCCGATTGTGGGCCACTGTTTTCCTCATTCAGGAATTTCAACAGAAAAGAAATTCAAACATATTATTTGCTAAAGTGGTTGTAATGATACCGAAGAATTCTGAACTTCAGGAAAATATTTGTCCCCTAAATCTTTTAAAATAATCTAGATTTCTTTCATTTTATTCAGTTCTTTCCAGCCTCCCTCTCTCTTTCTCTTTCATTTGTACCCTCCTGTTCATTCCTGTAGCAAATGCTTGCTGGGCTCTTTATCAGTGAGAGTGAGCACTCACCTATGGTCAGAGGTGAAAATGTACAATAGCTCAGCTACAGTAGGACTGTGGTTTTTGCTATGTCCAATGAGCATGTTTCTGTTGGGAGAAGGAGCTGCTCCTTGCAAGAGGTGCCACCAGGAAAGGACAGTGGGGGCCTCGTAGGGACCTGGAGGATTAGGAGGCCCCTCCCGAGAGTTGAGTGCAGGACCGTATCATCTCTGCCACCACTCACACCCGTGCAGTGGATGCCTGGTCCTGGCCTTTGGTGTTCATTAGGGTAGGGATTGGACGTTACGATCTGTGCTGCAGAAACATCAGATTCCTCTTGGCTGTGCAAGTAAAAACAGCAGAGGTACTCTGGCAGGTGTGGCTCAGTGGGTTCCGTGTGCTGAAAGGTCGCTGGTTTGATTCCAGGTCAGGGCACATGCCCCGGTTGCAGGCTTGATCCCCATCCATGGTAGCGGGTGTGCAGCTGATGGATGATTCTCTCTCATCATTGGTGTTTTTATCTCTCTCTCCCTCTCCCTTCCTCTCTGAATCAGTATTTTTATATTGACTGTCTCCTACATGGCCCCCCACTGGGGATTGAACCCACAACCCAGGCATGTGCCTTGACCAGGAATTGAATCATGACCTCCTGGTTCATAGGTTGATGCTCAACCACTGAGTCATGCCTGCCAGGCAATAAAAATAATTTTTTACAAAGGGCCCGGCCTGGCCTCCACCTCACTGCGTTAACTCTGACTCCATCTGCTTGGCAAGCTCTTGTGCCAGCGTCTTGCTCGCTGTCAGGATGTGCAGGGAGTGACCGCTAGCTCTCGAGGCATGCCCTAAAGAATGCTGCTGGCACAAGTTGGGGGGACCAGTCGGTACACATAGAGAAAGGACTGAAGTGCAAGGAAGTAAAAGCTGACAGCAATGATGGCTGGGTAATTAAATCACAGCACCTGCTCCTCGAGTTAGCCTCATGATTTCCATCCTCCTCCGTCTGAATCTTCATCCTTTTGAAGCGTGTTCCCTTTCTTCCAGTTCCCAGCTCCTCCTGTGGCTCCTACAGGAGCGTGGGGCAGCAGCTAGGACGAGTGGGGCCCCCAGCGCAGGCAGACTTCACTTTCCTGTGAAAGTGTGGAAGTCTCAGCCTCCTTCATTCTCGGGTGGAAGTGGGGGAGGGTGCGGGTGTCATCAGCGAATTGGCCGAGTGAGCCCTCCAGGGAGACTGTGTGTGGTGGGAACATGTCAGGCTAGAGCAGTGATGGCGAAGCTTTTGAGCTCGGCGTGTCAGCATTTTGAAAAAACCTAACAACTCTGGTGCCGTGTCACATATAGAAATTTTTTGATATTTGCAACCATAGTAAAACAAAGACTTATATTTGTGATATTTATTTTATATATTTAAATGCCATTTAACAAAGAAAAATCAACCAAAAAATGAGTTCGCGTGTCACCTCTGACACGCGTGTCATAGGTTCGCCATCACTGGGCTAGATCGTTGCCACTTGGCCGCCTGGAGTAGATGCTTTTGGTGTCTAACTCAGAGCCTGGGCACGTGGGAAGCCAAGGGTATTGTGCTCCGGAGGAAACCAAGATGGTTTCAGGCTTTGTGATTTTCCCTGGGGGGCCAGAGTCGCTCACGTTTCTCTCCTGTGCCTGCCGCTGTGGAAGACGATTCTCTGTGGTTTGTGCACGAAGAGGAGCTTTCATTAATGCTTGGGAGTTGCCCGAGTAGTTGGTGGAGCAAGTACCTTCCCTTTACTTTCGGGTGGTGCCCGGTCTTTGAGGGACAGGGAGTAGAGGGTGGTGGCGGGCGCATCGAAGCTGGGGTGTAGGGGGCAAGGTCCAGGGTGGCCCAGGAAGGAGGCCCCGTGTGGACATCCTGGGGCTCACCAGCAAGTCGTTCATTCCGGGAACGAGGCAGCCAGAGGGTGAAGCGAAAACAAACCATGTGGTTTTGCCCTCGAATCTGCAAGGGGAGTGGGTGACAGCCAGGTGGAGAGTGAGCGTCGGGGCGTGAGGTAGGGTGTCCCCAGGACCAGGGTGGCCCGAGGGGGAGAAGCTAGGGGCTAGTGGCTCTGAGGTCAGGGAGGTGGTGGCTGGGTGGTGATGTAGGAGTCGCACAGCAGCAGTCGCAGCCCTGGCCAGCACCTTCCTGCACCTCCAGTTTCCTAGTTCCCGGGAGGGTGAGTGCGTTCCAGATGGTGAAAGGCACACAGAGGGCCGTCAGCAGTTTACTTTCCATCCACTCTTTACGATGGCTCATGTGCTGAAGGCTAAGAGTGCCTCTCCCCCAGCACATTGCTCGCCTCGTAAAAATCAGCTTGACAGAGCTAATTACATTAATTTGTTTAATAAAAATATGTAGACATGATGTCTAGAGCTGGGGAATGTTACCAGTAATGTAAATTAAAAAATCAAGTGCAACATTCGGCTAAAACAAGTTAATTTAGTTGACACTATTCTGAGTTGTAAAAGCACAGACCAGCAGCGAAGGGAATGCGGTTAGGATTTTTAATGGGGCCGTTAAACATGGTTAGGGGGCTATGGAAATGGGCATGTTTATAACTGCGTTTATGGTCCTCTTAATCCGCTATGGCTGACTTCCTCCCAGAGCCATTTGAGGATAGTTGATTCTACTTTATAGTTGCTTACCAGGAAATTATGCCTCCTGCTGTGTGGCGAGGTTTTGTAAATGAATTTAAAGAAAACTGTTATTGTTGGGGAAAAATTCATTGTTTAAGCACCATCGAAAGTTGCTGCCTCCAAGGGATTGTTGCTGCATGGTATTTAAAAAAAAAGATTTTAAATGGCCTGTATAACTTGCCAGTTATTGAGTAGAAAAACACAGATGTGAGTATTTAGCAAAAAAACTTTAAACAGCACGATGGGCCAGTCTGTCCACATCCCCTGGAAGGGCCGGTGGTCAGTCGCAGGGCGAGCGTGAGTTTGCGGGTCAGATCGAGAGGTCCTGGGCCAGTCGATGGTCACCTGGTTTTTACAACAGGCTTTCAAACTCTTACAAGCAAAGTGTCTGGAAAAATGTCAAATCTTTCTCTCCTTTTGTTTGAAACCAGGATTTTTAACCCAGCTAATCTAGAAAGTTACCTAGTTTAATCATAAGTAGTATTGCTTATATGAGAACTCTCCTGGAAAATTTCAATCCTACATTAAAAAGTTAACATGCTTCCCAGCTGGTGTGGCTCAGTGGTTGAGTGTCAACCTATGAACCAGGAGGTCACGGTTCAATTCCCTGTCAGGGCACATGCCTGAGTTGCAGGCTCGATCCCCAGTGTGGGGCGTGCAGGAGGCAGCTGATCAATGATTCTCTCTCATTGTTGATGTTTCTATCTCTCTCTCCCTCTCCTTTCCTCTCTGACATCAATAAAAAAACCATATTAAAAAAATGTGAACATGCTGGACTCGATATCAAAAAGGCATTGTAAAATTTTGTAGTTTTCTTCATATAAACTTTGTACTCTTCTTGTTGGATTTATTCCTACTTGTTCCATAGAATTTTATTGCGACCCCTCAAAGGATTTCTTTTCTCAATAAAAGTTGCAGTCGATGATTTCTGTGTGCGGGGAAGTGATTAATGCTGATCTTGATTCTGGCCACATTTCTGACTGCTCTTGTTCATTCTTTCTAATAAAAGGGTAATATGCAAATCGAGTGAACGGTGGAAAGACTGGTCGCTATGATGTGCACTGCCCCCTGGTGGTCAGTGCACTCCTACAGGGGGAGCACCATTCAGCCACAAGCTGGGCTGACAGCTGGTGAGCGCAGCGGTGGTGGTGGGAGCCTCTCCTCTCCCGTCTCCGCAGCAGCGCTAAGGATGTCCAACTGATGGCTTAGGCCCGCTCCCCCCGGCCTAAGCCGTCAGTTGCACATCCCCCAAGGGCTCCCAGACTGCTAAAGGGTGTAGGCCAGGCTGACGGCACCCTCCCTCACCCCCAGTGCACAAATGTCGTGCACCGGGCCTCTAGTTTACTATAGAGGTTCATTTAGCCGTTTTTATCTGTAATGCCCATTTGAAATTTACATCTGTCAGAAATAATAGAGTTTTTATTTTTATTATTTTTTGGCATCAGAATGGAAGCAGCACTGGTGACACAGTGATCTTGGTGATGAATTGCTCCCTTTGCTGGTTATCTTTTTGAATTGGGAGTTATCTACAGTGAGTGTAGGAGAAATAGGCACATCCTCATTCATTTGACATAAGGTGTCCATGCAGACATTCCCCCCAGAGCAGAGGCAGCAGTGCATTGGCCAAAAACCACTGTAAGGAAGCTTTTTAGTTTTACATCAAAATCCATACAAGACTGTGGTTGAAAAAGTTAGGCTTATGATTTCCTCATCAGTTCGTGTTGTACTAGCATTTCTTACAGTGTGATGCTTGGCCATCTAACCTAAGAATATTAAATGTCATGATGGAAAATGCATAATCCATTTTTCACCTAACTTGTCCCCCTGCCCCCCCCCCAACAGTTAGTGCTCAGGAACTGAGTGTGGTGTGGACTCAGATACAATTCAGCATCGATCAGATGGAGTGGGGAGAAGGGAGGCTGCGTGAGCAGCCAGGGCGAGCGGACTCCAAAGTCATTTTAAGGAGCTTGGATGCGATCCTGGGGTAGACGAGGAGCCATTTATGATTTTCAGAAGGGGCACGACTTGATGAAATTGTCATTTTAGGAAGACCAGGGTGACGGCGGTGTGGAGAATGGATTGGAAAGGGGCATGACCCCTGCATAAATACTTATTTGTTGATCATCTATGAATGTCCAGTGTATATAATAGGCAATTGCAAGGGTTTTCCACTTGGTTGGGTTTAACTGATGAAAGACAATTTGAAACCACCAGGGAGTGGCATAAACAGGGCCTCAGTGAGTTTCATTGCCATTTATTCTGTTATTTGAAATCTTAGGCAATTTGATTTTAGTGTGTGCATAACTGTTTTTTTAGTTTGTTCAGTTTTTAAAAAATATTTTCTGTACTAAAAAGATGTTAAATTTAAAACCAATATGTAACTGAGAGAGTTGTATATCTTTTTCTATTTAAGGAGTATGTGTTTACTTATACAAAAAGTCTCACTAACATAGCAAAACGACAATAAAATCAACATATTTAAAATGCTTGTAGACATAATCCCCAGGAACAAAGCAACATAAAATTTTATCTCTGTTATAATTATACTTGTGTGATTATAATAGCATTTTAAGACCTGTAAAGTAATAGAAATTCAAATGTCTGTCTGTTATGGATATAAGATTGTATATGACTTTTGTTCTTTTTATTTTATTTTTTAAAATATTTTATTGATTTTTTACAGAGAGGAAGGGAAAGGGATAGAGAGTTAGAAACATCGATGAGAGAGAAACATCGATCAGCTGCCTCCTGCACACCCCCCACTGGGGATGTGCCTGCAACCAAGGTACATGCCCTGACCCTTCAGTCTGCAGGCCGACGCTCGACGCTCTATCCACTGAGCCAAACCAGTCAGGGCGACCTTTGTTCCTTTTAATGGTGTGTATATACAACAAATATTTAAAATATAAAATATCTTAATATATTTTCAAAATTTATAATTGATAATTCCTCTCCTTAAAATGAAATCCTGGAAGGGTCTTGTACCTCGAATCTAACCTCCCTCCAGATACAAGTTCTTTCTCCTCTACAAACCAGTATCAAGTTTCTATTTTAACACTGTCTTTTTAAATATTTTGATTATTTACATTATTTACAGTTATTTTAAAAAATACTGAACTATTTTTCTGTTTTTAAAAAATCTGCCTTTTTGGTCCCAGCTTTATTCTCTGTAGTTTTAAGTATATGTTTTAATACTTTACATGTTATCAAGACCTATTTCTGAAGATTTATGCCAGAGCGTTAACCTTGGGCAAGGGTTTACTTCGGAGCACAATGAAATAGTTATTACTTAAAGTTGTTGCCCCTCTGTGTTTGTGTGTGTTCAGAGATGTTCAGGTTGAACTGAAAGTGTGATTTGTGGGGTATGTGTGCGTGAGCATATTTTTTTTCCAACCACTGGCTATAGTGTACATTATGATTGATTCATGCATTCATTCTGTTTGCTTCAGTTTCCATTTCTCTTCACTAGAATATGAGTGGCAGGTGCTTCCCATAGTGTCCTATGCATAACAGGCTCACATGGAATATTTTTGTTAAATAAACAAAAATAATTTGAAACAAAAAAATTGAGTGTTCAGGGTATGTATTTAAACTACCATAGTTGTACTTCATGCTCAGTAGTAATGGTTGTTCTTGCCCTACGTATACTACAAAAATCCTCTTGGGTTTGAAATTGGAAAAAGGAAAATTTTCAGATTTTTGTTCATTCCACATAACAGTGTTCCCTTCTTTTATTTCCATTTACTAGCGCTCTTGGTGATGTTTCACATGTTACAGACCATGAGCCGTGTCTACAGTAGTCCATATACAAAATGATAGTACAGTGATCAACGTTGGTTTGACCTCTCTTTGGCAGTTGTCATCGCTCTGTAATGCCCAGTTAGCACTTTGGGTTGTATATGCAGGTCTCACCATGTCTTTTAAAACATAGGCACCCTTATTTACTATGGATTTTTAAATACTATTCAAGCTCCGTTGCCTTAAGTATAAGTGTTTGCCAAGTATTTGGATGGATTACAGAAGGCGAATTACTCAGTTTTTACTGAATCCCTTTACTGTGCAGACGTAGGTCCAGAGAGAAGGTGGAGTGGACGGAGACGGGCGTGAACATATCGCTGGTGTTCATGCCTTCGTCTCCTGCTCAATCGCCTGGGATGGCCTTCACGCAGCTGAGAGCCGTGGGAGAGTTCACCCACGTACTCTGGGCCTCTCCGCACTGTTTCTGTGATTTAGATAAACCCTTTCGTCTCTGGATCTCTGTGTTCCTCTCTGTTAAATGCGTGTGTGGAACTAAGCTGGTCCTTCTAGACCTACTTCTGGGTGTATGTTCTCTGTATGAAAACATGAGTGTAGGTGATTAGAGGTGTATTAATACAGCATTGCCGAGGCGGCCCCTCTGGTTTCTGTCTTCTTCCCCGCAGGCAGAGAGAACTGTTTTGGAGAGAGAACAGCCCTCCTTCCCGCTTGCCGAGCTTCCTATGGGCGAGGAGAGCCAGGGCACAGGGAGTTCTGCTGAGTCATGGACTGAGCTGGGCGTTCTGAGCATCGTAATTGCTGATGAATGGTGTCCCAGGAGACTTCTGCAAAACGATCCGTGCTGACATGCGGTGACCTTTTAAACTAATATTGCTATGATGTAACTCGGTGGCTTCTGTTTCCTGGAGGTAATAGCATTAGATTGTACTGAGGCAGATAATGATTCTGTTAGCAATTTCCTTTGTGGTAAGTGTTTTCACAGTAATTTAGTTTGAAGAAAGAATCATTTGTACAAATAAAATCCAGAGGAACTCACCTGTGTGTGCTGTTGATTAAGGAAAAAAAGGTGGCCATTGACTTCTGGAACAGTATCTCCGAGCCTCAGGGTGGATATCACATTGATCGAATGCATTTGAGGGAAAGCTTGCTGCCCGCTACAGACCTTTCTTACACACACACACACACACACACACACACACACACAATCTTGTAGCAAAGGGACAAGAATGTGGAATCAGACCTGCTGCTCCTCCTCTCATTAGTGAGTAAGAATGCTGTATGCCTGCGTTTCTTTGTCTATGAAACAGAAGTCATCCTGCTTCCTAAGAGTCTATCTTCAGTACCGAGAGCAGTGATGCCCAGAGCATCCACTACAGTATCTGGTATACAGTGGCGCTCAACACATACCAGCAATGCTTCTTTTCCATCGGGGGTGCTGGACAGTTCTGAAGACTGCTGAGTTATCACAGACAACGGAAGTTATGTTTAGTTAACTTTTCCTGACAGGTGAATGTATGATATGCTCTGATCATTAGCTTCATGTTAGATGGATCACGTTAAATGCATTAACTTTTTGTTGTTGTTGTTAATCCTCATCCGAGGATATTTTTCCCCCCGTTGATTTTTAGGGAGAGTGGAAGGGAGGGGGTGGGGAAGAGAGAGAGAGGAGAGAGAGAGAAACATCCATGTGAGAGAGACACATGCATTGGTTGCCTCCCACACAAGCCCCAACCTAGGCGGAGATCCAACCTGCAACCCAGGTACCGTGCCCTTGACCAGGACTCGAACCTGCAACCTTTCGGTGCTTGGGCCAACAGGCTACCCACCGAGCTCAGCCTGCCAGAGGGAAGCATGAACTCTTCCTACCGAAGGAACCGATTCCTCAGAGTCCCTGTTTGCTGCTAATGCCAGGCACAGTCTCCTGTGGCTAGAAGGCTGAGGATGGGTGGACAGTGGAAGTTTAGTTTTACATTTAATCTAAAATATTTGCATTCCCAGCACAACAAGAACGTGCTAAGAAGAAAGGAGAGCATTTGCCTCCTTCAACAGTTTGCTCTTCGTCTGTAACCTTAGTATTTCCTGCAGACTCTCCGCCCGCGGCCACGCTCCCTGCTACCTCGCTTATGACTGGGGACCCTTCTCTTGACGGCAGCCCAGGCCCTGCCTCCCCCATGGGGGCTCTCCCTGTACCCCTGCCCATGGTTCCTCCTTCCTCTCTGTCTCAGCCGCCTGCCGCTTAGCACAGTGGCCCGGGTTGCACTGCACCTTATGGGTCTCACCTCTCCGCCCGGATTTCATTTCCGTGTGTCCCCGGCGAACCGGAGACTCCGTCACTCGGCAGGTTTTCAGCGAGTGGTGGTTGCTGCCATGGCTGCTGCTTCTCCTGCTGGTGTTGTTGAAAGAGAGTGAACATCCGCCCCCATATGCTTGGCACTTGGTTGGCCATTTCTCTGATCACCTTGGTAACAAAGAAACTCCTGACTTTGAGATCAGACTTGGTTCTTTCTGCTGAGTGGTTGATTTATTCCCATCCATCTGTTCACTTATCCGCCCATCTATCCTTCCATCATCCATCCATCACCCATCCATCATCCATCCATCCATCCATCCATCCAGATCATTTATTTAATGCCTTTAGTTAGTGCCAAGCATGTGCTAGAAACCATGGGAAATAGAAAAAAAATCAATCAGGGGATGATTACACTAATTACGTTTTTGGCTATTCCTAAATATTTGTTTTCTATCTTCAAATAATTTCAAAAGACTGGTAAATCAATGTTATGTTACTAAGTTAAATTAACTATTTAAGAATTAGTTTTTCCGATTCCTTGCTTTTTAAAAACACCCACCACCATGACATTTTCAATTCATTGCCAAATACGGATTCTTTTCTATCAGTTGTGATTTTAATGCTAATATACTTTTACTGTATATTAAACTACACCTTGAAAACGTAAAATAAACCTTCCTCTCAAATGCACGTGGAGCAGCACAAAGTGAGAACTTCCCTCACCTGGGCGCTCCGTGGGCGTGCACGCAGGAAACCCCGTGCTGCCCAAATTAATTTTCGTTATTCCGTACACCCGTGAGCTGGGACTTCATATATTTTTATTCCTTCTATTTCATTGGTAGGAATGTTTAAGGCCATGGATTTCCCTCAGATCAGGGCTTAAAAACCTTTGATGTGTGGTGTTTGCATTATTGTTTTTAAAAGAAATGTTTAGTTTTAGTTTGTATTTACCCTTTCACCCAAGAGTTGTTTGTAAAAGATTTTTGAAGTTTCCAGGTAAAATACGAGCCTTCTACAAAGCAGCTGCAATCATTTCTAGCTTTATTTCATTGTGATCAGAGTTGCGGATACTATTTCTAGTTGATAGGATTGACTGTTCTTTTCCTTGCGAGCTAATCTCTGAGCAGTTTTGTGGGGCTCCGCGCGCATCGGAGAGGAGGGCTTATTTTCTGTTTCCGGGGTGTAGTTTAATCTACAGTAAAATGTATTATTATGCGCTGGGTTTATGTTTAGGGTTTGAGGTTTTAATTTCTTTTTCATCGGCTAGAGCTAGATGCTGGGCTGTGGATATTTAATTCAGCGCTGAGTGTTCTGTTATAGGTTTCTTCTGTTTTGCCAATTTTGTGGAGAACGAAATGGACTTTTCATCAGCTAAATCGTGTGGGTTCTCATTTTCATAGTTCTTGTGCAGTAGTTATTTTGTTTGTTTTGGGGGACTTCAGTGAACTGGGACGGTTATGACATTCCTCGTTCAAGATCACCCTCTCCGGTCCTTGTAGGCAAAGTGTGGCCTTGTTTCTTCACTGGGTAGCACGTGCCCCTCGAGTGTCGCGTTTTCTGTTGTCGCGTGGGATTCTAAACGCGCCCCCCCCACCCCCCAGCTTCTTCACCTCGGTGGATGTTCCCGAGGGCACCTCTTGTGCCAACTCTCGTCTCCCTCCAACATGAGGTCTTTCTGACGTTGCCTTGTCCTGTCCCAGGTGCCTTCCAGGTCCCTCCCTGTTCTCAGTCCTCTCACTATTGACTTTTCAGCGTTACCTCCTATGGACAGACTTGCTCTTTCCAGCAGCAGCTTCAGATCCGGCTCTGCCTGCCTCTCTGCCCGCTGTCGGCTCCCCTCGTGTTCCTCTCAGAGTTTCTCCCTCCGGCTCCTGGGCTCCCGGGAAGCCGGTGGCAGGCAGGGCCACAGGCAGCCTCGCTGGGTGGGACTTCCTAGTTATTCTTTTGCTCACAAGTCATTTGAAGCTGCTGTTTCCGTCCTGTAGTTGCCTCGAGGTCCCGAGTTGGGGGAGTTTTAGTTGTTCTGTTGCTTTGCTTTCCCAGGTGGAGTCTGACTCTGAGGTTTGCCACCGCTCTGGTGATCCAAATCTCTGTCCGTGGAGGTCACCCCACATCCTGCAGCCACATAAACGTCTCCTGATTCGGCTTATTGTGAAATTCAAATCTTGACGCTGCCCGAGAGCTCTCCAAAATAGGAGAAACTTTCCGTTATTAAATTTATACACCATAGGCTTTATCAGATACATAGTCTCAACAGATTAGAAATAAAGGTGGGTTGTGAGGCCTCACTAATGGACAATTCAGCGGCCTTCTGCGTCTCCGTTATTAATGTTGAACGTCCCTGATGGGTTTCATGAGGCCAAATAATAAAAGGCTGATCTCCTCTAAGGGGCTGCATTACTGACCGGCGTCTTGTGGGGAAGATTACCTGATGCAGCTGTGAGTGTTTATTAAGTCCAAGGGCACGTCGAAGATTCCCGTGCAATGCTACATGGGCAATTGCTGGAGCAATTACTCTGCTGGTTAGTGACAAGCAATTATCCACATCACTTCCCAGGCCATCCATCTTCCCTTGCCCTTCAGCCTGGTGAACACGCCAGCGTAGATGCCCGCGCACCCCGCCGCAGTGGCCACACCTGGAATTTACTGAAGGAAACCTCAGCCTCGCTGCGTTGGGGTTTATAAAAATCTAAAGCCCTATTTCTCCTAATGGCCAACTTTTGTGTTCTTCAGACTTTGCAATACTTTTAGGACTGGTGGTGTCTGCGATCATTTGTGTAGCAATTGGGTGGCGAAGGGACTTCTGCTTCCTTCCTGGGGAAGCGGACAATCACGTAAACGCATTTCTGATTCTCTTCCATGGGCTCCTGTCCACCTCCGCTGCCCTGGATTCCATGGCAACGTGTCCTAATTGCAGCCATAGTGTTTGTTATTTTTCCTGAATTGTATCAATTTTTGCAGCGTTTTTTGATATCCCTTTGTCATGTGCAGCTGAGTTGAAAAGAACCCCAGTTGCACGGACAATTTTCAGAATAACGTTTAAGAGCTCGCGAGAACCCTCTGCGAGAAGTGCTCTTGGTGCTCTTTTAGGAAACCCTTCAGGCCCTCAGAGCGAGCTCGGCTCACTGTGCTTCACTGGGTCTGTGATGCCTGGGAGGTCGGGAGGTCCTGCTGCAGGGATCGGCGACATCTCAGCTCAGCGATGAAAAGAAAAGCAGGCACGGTCCCTGGCATCTCCATATGTATTTAGATATTGAGTTCTCATATTTATTTCCATAGTAGAGGCCCAATGCACGAAAATTCGTGCAAAGTAGGCCTTCCTTCCCCCAGCTGCTGGCACCGGCTTCCCTCCGGCCCCTGTCTCATTAGCATATTACCCTTTTATTATTATAGATATTACACACCTACTGAATTCCCCTCTCCTCCCCAATCAGGTGACAGTATGCCCTTCAAACCCCGTTGTCATACAGGGTCTTTCTGTACAAAGAAACCAGGACGCGTCATCTCCACGTCATGGGGGCCTGTGCTCCTGCCCCCATTTCTGACCTCGAGCACCCTGTGCCTCTCTCCTTCCGCCTCGGCGCTCATCTTGGTAAAAGGGAGGATCTGATGATAGCATTGAAATGGTCAGATAGCAGAATAAGCCAGGCAGAGAGAGACACGTATCACATGATCTCACTCACACGTGGAACCTAATGAACAAACTAAACTGATGAACACAATAGATGCGGAGACACAGAACCATGGGACAGACTGAGGAGTCTCAGTGGGAAGGCGGGAGTGGAGGTGGGAGGAGTTCAGTCCAAGCACTTGTATGCACAGAGGCATGACCTGTGGGCGCAGACAGGAGTGCCAGGAGGGCTTGGGGGTGGGTGGTGCAGAGTGAGGGCTCAAGGAGACATCTGCAATATTTCACCAATAAAGACTAAGAGGAATTACTAAGGTTCCGTAAGATTGCTTTCTAGCTTTTGACTTTGCTGTGAAAATAGTTAAACATGGTTTTCTTTTATTTAGAAACTGCATTGGTGAGCTGGTTTTTCCCACATTTATTTAGCTTTTGCTTATTGATAGATTGTCTACTTGCTCTGTGGCAGATGCCACGAAAGATTTGCTTTAGTCTCCTGGGGTGTAAAGAGGTGGCCAGAGAAGCGAGCAGTGTCGGCAGGACCTTGCGATGCCGCTCAGAACACAGCGATGGGTGCAGTGAGGGGGGCTGGCATGGCACGCCGCGAAGTCATAGACGCCACTTCCTCACGGCGTTGGGCGAAAATGCAGGTGCAGCAGGTTAAATGAGCCATTCTATTTAGATGTGGTTTGCTCTTACATACGGTTTAAGAATCAGTACCTTTATAGCAGCGGTTCTCAACCTGTGGGTCGCGACCCCTTTGGCGGTCGAACGACCCTTTCACAGGGGTCGCCTAAGACCATCCTGCATATCAGATATTTACATGACGATTCATAACAGTAGCAACATTACAGTTATGAAGTAGCAACGAAAATAATTTTATGGTTGGGTCACAACGTGAGGAACTGTATTTAAAGGGCCAGAAGGTTGAGAACCACTGCTTTATAGGTACACTTTTCTATACCCTGGTTATGTTTTCTGACTTGGGTTTCCCAGCTCTCCAATTTCGTACAAGATGCACAGAGGGTTAAAGTCTACAAGCCCAAAGGTGTAAGTTACTGTGCACCTCACGTGCAGGTGCCCACTTGGTCTGTAAGTCGCTATAAAAGGCTGTCGTTTATGTAACAATTACTGAAATGAGCCGAATCCGGTTTGGCTCAGTGGATAGAGCGTCGGCCTGCGGACTGAGAGGTCCCGGGTTCGATTCCGGTCAGGGGCATGTGCCTGGGTTGCGGGCACATCCCCGGTGGGGGATGTGCAGGGGGCAGCTGATCGATGTTTCTCTCTCATCGATGTTTCTAACTCTCTCTATCTCTCTCCCTTCCTCTCTGAAAAATCAATAAAATATATTTAAAAAAAAAACAACAATTACTGAAATGAGAGTGCTTTGGTCATGCTCTCGTTGTAGCTAAGTAATGCCACTTTTGTATTTTTTAGAAAAAGTATCTATTTCCGTACCAGGATACATATTTTGAAACAAAATATGTAAAAATATTACCAATTTTTACTTATAATTTAAAGATAACAGATTTTTAAATGGTCCTTTTATATATACTTTTTATCCTTGAAAGTTTCTAGAATTGACAGGTGTTATTTTAAAAGTAAACATTAAAAAATTATTTATTTTTAGAATGAGAAGAATGGAGAGGGAGGGAAGGAGAGAGAGAGAGAGAAGCATTGATTTATTGTCCCACTTATTTATGCGTTCATTGGTTGATTCTTGTATGTGTCCTGAAAGGGAATCGAACCCACAACCTTGGTGTATTGGGATGACACTCCAACCAACAGAACTACTAGCCAGGGTTAAAATTTATATTTGTTTAAAAAAGCTGTTAAAATCCCCTCACAGAATATATACAAATGTATATGCATTATTTTGTGGCTAAAATCTCAGATTATCTTTTTTCTGTATTGTTGGATATCATGCTAGTAAAAGAATATTCACCAAATACTGCATTCTCTATGGGATGGCATTTGCAAAACTCATAAATTTGGAGAATACAATTATGTCAGTGAATTGAAATTAATGAAATGGCATCCCACACAAGCACCATAATTTGCATGTTAATTTCAGCTCATGTTTTTATGGATGTGACAAACTTATCCTCGTCATAGTTGATAAAAAAAAATAGCAGAGTGTGAAGCCACCAAACATGGAGCAGTGGCTCCTCTCGGTCCCCGTGAAACATCCTTGGTGTGTCATTCATTGTTTGGCATGTTGAGTTTTGGTTCATCTGCCTTTTGTTGCCTTTTTAAAAAATAAAAATAAATTAATAAATAGTGAGCTATAGTTGCTGATATTGAATATTTATTTTTAACTCTGAAAATCATTTTTTCTTTTTTGAATTGAAATTTCTCATTTAGGAAAATTGCAGTTAAAGTGAAAATTAATGACACATGACCTTAAGTGCATTTTTTTATTTGGATCCTGCTACTGTTAAGAATATTCAGTGGCTTGCTTTTAACTGGACATGCCTCAGCTTGACTTAAGGAGGCTTTTTTGAATTATGGTCTGTTGGTGACAAATTGGTTTTACCTCTTTTTCTAGGCATTTCCTCAGTGGCATTCTCTCTATTGCGGTCAGTTTTGCTAAGTGATATGTTATGTCATCCGTGTTTTCAAGTGTGTTTGCATCCACAGCAGACTTTTCTCTTGACTTAGTCTTTATTTCATCTGTCACTCATTTGATGCTTATTTCTCACTTGTCATGTCCTATTAGTATGCTTTGGGGCTTTCTATTCACCTTCCTCCCCACTCCCCTTTAAGAAATTAGGTCGTCTGTTTTGTTGATTATTTCCAAGAACCGGCTTATTTATTTATTTAATTTTAATTGAATTTATTGGGGTGACATTGGTTAATGAAATCACATAGGTTTTAAGTGTACAGTTCTGTGATACATCGTCTGTATGTTGCATTGTGTGTTCGCCACCCCAAGTCAAATCTTCCATCCTTACAGATTCCTCGTTGCTCAGTAGCTATGTCCTGAAGTCACGTGTCCGTGTTAGGGTGAATTATGCAGGCAGGACCACACGTGGGAAGTCGTTACCTTCTGTTCCTGCAGGGACACCCCGGCATGGCTTCCTCTTGCAGGAAACAAAAAGGCTCCACCTCGAGGGCCAGTGCTCCGGCGCTGCTGGCCGTGCCCTGGCTTTTCTCGTGCTGAGGGTTTCACAGCGGCACTGCGGTGTCAGGGTCTGAGTCAGCGCGACTTCAGTTATTTTAAGGTCAGTTAGGTCCTCGTCAAGGCAAAGATGAAAGTAAAATTGTAGACGTGTTTCCAGAGCCTTTGAAAGGCACACCGTGACTTTCTATCCTGAATCACCACCTGGTTTACACCTTTCTAATTAGATAAACCACTGTTCATACTGTGCCTCCTCTTCCTGGACTTGGCGCAGTGAGTCTGGTAAGAGGACACTTACATGGAAACCATGTTCGAGGATTTCTGAATGGAGAGATTTGGGGCATATTCACAGAGCAGCTCCAGGCTTTGGGTTAAGGGCTCTGATTCTAATTCACAGTGTTTTTATCATTCTTAGGATGTGCTGTGAACACCTTAGAAGCTCAACATCAAAGATAAATAATTTAAGGAAGTAAAGTTTGTTTTCCCAGTTGGGAATATTTGTATTTAATTAAGGACATTGAATTCATTTTCTCAAATCCGAGATCTGAGCAGTGTGGGCTCCTCAGGAGCCCTTGGCGCGGCTGGGAAGCATCCTTCATAATCACTGTCACTCACTCAATCAGCGCGGATGGTTCCATCATGCACAGGAGGCGGGGTTTGATTAAAATACTTTTCTTTCAGCAGAGCTGGCCGTCTGCTGACGCCGAGCCAGCGGGTGCTGACGTCGCCTCTCTGTGTGGACAGGTGCTGGTTGGGTACCATGGGAGGCAAACAACGGCCAGTCGGGTCTAAAGCACTGTGACCCTCCATCAGTCAGCGCCCCTGGACCACAAGGCATATCCTGGAACTTCCCATGGACTCTTAGCTGTTGTTATTGGTGGCACAGACCTAGAAAGTAGCTGTCATAGTTCATCTCCATTGTGGTGGCCACTTTTTCTTGAAGGAAGAACAGATTTGCATCGCATCCATCCCCACATTTCTTCATGTGTCGTCTTATCCAGCAAACATTTTATTGCAGGTCTCAAGTGTCAAGTACATGTGCTAGGCACCAGGGAAGACATATGAAGAAGGTTGCTTCCACTTTAAGGATTTCACAGTCAGGGACGGAGGGAGGAAGAGAAAAAAGTAAGTAGTTCCATACGGTGTGGTGTGGTAACAGTCACCACAGGTGGCCTGGGAGACAGAGAGGGTCACCTGGCCGACATGCTTCCTGGAGGGTTACAGCTGAATTTAGCTCTGAGAACTGTGGGATGGTGGGACTTAATGTTGCACCTGAAATAGTAACCTTCCTTATTCCCCAACAGGCCTTGGTTACTTCCTGTGATGCGCCCTGAAGGGGATTTTCAGCCAGTGAACTGGCCTCCCTTTAATCTGTTCCCTTCTTTGCCCGAGGGGCTATTTTAGCTTCTAGAAAACCTCAGGTTTTAAATGATCAAACAGTCACCATCTCTTTCCTTAAATACTCCGCATCCTTATGGACTATACTTTGCCCTGTTGAAACAGATTACGGGATTGTTCTTGGGGGCTGTTCTTTGGGACAACCCAATATGTAAAACTGATGTATTATGAGGATTCTGCTGGTTCTTGGATCACATTCTCTCCTGACTCTCCTCCCCGAGTCCGTTCCCACCCCTCACCCAGCAAACGAGTCCTGCCTGGCTGTGCCGCTCTGTGAACATCTCACTGCTCTGGAGGGAACATGTGGAACACACCGGGGGGTCTGCAATGTGTGTAACATGCAGCCCGCTGCCGTGGAACGGCAGTCGATGTCTGTGTGAGTGGCTCTTAGAGCCCGTGTGGACTGCAGTGATGGTCCTTAGGCGTGAATCGCAGGGCCACGCTAGGGATCGCTGCCCAGTTACCCGGCACCTGGGAGGGAGAAAACAGAATCTGCTCAGCACTTTGCTGCGTGCGACATGGTTACAGGTGATGCGCACGGAGTCCCCAAAGAGGAAGCATGGCCTTAGCTGGCGTGGGAGGGGTGGTCTCTCCTTTTGTTATGACAACGTGGGGACTCAGTTTAGATAATGATGACAAAGATACAGCCCATGTAGGTTTCAGGTTACAGCTCTGTGGCACATCATCTGCATGTTGTATTGTGTGTTCACCACCCAAGTCAAGTCCCCCTTCATCACCACTCATCCCCCCTTTACCGTCTCCCACCTCCCCCACCCCCTTCTGAAAATGGATTCCAGAGGCGAGAATCGGGATTGGTTACCTGAACTGACTGTGGCCGAGCACAGTGGGCTCTCACTGCCCGTGGGAAATGGCCCTGCGGCCGGGCGGGTTACCTCCTCCACCCACCCTCCTACTGAAAATGCAGTTTACGGAGGTGGAAGCTCTGGGAAGTCCAGGGGACGTTGTAATTGACTATTACATGGAGAATAATGACGCTTAGGAATCTCGGGTGGGTTGGACGCCTTTGACTGCATAGAGCAGTGGTCGGCAAACTCATTAGTCAACAGAGCCAAATATCAACAGTTACAACACTTGAAATTTCTTTTGAGAGCCAAATTTTTTAAACTTAAACTATATAGGTAGGTACATTGTTATTAACTTAATTAGGGTACTCCTAAGGCTTAGGAAAAGCCACATTCAAGGAGCCAAAGAGCCGCTCGTGAGCCGCAGCCCCAGTTTGCCGACGACCACGGGTAGAGGATCTGAGGGAGGAGGTGATGAGTTCAGGGCTTTGCTCAAGGGTGGTCGGGGAGACAGAGCCCTGAGGGGCCCCGGGTGTCCCGTCCTTGATTGTGGCAGCGCTGAGGGAGCTGAAAGGAGACCAGCTTTGACCCTGAGAGAGGGAAGCACAGCTTCAGTGGAAGGCATAGCCTCCTGAGCTTGTTGACGTGAAAGGCAAGGATTGATTGGTAGACATGGGATCCTGAGGATTGTGATGAATACATGATGTGAACTCTGATGAATCGAAGGACTTGGAAGCTTGCTTTTCTCTGTGCTTCATTTGCACGCCCCTTCCCCGTGTTTTATTGTGGAACCAGCCCCGCTCCCGTGTCTGAGGAGGATAATTCCCCCGCCCCCCAGCTCGAGGGCCCTGGGCTGGCCTCCGCCTTGCTGGGGGGAGATCTCCGGAGACGGGAGTGTTGGAGTAGCATCGGGACCCACAAATACCTCCCTCGCAGAGACACATGCTGGTGAAAGGGGTGCTGATATTCTGGGAAATTCTGGGACGACCATGTTCTGATGCCCTGGGAGGTGGTGTGAGGTGACGCTGCTGAAATGGGCCCTCTGGTGTCAGTGGCTTCATGGGGACCTGGAGGCTCGGGGTCTAGGTGTACCTGCCAGGGGCAAGGTGGTCAGTTACTGTGAGGGGCAGAAGAGCCAGAGTGACCATCGGAATTGTGTGATTGTCATCAGTGGTGGCGGCTAAACAATTGTTAAGGTAGGAACCCGATTTCATTCACCATCACGGAGCACCCTGGCTGGTCACTGAGTGTCTGGACGGAGCCTGATCCCAAGCCCAGAGCCCTTCAGTGAAGAGGGAGAGCTGGGTCCCCTTGAGGGGAAGCCATCGCTATTGCTACAAATACTGAAAAGTCTTCACATTCTCCTGGTGGGATCGCAGTCGTTTACCCAGTGGAAAGGGAAGCTCTCAGCTCGCCTGAGTGTTCCTAGACGTGGCCTGAGCTGATGCCAGTCACTCGGGAGATGCACAACACGACCTTTCTTGGTGGAAATGAGACTCTGGTGGTGAGAGGGTGAAGGCCCCTCCTCCTCCCTCCCTAGCCTGAGGGCATCTCACTGGCTGAGGCTCCACCTGGTGATGGGTGTCTCAGCTCCTGCAGGCTCCCCTTGCAGAAGACCTTTAGTGCCTCACATCGAGGCCAAAGGGCTGGTGCAGCGTGTGAGAAGGCATCTCAGGAGCCGCCAGCAAGGACTTGAGGTCCAAAAGTGGTGCTTTTTTTTTTTTTATCACATTCTCATTTTACTCAACGTTTTGACTTGTACAAAGGAGAATGGCCTTGGAAACGATGATGTATTATTGCAAATTTAATCAAGTTGCGATTCCCCTTGCGACCACTGTTCCTGATGTGAGCTTTTCAGCAGAGCCAGGCCTCCTGGTCTCTGGCCTTCAGCATACAGTTACTGATTTTGCAAATCCCACCCCCACCCCCACCCCCACCCCCGTAGCGATTAGCCAGGATGACGAGGGTATGTTGACATTCGCCTGGGCAGAGAAAGCAGTGGACTCTACTGCCAGGGCTGTGCAAGGTCTATCACAGTCTAGTACATGGCGAAGGTATTTTTTGAAATGGTAAGTAGGGATAAACATTTTATTTACTTATTTTTAAATATTTTTATTGATTTCAGAAAGGAAGGGAGAGGGAGAGAGAAAAATGTCAAGTATGAGAGATAATCGTTGATTGGCTGCCTCCTGCACGTCCTACACTGGGGATCGATCCTGCATCCCGGGCGTATGCCCTGACCGGGAATCAAACTGTGACCTCCTGGTTCATAGTTCGATGCTCAACCACTTAGCCACACCGGCTGGGAAAGGATAAACATTTTTTTTTAAAGCGAAGAAAATGTCTTAGAACCAGTAATGGATGGGTGAAGACGATGTGTGAGTAAGCAATATTTATTTGATTGCATTCAGCTAGGATAATTGTTCTCCCAGAATTAAAAAATAAAGCAAAACTAAACAAGATGCGAATGCAAAATACATTAAGCTCCAGAAGGTCTTGTCTCCCTACCTTTCCCCCTTTAACTGCTGGATTAGAAAGTCGGAGGCACCTCAGTTTCCGGTGCATGGACTCCTTCTGTGGTCTCGTGCAGTCTGTGGGTCCAGTTACACAACGCTGTCGAGTGCCCGGAATTGATCGCCTGGAATTATAAAGGAAGCAGGTGAAATGGAATTCTAGCAATTAAAGTACCGGAAAATTGTCAATATAGTAACATGTGTTGTTACTAATAAGTGCAGTAATTTTGGAGTTAGTGATGAGTACAACAACATTTCCAAGTCTCTGTGTTTCCTACTGGTCACAGGTGCGGTCACTGCTGTCATTTATTGTCTCCATTCCTTTTTTTGTGGTTGTTGATATTTTTTTATTGTTGAGACTTACAGATGTCATCCCCCCCCCCATGTCCACCTCACCTCTTCTAATTAAGGGAAATTTAAACAGATGTTAGTGAAAATAAGCATGTGATGTCTTTTCCACCCGCACTGAAATCTCTATTGAAGTCTTTGGTAGATGAGGGGTATATGGACCCCACTTAAAGGACCCCTGCTCTAAATAGATTTATATATCACAATGGCCCTGAAAATGAATAGTTACTGTCTTTTAAATATATTTGCTTAGGTACATATTTTACTGGTGCTACAATGCTTTATTTAATTTATGGGGATATAAAATCGTCTAACAAAATGGGAAGAGGAGACTGAGGGAGTCTATGTGAATAAGTAGCAATTCTTGGTCCGTGAGATACCACAGAGCAAACGACCTTTTCTAATAAACTACATGGCGCCTTGTGGACCTGTGGGTGTAAAATTATTTTGAACATACACTCTGTTTTCTTTGATTTTGATAACTGGTTCAAGCTCATTTACTGCGTAACATTTAAAATTTTTGTTTATTTCTAGAAGATTGAGTTTCTGCAATAACCTTCACTAATTGCCTGCTGTAAAATTCTTCCTAGAGTCTTTACAGATGTATTATTTGCTGTTCATCTGTCAGCTCACTCAAATAAAACTGCGTGTAATGAAAGCAGTTGCATTTTGCCCACCCACTAGAGCAACGAAATCATTTCTGCAGTTTTTCTTTCTTGTCCACAATTTCAGCCTCAAATTATGACAACTTCACTGGCATTTGAAAAATGGTTGTGTTTATTGGATTATTTGCAGGTGGGGGGTCTCTGCTTTCGTCTACAAATCAGTGGTTAATTTAACGTCGCATTAGTTTATATTTGGCAAAATGAAACATAGCAAGCGCAGCTGAAAAATGAATCTTGTTTCAACCAGTGTCTTCACACAGCTGTTTAAATACCATATTGTACTTGTTTTCCCCCTTGTTCCTTATTTAAGATGGCACATGGTACATGTGTAATCTTTGCTTATTTTAAGCTGGCAAACACCAGTGGTTCTCAGCAAATTGGAGGCAGTTTGCAAAACTAAAGGATATTCTTACGAATCCAGGCTACAGTAAGTTGTTATTGAAGACTCTCTCTTTTTCTCCCCAAAATTTCTCCTGAGACTTTTTTCATTACAATGTTATATTTCAACGTTTGTCACAGAGGTACCTTTCTTCATTCATTCCATGTAAATGTCATTCTTTTATATGATGATACCATTTAAAGTAGCATTGTCCAAAAAAAAGCCAGATGTTTTAAGATGGCAGGAGTTCACTCGTGTTAACAATTTTATACTATTTTTCTGCCTGGAAAAGATCGTGGCTCTTTATGTACGGATGGAAATGCTCACTCAAAGCATCACATTGTGATGGAAAGTTTCAGTAATTTTCCTTAACTGCATCGTCCTTCCGGCCTGCCTCCTCCTCTCTCCCCTCCACTCTGACACCTCCAATAAGATTCACTGCCATTTCCGTTTGCACTTGTATGAAACGAAACTTTCTCAGATAGATTTTCATGAAATACACTGTAATGTTTTCAGAGGGCGTCATTTTGTCACAGTACCTCTGTGGAGTGGGACCTTGGGTGTCTAGGTTGTGCATCTGCATCTCGATGTGGAGTTCCTTCCTCTGTAGTCGCTGATGTGAGCGTATGGTGTGTAGACAGTGAGCACACTGGGCTGGAAAGAGAAGGAACGGAGATGCGGGAACAGAGATAGACCTCAGAAGCCTGACTGAAGCTCATCAATGCAATTGTGCCACCTTTGTAAACAACGGAATCTGCATCTCCATTTCCTAAAGGGTAGTGTTGCATAAAGTGCTCACTTGCCGTCTAGATATTTATTCTGGATTCTCTGCATAGCAGGCCTGATTTTGGTTGATTGTGCTGTTTTTTATTTGGCAGGATGATCCCATTTTTGTCTTATTCCTAGACTTCAATCCAGCAGCTAGAAGCACTGCCAGGAACTGTGATACCAGAATGAGGTGTACTGCTCCGGGTTTCCCAAGGAAGTTACAAATGTGGTGAGAACATACAGGAAGCGGTTATAAGTGAGAACGAGAATCCCGTCCAAGAATGAAGATGAGCGGTGTAAATCATGGGTGTGATTAAACACATGGGAACTTAGAGACTTGAAATCATTTTCTGAATTAATTAGCAAATATTGTATAGATAATTATGTTATAATATATTACACTTTCATATGGAAGTAGAGTTTGTATATCATATATAGCATGTGTAATTTTGGCACATGGGTATTACTCTGGGACCTCCTATATTTGACCTGCTGTGAGATAGAACTGGAATGTTGCGGATATGGACATGTTTTGCATGAACTTGAGGACTAAGTGAGAAAAAATAGAACTAAAACACAGGACTCACTGACTTGAGAGTAATGATAAATCTATTAAAATAAGTATTTTTTAAAATAGTAACATTTATGATAGAGCTCTCAGCAAAATCAACAGATGTTTAAAAAAACCTAAAAATGTTTGTTCTTTGGGTATTCACTCCCCTTCCGCGCGGGGCACGCTGTTGACTGCTGCTCTCCTCTGTGCTGCCCCCACCGGGGACTTGCTGCTTTGGAGGCGGCTGCTCCATTGGTGTGGGATCCTCTCCTGTAGGAACGTGAGTGCGCGTGTCCCGTGGACACTGACTTCTCATCACTCCGCCGCAGTGGCAATGCTAGCGTTTCAGGAGAGCGTCTCTGTTAACAGTATCTTCAGCCTCCCATTAGCTTAGTGCACGATCATAATCCAGACCCGCTTGGACCCCTAAACCTTTTAAGGCGGAAGAGTTGCCCAAAGGCCTTTCTTGGTTTGCGAATGATCAGTCTCTGCAATTCCTTCCAGTGTATGAAGCTGGTAGTATGTGGGAGTCCCTTCTCTTTCTGACGCATACACTTCCCATTAATGTAGAAGATGAACTTGGTGTGTGCTCTTGCCTGTAGAGCTGAGTGTTAGTGACCAGGAGAGGAATTTGCTCTTTTCAGACTGAAGGTCTTTTTGGGGTGGGGGATGGTTTTACTAGCTGTTCCCTCAGCTCCTTTCCTGCCACCACGCCTTTTCCTTTCATTGCCCAGGAATGATGAGGTGTCTCAAAAAGGCATTTATGAAATCCCGGAAGCACCCCAGTAAAGGGGCTGAGATTGATTTGTGTGTTTCCCTTTTAAAAGATGTTCGTAGAAATGGAGAATTCCATGTCTTTGGGAAGCTTAATATTCAAAACTGTCTACTCAGTTCTGAAACATTATCTTGTTTGCCATTATTATTTCTGACCAGTGGATCAGGGGTAGTTCCCCAAACAAAACAAAATAAAGCAAGAGAATCAACCATAAATTCTTCCCCAAATTGAGGTGGATTCACAGAATACAATGCAAGATACCCTAACCTTGCTTAGTTGTGGTCATGAAGTTGGAATCCTGAGCCCTTTCCTGGGGATAAGGAGAAGTATTGAAACATCCATAATTGAGATTGGCAGCCTCTAGACAGTGAGTATATGTAAGTACAGAGAAATTTTGCTTCATAAGGCTGAGCTTTCTAATTTATTCAGCCAAAGCTTCATTGCTTTGACTTTTAAGTGATTTTCTCTTGAAGGAAGGACTGAGAATATATTCATACTTCAAGAGTTGCTAAAACTCACTAGTTGACATATCGATGAAATGATTTGTACACAGTAAATGTTTTAATTTGTCCGATTTGTATAGTCTCCTTAGAGCGGGCAAAAAAGGAACACTCTCAGTGGGGCAGGCCAAGGCCATCACAAGTGGAAACTCTACACTTAGAAACACGATTGGGTTTTAAAAAGCTGTCTTCATATCTATGAGTTTCAAATTTCCAAATGATATTTATAAAGGCCATTTTTTGCTTTCTAAAATTTCAGTGGAGGAGACAAAGAAGGCAGCATGATGAGCTGCCTTAAGGCTGGTAGAAATACAGTTGAGTTTGAGAAGAAAATGTTGAGTGCTGGATTGGGGTGCGGTCACTGGAGTTGAGTGTAAAGTTAGGAATGTTGTAGCCCCGGTCATCACCCTGCACATGAGTCATATTGAGAAAATTCTCCTTAAAATCTATCCCATGTCATCCCTCTTTCTGATATAGCAATAGTTTTCATTGGGACTGATGTTAGAGGTAATCAAATACAGGTGCTCAGTACTAAAGACCTTGGCACCTGTCACATTCCCCTCAGAGAGGCCGGAGAGAAAGTTCTTTATTTCACTACTTTTTTAGTGTGATGATTAAGCATAGCGACAGCCTGGGCCTGATTTCCTGCTCTGCCAGTTAGTGAGATGCATAACCTCGGTTGGGGATGTAACCAGTCTGTGCCTCAGTTTCCTCATTTACAAAGTGAGGACAGTGCGGACACCCTCTCCGGTTATTGTCAGGACTGCATGCGTGTGTGTGTGTGTGTGTGTGTGCGCGTGTGTGTATGTATGTAGATTTCTTAAAGGAGTGCTGTATCTAGGTATTGTTTGTGTTATTACTACACTTGTGGTTATTCATGCTAGACTTCCTACATTTATTTATTAGCAAATACTGATTAAGGCTCTGCTGTGTGCCAAGCACTATTCTAAGTGCTGGGCTTACAATAATGAACAAGGCGATGAGACCCTGTTCTTATGTAACTTGGGACTGGGTTTGGGAAGTCAGAGGACAAAACTCAATAGTGAGTGAGGAATGGGAATAATGGGTAGTGCTACCTGCTCAGTAGTGAGGGTGGTGGGGAGGTGGGTAGCACAGGAAGGCTTTTTCAGGGAGGTGCCGTTTCAGTGGAGAGCTGGTGTGTGTGTGTGTGTGTGTGTGTGTGTGTACTTTTAACAATACACTAGCCTGTTGCTCCGCCTTGGCCTTTGTTTCTCTTCCTCTTTCTTATGTCTCACTGTCCTCATTTCACAGCTGTCATTTATGATTCTGGTAATTTGGGAAAAATAGTCAAGTCTCTGGGTTGCTTCTTGAATCAGCTGTGGACTGTCTAGATAGCTCTGCCTTTTGACTGTACCTTCTCCCTTTCTGACGTCCAGGGCACAGGGTCTGTTGGCTCCGGCAGACTCCCACTCTTGTCAGTGTGAGCCCCTCTGTTGTAGATTAGTGACCACTCTCGTCTCCCATCTGCATTGCTCTCCCTCTGTCACGTATGGATGTGCAGCATTCAGTAGAGATCCCTGCAATTGGCTGTCCATCAGCTGAGTCAGAATTACGCGTATTCTTGAAAAAGCGTTACACTGCTTTCTTTGTTTTATTTTATTTGTTGTTTTATCAACACTTATGTAGCCTTTTTCACTTCCCAGATACTGTTTTAAGCTTTTTCCAACATTAATTTATGCACCCCTCACAACAGCCCTGTGAGGTGGGCGTTGCTGCCTGCTGTCACGTTGAGTAACTTGCCTGAGGGCACATGACGCAGGCGTGGAGCCTGGACCTGACCTGGGCAGTCGGCTCTAGCGCCCCCACCCTTCACCCCTCCTTGAAGCTACCTCTCTGGGCATACCCAGAGGTCGTGCTGTCAGTCTCATCGGTCCTTCGCCTTCCTTCCACGTTGCCACGTTGTCTGTCAAATTCATCACCTCCATTCACTAGTTGGCGTTCTGTCCTGAGCATGTACCACATTTCACAGACATCAACTTGATTAGCTATAGCATGCATACAATAAATAAATAATTTTACGTGGATAGTTTACTGAGGTTGGACAAATTTACACATTCCTGTAACCAGCATCACACTCAATATATGGAACAGTTCCATCATTCCAAGATGGTCCCTGTCTCCCTTCCCACCCTGTTCCCTCCTCACCCCCTCCCCCCCATACCCCCTGACTGGAGGACCACTGATCTCCCTGTCACAGTGAGTGAGTTTTTCCTGCACGAGGCTTTTTATAAATGGAATCATGTATATGTACTCGTCGATTCTGGCTTCCTGTGATCAGTGCGTTTTTGCAATTCATTCATACTGCTGCTTGAATCATTAGGTTGCCGCTTTTTATGATGATGCAGCTGTTCACTGACCGTGGCTCCCATGATTTGTCCATCCACCCATCTGCCAATAGACGCCTGGGTTGTTTCCAGTTCTCGCCAGGATGGATGGAACTGGTGTGAATATTTATGCACAAGTCTTTGTAGTGACACGTTTTTATTTCTCTTGGGTAAACACCTAGGAATGGACTTCCTGGGTTTTATGATAAATATATATTTATTATTATAAAAAACGGGCCAAATTACTTTATGATTGTCCTTTCACACTCTCACCAGTAAGAAGTCCCTCCACATGCTTGATAACTCTTGGTATTGCCAGTATTTTCTTTTTAGATTTTTATTTTGAAGTAATTACAGAGTCTTAGGTTGCAAAATATTCACAGGGAGTTCCTTTGTCTCTTCACCCAGTTCTCCCCAATGGTAACGTGTCGATAACTTTAGTACAATGTCAAAACCAGGAAGTCGACACGGGTGCAGTCCACATCCTTTATCCGACGTCACCAGCTTCACACACAGCGATTTCTGTGCACATTGTCCTGTGGAGTCGGTCCCAGGTGGAGAGTCGTGGAGCTGGCACCGCCGGCGGGATGCGGAGCTGCCATCGCCACAAAGAGTCTTCATGTCGCCCTTTGCTGTCACAGCCAGACCTCTTCTCCCCCCACCTGGTCCTGCGCCCTCTGTGAAACCCAGGAAACAGCTAATCTGTTCTCCAGCTCCGTCATTTCAAGAATATTATAGAAACAGACTCCTAGAGTGCATAAGCTCTTGAAATAGGCTCTTTTTAAAAACCCAGCCGAATGCCCTGCATACGCCTCGGTGTGCTGGTTGCCTGTCTCAGTACATCTTTCCCTTTCTCTGCTGCGTGATATGACGTGGCTCAGTCAGTGTGCCCATGTGCCCATTGAGAGACATTCAGAGCGTTTCCATCTTTCTGCCTATTGCAAAAATGACTGAACTACCGGACACACCCCTTTGTGCATAGCAGTTTTCATTTCCCTCTGCTAACCGCCCAGTAATGCATGTGAAGCTGTTTGTTTTCACTTTCAGAGTGCTGGTACCATTTTACACGCCTCCAGCAACCCATGGGTCATCCCGTTTCTCCGCGTCCTGGTCAGCATGCGGCGTGGCCACGGCTTTCCGTGGTAGCCACTCTGCTAGTTGTGTATATACCTCATTTTGGTTTTAGCGTGTTTCCTTCCTGGCTGGCGGTGTGCAGCATCTCTGCATGTGCTTGCCGTCCACCGAGTGATGTGGATGGGACTCAGGCAGGCCTGTGCATGTGTGGTATTGTCCGTGTTAATCCGAGCCACTCCCATGGCGTGCACTGGTATCTCCCTGTGGTTTTAATTCTTGTTTTCCTGGTAAATTAGGATGCTGAGCTTCTTTTCAAGCACATGCTGGTCACTCTCACATCTTTGTGAATTGTCTGCTCAGGTTATTTCTTTGCCCACTTTAATGAGGCTTATTTGTCATACAGAGTGATGAGTTACTCAGTTTTGTATCCCAATCCTTTGTCAGATCTATATGTTGTCAGTCTTTCCATCCGTCGTGTGACTGGCCTTTTCCATCTTTTTTTTTTTTTTTTTTACGTGATTTCTTTCGAGGAGTGGATGTTTTAATTTCGATGAATTTCAATGTGTCCATATTTGTCTTTTATCTTTAGTGTTTTATTACATCCTTTCTAACAAATCCTTGCCTACTGAGAAGTCATGAACATTGTCTCCCAGAAATTTCATAGCTGCAGCTTTTACCTTCAGGTCTGAGACCCACTTGGAGTTCATTTTTGTTCATGTGCACATTTCCTTATCCAACCCTAGTGATTGTTGCTTGGGGTTAATAGCAGGAATCACACTGATGCCACGTTGTCTGTCACACGTGACTCCGGGTGGCTGTGTGGAGAAGCACCTGTGGGTTACGGCGCACATGTGTGTATTTCACTGAGTGTGTGCACCCTGCAGAAAGGTAGCGTACCTTTATGTTTTCACCACATGGTGGGAGAGCTCCTGTTTCTTCATTTTGACTTCTTATGAATAATTATATAATAGCGTTTTTTTCTCCTTTTCACTTGCTTCTATACGATATCATTTTCAGAATGCTTCTCAGGAGTCTGTGACTCCTCTCCAACTCGATTATCCTAACTGTTGTGGAGGCGCCACCCGTACTCCTACCTGGTTCAGCGTGTGTCACCTCTGTGGCCGTAGGCCGAGGGGCAGGCCTAGGGCTGCAGCATTGATGTGGTCACCAGGCGTTAGGACATGTATCTTGCCTTTCGGTCTCTCTTTCACCTCCTTTTTTGGTTCTCCTATTTGTTCTTTATTTTTCACGATGTTGAATCGGAGACCTTCAGTAAGTGAGACATTAATACACACAATTAAGTGCCCCGTTGGGTGAAGATAACTCCCTAATGGAGTTAGGAGTGCTCTATCACTGTAGGTGAAAACCTGTAGGAGCAGGTGGTGATACGAACAATAACATAGGTCACACCTTAAAAGCCTCTTAATCTCGGGAAGGACAGAACCTCATGGTATAAATATGCTGCCAACACCGTCAGATGCAGCCTGAGACTTCATGTGTTGAGAGAAAAGCGTGTGTTGAACAGATGTCCCAGGCCGTAGGGCTGCAGTGTGAGCCAGTTACATTTCCATAACGATTTCATGGCCTAAAGCATTCGGTGTCTTTCACTGATGGAAAAGCCCATTTACTGCTAGATAGCGCTTACCTGGGGTAAGAAGGACCCAGGCGAATCTTCCCGCTGAAGTACCGGCTGGGAAGAATTACATGTGAAAGGGAAATGTGCCTTTTTAAAAGTTTTCTTGGCTAAGTTCTTTGAATAGTAATCCTGGTTAGGAATTGTATTTATAGAAACTGCCGCTCGCATTACCATCGCTTGCATCTGTGTGCGTTGTTTCACGTATCGGTAATTTCGTTTGGCCCGGTCCTTGCCAGTTTTAGTGTGAAAACTGGGAGATGCTGAGGCATCTGTGTGAGCCTGCGACTAGGTCCTGAGGGTCTCCTCCCTGTGTTTGCACAAGGTGTTTGCACTGCCTTTTCCTTCTGTTTCTCCGGTAGCTTAGTGCTTCAATTGTGCCAACATCGACAAACAAGGAAACAGATTAATGGCATAGATATAAGCCCCCAAAATGGATACCCACACTTTGGATAATTATGCAGGCAGTGTTGATTAAAATGCATTTCATTTTCAAAGTTGAGCCCTCAGCTGCTAAAGTGTGTACACATCTTTTTTGGACTATATCTACGGTATGTCAGCATCCCCCAACCACGCTGGGACCCAGGACTCTGAGAGACAGCAGCAACAAGGCTTTCATTTCAGCTTCGGCAGCCCTGTCTGGGGGAACTGGTGGATGTAAACAGCACAGCACAGCTCGGTGGGGTGCGTGCGGGAGATTCCCAGCGGGAGGGCGCGTGCAGGAGCCCGAGTGAACAGGCGGCCCGGCAGTTAGTTCTCTGCTTCGCCTGCAGCCTGGTCATGGCTTTATTATGTAGACTTTGGAGAGAATCCCGAGGAATCTAACGGAATATATTAGAGGGTGTGAGCGACGTGCCCTGTGATGAAAATCTGAAGAACCAGGCTTATCTGGCCTGCAGGAGGGCGGGCGGAACAGGGACTTAATTACTGTCTTGGAGCTCAGTGAGCTCGCAGCACGGAGGCCACCAGGGTGCCCAGGAGAACTGGCTCCCCACGGGTGCTCTCCAACACGGTGTTTTGCTGCTTTTTACCATGAAAGGGTATTTCAGGAGTGAGGGCCCGCCCCGCTGGCGGCTGTTCTTGCTTCCCTGCCAGGGGACAAGCAAGCAGGAGCTCAGGTCACCCCGAAGCGCAGCGATGGATGGGGGACTGTGCGACTCCCCCCCGAGGCTGGTGGAGGTCCCTCCAGTCAAGACTTCTCTCTTTTTTAGAGTAAGTTCCACTTGGGGTGTAGGCTGCCAAGGCTTCTGGGAGTGGGTTTGAGGCTGGTCGGAATGGTTGCTTTGCCCTTTTTTCTTGGCTTAACGATAAACAGGCCTTTTTACGATCCCTCCTTTCTTAGTCCCATAAACTGGTCAAAACCAAGATGGATGGCGGACACACTCCTGTTGTAGGTTTAAGCGAGTTCAGTTCGGTAGAGCCACGTAGGCACCACCCGAGGGGCTCAGGGTCAAGGCCCAGGGAGGCCCTGCGCTTTGGGGGATGGGAGAGAGGGCGTTGAGGTGCAGTGGGCGGCTCTGGCCACGGCTCACCTGGGAAGGACTCCCTGTTTTTGTCCCTCTGTCTTCCTCCCCCTCCTCCTCCCCCTCCCCGCAGAAGCTGTCTGCTGATTGATCCCTCTTCTGTGCCTCTCCATGGCTTCTTTTTATCTAGAAAACCCAAACCTTTCCTCATGTAGGGTTCAGGTAGGGGGAGGGGTGGTTTTGAGTAAATAACAGGCATGGAGCACAGATAAGTAGCTCCTGTAAGATCTTTTTAAAAAAGTTTCCATGATATTTAATAAGAGAATTATAGGCCCCACATGCCGGGTGTAACAGGACACGCGGATCGCCAAGATTTTCCAGGAAAGCACTTGTCCGTGGGGTATGACGAGGTCAGCCACGAAAGGACGTCCCTCCGGCTGCATCGTGCCCGACCTTCTCCAGGCCTGGAGGTGTGCGTGGTTTCTCCCGTGTGCACGCCTCTGCTCTGCCACCACCTCGCAGTAAAGGCACGCGTCCCGGACCTGAGCCACGCCGCCGGGCGTCCTCCAAGAACCTTGACTTGCCTTTCAAGCTCCTGTGAACGCCACCTTCCTTGCCAACCTCTCCGGTCCTCCCCGGCCAGGTTCTGACTTAGTTTGCCTGACACCACAGCGAGCCGTGGCCTTGAGCGATGCCTGGACCAGCGTCTTAGAAAATGTGTCCTTTTCCACTTTTCCTGGGCCCTTGATTTACGCCCGGACTCCCTCTGCCACTTGCTTTATCTGCTTCTGTTCTCGGGCTCTCAGGCTTTGCTTGAGAAAAGGAGGAAACCAAGATGACCGAGTCCAGGACAATGTGGGGCTCCATCACCTCGGCTGCTCCCCTGTCATGCGCTGCCCCTTCTGTGGTTCCCGATCCCCACCGGCCTCTGGGAGGGGCAGCTCATCTCTGGGTCGTGAGCGGTGCTCAAGCTTTGTGCTTTCAGATTAAATTGGCGGCTGGCTTCCTAATCAGTGAGCTTTTACTCCATGACAGTGTTTTTTCTAGAATAGTTACAATAAACGTAATATATTCAGCGCGTTGCTGTGTCAGAGTTTACTGCCGTCTTTTGACACAAACGGCTCTTGCCTTGTGGAATGAACACCAGCAGCTGAGACCTGGGGTCCTAATTGGCCCCGTCCCTTGTGCAGCGTCGCCACTTTGAACATCGCTCCTACGAGGAGGAGAGAGGACACGAGGAGTTCTTTCCTAGTAGCATGAAAGGGCAAGGAGACAATGCAGTTACCATTTGTTCAATTAGACTGGATCCGCAAAGTGAACCAAATTAAAAAACAAGGGAAATGTTCTGCAGCTTATGGGCAATGTGGCTCTAGGAACGTTGCAGTTTGGGGCAGTTAAAAGGTAACTGCTTTATGAAATCCCGGCCTTGTCCCTCACCAAAGCCAGTAACTGTGGCGGAGAGAGAGGAGAACAGGGTATGTTACCCGACTTAAAACACGGTCTTACATACCGCAGAGGAAGTGGTCATATGTGTGGGCGTTGTGGAATGTGATGTCACACACAAAGCTGGCCGTGGCTGCTTGTTCTCAGAATAGTAACTTTGGGGGAACTCCCAGCAGAAAGGGGATAGAAGCAGTGGCGCGTGTACCAGCCAGTCCATGCGTGCTGTGGGCCTCCGTGGGGAACCACGTTCAGAGTTCTGGGAGAGTTTTAACCCCGCCATGTTTATGTTTGTAAATGACTGCTCTGTCTGCGCCGTGGAAAATAGGCTGAAAGAGGCTAAGGTAGAGACGGGCGTCTGGTTAGGAGGCTACTGCTGTGGTCCAGGCGTGAGATGTCGATGTCGCGGGTCTAGGTCAGGATGGTGGTGGAGATGAAGTCAAGTGGGTGAGTTGGAAAGATGTTTTTGGGGAGAGAGAGAGAGAGAGAGAGAGAGAAAATGACTAAGCTTTGTGCTTGAGCCACTTGCTAGGTGGTGGTGCCGCTTCTTCCTGAGAGAGGTTTTGGGTAGAGATGCCGTGTAGGGTGTCTTGCACTCAGGACCCCCGAGACATCCAAGTGGACAGTGGGTGCCTGGGTCTGATGTGGAGATGGAGGTTCGGGGTGATGGAAGGCATCTGCGTGGCGCTAGCACTTGGGACAGTTTTCAAAGTGTGGTCCCCAGACCAGCAACGGCGGTAACACCTGGGGCCTTAGACACGCAGGTTGTCAGCCCCCACACAGATGCGCTGCGTCCGCACTCTGAGCATGGGGCCCGGCACTCCGCGGTAATAACCTTCCATGTGACTCTGGTGTGGAAGGAAGCTGAGGGCCTCTGGATGGGCAGGGGAAGGTAGATGGAGGCGAACAAGAAGGCCTCAGGCTTACGTGTATTGGTCTTGTTTAACGTCACGAGCAGTCTGACCTTGAGCTTGGTTATCCTGTGGTGGGCTATTCCACCAGCTGGGCGTGTCCATGGAGAATGTGACAGTCGTAACAGGAGGTTGAGGTCCTGAAACTGTGCATTAAGGATGTTAAAATTGTTCTTGTCAGGTAAGGGGTAAGGAGATGCCTTTTTTTTTAAATGCATAGCATAAGTGAAATCCAATTGTCATGTCTTTTCAGAGGGTGGAGGGGAAACGCTATGAGTAAGTTAATAAGAAAAGAAACACTTGTGGTTTCATTAGATGGAGTTCTTTGCAGGTCACACGTACAGTTTGTAAGTAATTGAGATACAGGCATCACGGAGAAGTTACTTCCATTAAACTCCTCACCTCAGAAATGGCTTTCTGAAGGGTGGGGTGCCATTTGGTGAGCCTTTTCAGGGGCCTTTTGACAGCGAATTTGCTCCTGTAACAGCATACGGTTTCTTCTCTTGTGATTCATATTTTTAAAAAGAGAATGTTTCCCTTTATCGTGAACTCGGATGAATATAGGAGATCATTGACGGCCTACCTCTGCATGAAAGAATTCAACTTGTCAAATGCAATGGAATGGAACGCATTTAGACTCTTCGGTCCTGGGATCGCGTTCTGTCGCTCTGCTCAAGCACATGATGGAAGGATGAGAAGCAGGTCAGGGGGCGCGGTGTCTCCAAGGCTGCCCTGGTGTGTGTGTATCACAATGACAGCCGGGACCGACACCTTTCAGGGAATGGGGTCTGTGCTGCAGTACATTCGCTTGACACAGTTTCTTTGAGTGAAGTAGTTTGTTTGTTTGTTTGTTTGTTTTTAAGGCAAGGTAAGCTGGCTTCCTCTTGTCCCATTTAATGGGAAGCTGCATGGCAGGCACTAGAAAAACAATTGGTGGTTTCCGGGGGGAGATACATGCAGAGGGAAGAAGGGAGAGCAAGAGACAGAGGGGAGGGTGCAGAAGACAGACCAGGATTCACTGGGAAGTAGAACGGACGGATCCAGCGCCAAGGTGGTGGGTGGGTGAGCAGCAGGGAAGGGTGGACGCGCTGGCCTGAGAGACGGTGCCGGTAGCCACGGGCGGTGGAGCTGCAGGAACGTTCCTAAGTGATGGCGCCGGTGGTTAAGGCTCCGGGGGAAGCGTTTCTGTGCGGTGTGTCTGGATGCTGCACGTCTTGTTCCACACGAAGCGGTGGGGCTTAGCTGGATGTAGACTCGCAGTTCCCTGTTTTGATCAGATGATTCCAGAAATTGTTACCTCGTCCTTCATGATGTGAACATTGGTTATTGTTTATTAAGCTGTAATACGTACAACCAGAAATCAAAATTTATATTTACCATTCTACGCACAGAAAGGAAAGGCCGTGTCCATTGTATATACTTACCCTGATCTGCAGCAGTCACGTTCAGTAAATGTCTTTTTATTCTTAAACTACAAGGCGAAGCAAGTGACTCCGTCTCTGCAGAGAGAGGCCATCCCGTATCGCAAACTGCACTTGCTCTTGTATTTGGTACCTGGATTCTGCACACTTGCCTGTGTTTCAAGGTGATACGTATGGGATTTAGCTTAAAAGTCTTGCCATTTGTTTAGTCTTCCCCTAGGAATGTTTTTCCCGCACACATTGCTTTTCTTAATGCTTATTTATTTGCTATTTGAGCAGGAGGAGCCCATATAATAATACCGAAACTTGAGAAAGATTGATATTTGTTGTGGCAAGGAGTTGAGTCAGACAAAGGCAGGTGCTGCTTTGATATGGATTTTACAGGGAGCCTCCCTCGTCCCCCACATGCTGCCGCTCCGTAACCAGATGGCGGCTGGGTCTGTGAACTCAGACTCCACTCGGGTTGCAGACAGACCGGGCCCTGTCCCGATGCTGGGGCTCGGAGCCCGGGGTCCCCTCTCCCCTGGGATCCCAGTGCTGCCACCTCACCTGGGACTGGGCCTTGTCCTGCCTGCTCCAAAAACAACAAAGAACCGACAAGATTGGCAGATGCCTCCAAGGAGCCAGGGGCCGGCCACCGTGGTCCGTGTAGAAATGTGACATTTTGTTCGGGTCTCTACCCTAGGGGTGCAGTGTCCATGCTGTGTATTTTGTTGTCCAGGCTGAATGTTTGAAACCAGCAAGTTTACATTCTTGCCTGTGTGTTTCTCCATTGCTCCCTCCGCAAAGCTAAGCCATTACTGGAAGCCTGCTCTGGGCGAGACCGTGAAATAGGGGAATTTGTCGGAGAGTCTTAGACGTCTGCTGCCCCCTTTCCAGCTCTGCCTGCCCCCCAGCACCCGCCGGGGGCTGCGCGGTGTGTGATGGGTTGCATCCAGATAGCCTGTATCTTCCAGGGACCTCAGCTTTTTAAGAGACTTGCTGGGGTGGGGAGAGAATATGTCACACACAGGCATAAATCTCTAAGAGAAACATCATTGATGAGTGAGAAAACGGGGGGCCAGGACCTTCTACTTCTAAAGCGAATGTGTAAGTGACTGCTTCCTCTCTGTTTTAGTACAGCGGGCCTTGTCATTAATCATTAGTGCCAATTACAACCCCTTGGGTTGTTGTGCTTAAATATGATGAAACACCGAGTATCTTTGGAGACGCTCCCTAAGGATATGAAGAATGAACCGAGACTGGTTTTACACAGTGGCTCATGAACTCGTAGACATGGGGGAATGATCCTTGTTTAGCATTTCAATTTGTGGTCTGTCTTGGAATCATATTTTAATTAACCCAGTCAACACCTTGGGTGATAAGTAATATCATCTCAGGGAAAATAGTATATATATAAAAAAACCCCACGTAATCTAATCTGAAAGCTTGAGAAGGGAAAAAATACATTTCCCTTATCACGGTCAAAGAGATAGTTCAAGGTCAAGAGGCTCTTGCTAAGAAGTTGCCCCGTAAGTCAGTGAGAATTACAAGAAGAACATCTGAGTTTCCGGGCTTGTAGGGCTCCGAGTGGCTGTGTATTTTGAGGCTGCGTTATGATCATAGGCAGTGACCTCGGGGACCAGCCAGGAGCAGCTGGTGTGGTTCCCCACCCCCCACACCCAGAGCCCTGTGCCGGCCAATGGGATGCGAATGTAAAATAACGACAGGTTAGACCGTGTTGAAATCATGGCCTTGAATGTGTCTCAATAACTTCCAGTTTCCAAAGGACCTCACAGTTATTTTTATAACCCATACAAACTGCTTCAAATTCCTCTCATCAAAACCAGGAGGCTTCTTTTCGGGGCCTAAGAAAATAGCCCCTGTAGGGCCCGACCTATTGTGATGGTGAGTTTGTATGGAGAAAGAGGAAGAGTCATCAGCCCCACAACGGGGCGAGGCCTTAGCAAAGCTTATGGAAACAAGGTGTGTTATCACTAAGGAACTTCCGGGGGTTGGGAGGAAATTCATTTGTAATTGGGGTCCTCAGACCACACTCATCATGAAAACCGCTGGGCAGGGCACTGCATCAGGCGAGGGTGGCCTTCGGAGAAGCGAGCTTTCTGGAACCTTGGAAAGCAGGCCAGAGAGATGGACCAAGGACCTGGGCGGGGACTCTGCTTTCTCCTCTGGGCGAGGCTGTGACCTCGCTCACGCTGAGTTTGATTCGGGAACTGGGAAGCGGCTGTCGTAGGCATCCCTGGAAAAGGAATGATGTCTGCAGCAGTGAGAGATGTTCCTGGGTAAGTGGTCTTGGCCACTGTACGCAAGGGCAGTGGTACGCCAAGACCGTGGCCACTCAACACATCTGGCAGGGAGACCCAGCCCTGGGCCCGTGACTAGTAAATTGAGACTTAGCCTTATCCCACTGCGGGCCTACTGAAGTCAGTTAAGCCCCGGCTTTCCAGAGGGAAATGCAGCTGATGGACAGAAATGGCTTGTGCACTGGCAGACGTCGCTGGTGCCAGAGCCAGGGGTGGGGGGGTGGGGGGGGGAGGGGACCAGGTCCCCTGACTCCGCCCCGATACTCCTTCTGACCCTCCACAGCCTCATGACTCAGAAAGGATACCCCTGACCCCATGGTTCCCATGGCTTTTGTTAATGACACCACTGGATTTCAGTCATTACTGCCTCCATCCATGTCTTCATTCATTCAACTTGTATTTAGTAGGTACCTGCATAGATACAGTGGGAGCAATACAGCTCAGAGTCCCTCACTCCCGAGCCCTCTCGTGGAGGAAGACAGACAGTAAACTAAACCAGTAAAGTCAGGGCGAAGTGTGTTTCAGTTGGAAGCGTGTTGATGGGGCCGGTGTGTGGGAGTGGCTGCTGGATTGTACAGAGGATGGATGTTTTCCTGGGCAGGTGGCGCTCATCCCAGTCATGTCTGCAAAGCCTGTGCTTCCCTCTCTGTTTCTCTGAATAGGAGCAGAAAGCTGAGCCTCTTCTTAACCACAGATATTCTCTCTCTCTCTCTCTCTCTCTCTCTCTCTCTCTCTATCCCTATCTCCCTCCCTCCCTCCCTCCTCCCTGACCACAGCCCCCCCCCCCCCAGGACATACAAGTCCTTTGTGATGTAACACCCCCCCTCTACCCCCAGCTCCCTCCTGGTTGGGCAGGCCACGGGCTGGTCCCCTTCTCCATCTTGTCTCTTTTCAGAATTCTCTTCTGCCAGAACCGTGGCCCCCTTTCACAGTCCGCCTCCAGCGATGTCCCTCTCCATGTTTCCTGCCCCTCCTCCCTCCTCCCCAGCTCTCTGGTGCTCTTTGGTCCTCTGTCTGCATCAGCACTGAGCTCGGCACAGTGTCGCTGCTCCATAGGGCTCCTCGGATCAAATGGAATGGTGTTTATCAGCTTTCCCTGGGAATCAAGATTTCCATCTGGGTTCAATATACTGCTCACGAAAGTGCAGCCAGGCTTGGGAGAAGAGCATTTAATAAAATCTATTTCCAACGGGAAGAAGCTCTCGGTAAGGCAGCCCGGTCTCCGATCCGGGACAGTTGGGGAGAGAATGTGCTCACGGGGATTTATGTGGGAAGCTGGCTGAGGCTGGGCCGTGTGGAAATGAATCGCCTTAAATTGTTTTCTGCACAAATGAGCCTCCTTTTGGAAATGTCCGTCGTCCTAGGTTAGTGCTAATTGTCCCACAGCTCCCGGGGCTCATCGAGGTGATCACTGCGCCCAGGGACCTGGACATAAACCCGCTGGAAACAGCTCGCCCTTCGCTTGCTGTCTGGGAGACCCAGGTGACTAAGGACCGGACGTTGTTCTAAGAACCACGATGCCCAGCAGTGGGCGCAGAGATGTGCCCTGACCCATGTGTGCCGTGACCTGGGGCAGCTGCTCCTTGGGGAAGAGTCTGGGGCGGGAGAGGTGCTGCCACGCCCCGTGTCCCCGGCATCGGGCTGCAGGGCAGCCTCCCCGATGGCCGCAGGCATTTACGGGCCTTTCCCCCTCGTTTGGTTTCGGGTTTTTCTGCTGAAATGCCCACCGGAACCACCTGAATCAGTAGCTCCTTGCGCGATGCTCGCCTTGTTCCCTTTAGTCTGGATCGAGGGTTCTCCGTGGCAACCAGTGCCTGCCTGTGCCAGAGCTTCACGCACACGTCAGAACTGTCCTCAGGGGATGTGGGATTCGGGAGACGTCCAGCGTCCTGAGTTCTCTTCACTTGGCGTCTCCAAGACATTTGACAATTTTGACGGAAGCCCTAGCCAAACAGTAAAGGGTATTTCGATAGGTACCAGCTTTGAAAAAATCATGTGGATGGGTCACCCAAGGCCAGAGGATAGCTCCTGAGTGTGCTCTCAGCAGTCTGCGCAGAGAGCAGCCGCCCGGGGGGTGTCCCTGCTGGGGTCAGGCCCCGGGGGGAGGCGGTGTGGGTGCTGGGGCTGGGAGCGCCCGGGGAATATTACCCAGCGTTCTTCCTCCAAAGTGCTGAGTTTCGAGAAGGGAACTTTGAGGAGGAGACTCGCTCACCCTTATCCCAGACTCAAAGGCTCTGGAGAAATTCATCATAATTAAATCCTTGTCATGTTATTAAATAGGCCAACTTTAAGAAGTTAATGGGAATTTTTTGACCCATGATCTTGTTACATTATACTGTGACTCAAGTGCTAACTAGAGAAGGACATGTTTTCCACTGAGATTCACAGCTCTTGGCTTCTAGAACTTTCCTCTTGATTCTAAATATCTAAATTTATCATTTCTGACATCACCGTTTTTTAACTCCCATGTGTGTTTACACCGAAATCAAGATGAATAAAAATAATGATTTTGAGATTATGGTTTATCTACTGATTTATTAATTTATCCTGGCTTGTTTTTATTAAACTGATACCCAGGGGAAACCAGGTAGGTTTTCTATATTGCCATGTTTTTAAAAAAATATAATTTACATTCCTGTAATTTGTAATACCTGTTTCAATTGCATAGTCCTTTAGGAAGACAATGCCCTCTTATATTTTACATAGAATTCTGATACATGTTTTAAAGTAATGCAATCTACTGTGATTGAAATGTCTTCGGAAATACACTTACAAGGTATGGAGGCTATTGTTATGCAAAGACCCTTACAGAGACCATCACAAGGCCTTAGAGGTGCTACCGCCACATATCAAGTCGTCTTTGCTTCTGCAGTCCACACAGTCTGTTTAGGTCAAGTCCAGAAGCGCCCCACCCTACAGTATCCTCTGTTCTGTAGGGAGCTGTCCAGGGGGCCAGCGGAGCTCCGTGTCCATATTGTCAAGTGCAGATTACAGTTTAGGTAACGAATGATGTTTCCTCAAGTATCTGATAGTGACCATAAAGGTAAGCATTGGGAAGTGGACTTTTAACATCCACTCTTCTCCATAAAGGCAGAACTCTAAGGAGACTCCTGTCACCGAGTCATGCCGTGGAAGGCACACAAACACGAGTGAGCGAGACAGACGGTGCTGAGATCCACTGAAGCGCCTCCTGCTGGTCCAGGGACATGGTTTACATTGTACCTCTGACCTTCCTGTTTTCAGTCAGTTCACCCCCTTCCTTCTCAAGAGTGTATACTTCTTTGTGATCAGCCCACATTCGAGGGACGATGTTCACTGATTTTGAATTTATATCTGCTTCAGGCAAACTTGGGGTAGAAGGAAGCAGACAGGAACAAGCCTTAGTTATCCCTCTTTTATTGATGTTCCAGGGACTTCCTCATTGGCCTTCATGCAAAGTTGTGGGTTTAGCAATCATACATCACTGTGCTAGGCAAACATGGCTCGTTTAATTATTGAATCAAATGTTCTTTGGAAAAGAGGTGTTTTAAAGATGCAGAGGCCGTACATTTTGCTCCAGCGTGATCATTCACTGTGTTGTTTAAGCAAATAAGCTGGTTTAAATAAGCCCATAATGAGTTTTTAATTTATAGAGAAATGAGTCAGCAGGGCAGGGAGAAGGTGCAAAGTCTGAAAAGAATTCGCCTCGTGCACTAATTGAAGAATCACTCGAGTAGAGTCCCTACTGAACTAGCTTTTGTTGGGCGAAAGAATGCAATTATATGAAAAATTAATGCTTCAGTGTAATATAAAACCAACGCCGCCCGAGTCCTTATGGGCCAAATTAGGTTGCTGTAAACACTCACAAACTGGGTGGCTGCGAACGGAGGCGCTGGCTTATTTAAACTCGCAGCGCTGGTTAATGAGATACAGTGGAAGCGGAAAAACGTTTAATTTAGTAACGGGCGACCTGGATCAGTCTGTCCTACAGAGCGACAGGCTTCGGATTAATTTCCAGTTGAAACAAAGTCACTGAAGAACCACCGTGGGTAGAGAAGCTGCACTGTTTCATATTATTCTTCTGCAGCAGGAGAAAGGCAGCTTCCAGTGGGGTTAGGAGCTCCCCGCCAAACAGCGTCAACCAGATGAAGTCTTAGTGCCTTTTTCCTGTAGAGAAGCTGAGGACGCGTTGTGTTGCTTTCTGGGTGGGTTGTTCGATGACCGTCATCAAATAAACACCTTAAAGGAAAAGCGTGTCTTGGTATTTGTCTGGAGTATAAGTTTGTAAGTCTAGTCTGCTTTGTAAGTGATGGGCCTTTAAGATGATGACGTAAAAACGATGGGCTCATCTCATGTCTAGAAAGCTCTCTGGTGTCGCTTTACCCAGATACTTCTTAGTGAAGCACCTCAAATGCTGCTGGCGCTGTTTCCTGTCTTGGAGACAGTTGAGGTGTTGGGGACACTTCTTTCTCGGGAGGCGTGACTTCACAGTGATGACACATTGTGGCCATTCAGGGCCGAGCGCGAGCGATGCCAGAGCCAACACGCATCCCTTTGGGGCCTGGAGCTCACCTTCTCCCGCGATGTGGAGACGCACTCCTCTCAATTGAAGGAACACATGCACTCCTGGCAGCGGGTCTCTGGGAGCCGGACACGCAGAGAGCGTCTTTGGTGGGAAGGAGGCGCAGTGTCTTCTGAAGGAGGCCGCCTCTCTGCCCAGGTGGGTGGAGCAGTTTACCACCTGCCTCCGCCTTCCGAGGGGCGTGTCCTTGATGTACCGGATCCATTCGGAGTTGGTCTCCAAAGGGAGTGAGAAGAGAATGTCCATCCTCCCGTGCCGTGCGGTGAAGCCAGGTGCGTCCCAGGGCCGCCCTCGCAGCCTGGAGCCTTGGGAGTGACCCTGCGTTCCTTTCTCACGTCTCAATGCTGCGGTTACGAAAGTGGTGATTTTGGGAAATACCGAAGAGTAGATTCAGACCTTCTTTTTCCAATTTATAAAGTGGATTGTGGTTCGCACGCGCCTCAGTGTCAGATGTGGTATCTTAAATCTGTTTGGTTTAAAGGGAAAACAAAGTTTGATATTCCGCCTGCGACTCCGTAACTTTGGTAAATGCACGTTTTCAGGTTCAAGAAGCTTCGCCTGGTATTTTAATAGAAGGAAAAAGAGCAGGAGATTTGCTCTGTGAGCTTCCTAGGATATTTTCTAAATCAAGCGACTAAATCTTTTGTTTCAAATGAAAACAATTCTTCTTTTCCAGAGAAAGAACATGCTGCGTATTGTATACATTTCAATGCTTTCGTTTCATTTTGCCTGGATTATTGTTTTAAATGTCAAGAACGTTACAGCTATTGAAGATCTGAAAACCAGAAGGAAATTGAAAGCATTCATTTCTAGAAACAGTCCTTGGTCACCGCGGCTCTGAATGATAGAAAACAGTTACAGCGCGCGTGTGGGAGTGGTTTTCTGGTCGGAAGCAGCATATAGATAGAGAATATTTTCCCCCCAAATGTTAGTGTTTCATCCAAGTGTGGGGAATACTGACTAGAGGACAGTGCCTGTGCTCGGGGTGTCCTCTGACTTTGGATAAAGCTGTTAGCAGCAGGCTTGGGGCGCCCTCACGCACGGCGGTGCATACTTTGGATTCTTTGGTGACAAACGTGGACCCAGTTAGCTTTAGGATTTCTCTGAAACACGGGCTGTGGACACAGCTGATGAAAGCTCTGCCGGGATCCCCTCCAGCCTCTGGCACTGTGGTTCATGACCTTGGCCTTGCCTGTCTCCCAAGGGCTTGCATTTCCGCCGTCCCCTCGGCCAGTGAGATCCCAGGGGGCTTCCTCACCGCTGAGCCTGCACATTCCATGCTTGGAGTGCTCTGGCCCTTGTGCATCTGGCTCACACTCGGTCCCCCCCTCCAGGGAGCCCTCCCTCCCTCACACCCACTCTCCTGGGACCTGCCCACCCCCCTGGCCGTGGCTCCCTCCTTCCTGTGCCCTGCACCGGCTCTCTCCACCTGGGAGTTCCAGTGAGCAGCTGCTGGTTTTCTTGGAGTCATGATTCTCTCATGGCATGGAGCCTTGGATGGCCTACATTTTGGGAAATGTTTGAATGTAGTTGAGCGGTAGCAGGCTTCTCCCCTCGACACACTCATAAATGCTCTAGGTGAGATCTCTATCACCTGAAACTTGATTGGATTACAACGAATCTTGTGTCTTACATGCCCTCTTTCTTACCATATTTTCTCCTTATGATGAAATCGGAAACATTTTTAGGAATTATGAGCAGCCTAGGCGCTATTAGGGGATCTGTGAAAGTTTTGTAGCTTTCATCATATCACTTTGCCTTTTAAAGAAAGCATTTTATATAGACACAAGCTAGGTCTTTGTTCTTTTAAATAATGTCATTGTCAATCTTGGAAACTAGCAACTTTTTAAATGTAGCTTCCGGCAAGACTTTAAGGTTTTAGAATAATACTCAATAGGGAACTCCATTTTCTGATGTTCAAGACTTGAAACAAAAAGTCTGCGCATCTGAAACAATATCAAACCACATCTCTGAATCATTGTCTCCATGTTATGCCGGAGTTACTCATCTTAAATAGACTCTGCATGCGCTCTCAACAATAGAATTTTAATCCAAACGCTCAAAAGCCCAGTGAGTGTTGGCTTCCAAGGCAATGCAACATGCGAGCCACGTGTTTATCATTCACCAGGGGCTGGTCTCTCGTTCCTCTCCTGTCTTCCGCCCAAATCATCCCACCGCTCCCCCCTTTCCCCGCGGCAATGCCCACTAACCCTTATCTCCTCCAATCACATGACCACCATTTCCGCCATCTTCTGGCAATACTTAGGGTGCCTGTTCACCTGTCCTACTACCTGTGTGTCGGGAATCTGCTTGCAGGGCTGAGATTATACTGCCCAATGGAGAAGTGCGTTCCATCGGCATGTTGCTCATGTAGCCCCGCACACAAGCATTGATGAGCATTCACGTGTGCGCAGTTGCACACATATGCACATACACATTTTGATGTGACTTCTTTTGTTAGTTGACCTGCCTACCGTTCTTATATGCACCACCAGGGGACTAAACCTTTGTTTCCTTTGAATCCCTTCCCAGTGGAAGGCGTGTGCATGTGGGTTCAGGACAGAGAGGACTGTTCCTGTCCGTGCTCTTGAATGACGGGCTTTTAGAAGTGATGGTTGGTTCCGTGTACATTTGTGGCGTGTTTGCTCTAGATCTGTGACATGTGCTGTTGGTATTTTAATGGGGGTCGCATGGAATCTATTGATTGCGTTGGGTGGTATGGACATTTCCATGGTTAATCCTTCCCATCCATGAACCCGGTGTATTCTCCCGCTTCTGTGTATCTTCCCCTCTCTCTTTCATCAGCGCCCTGTAGTTTTCTGAGCGGCCTGTTACCTCCCTAAGTTTATTACAAGGTACCTTTTTTTGTTTTGGTGGTTGCAATGGCAAATGGGATTGTGTTTTTAGATTCTCTTTCTGAGAGTTCATTATTGGTGTACAAAAATGCCCTCGATTTCTGACTGTTAAATTTGTAGCCCGCTACTTCGCCGAATGCATTTTTTAAAAAGTGAGGATTGGTTAGATTCTGAGAAATGTGTCTTCTCTCCAGTTAGAGCAGATTCTGTTTTGTCCTTTCCGTTCATGTCCCAGTTTTCACGGATGCGAGAATATTCTGTGAGGAGAGAGTATCCCCCAAATGGCTAGTTTCTCGGAGGCAGATGGTAAAGATTTAGTATCAGGAAGCGGGCTGTCTGGAACGGAGGCTTCTGCTTCTCTAAACTTGGAAACGGACTCTCCTGGAGCAGAGAACTCCCCTGTCATCCAGGACGGCAGCGATGCCCGGAGGACTGTCAGCTCCATCGCCGCGGAAATGGCTCATTCATGAAAGAACGGCCACTTGGAGCATGTGGGGTGCACGCTGTGCGTTCCTGACCCCGTGCTTCCGTGTGGTCTCAGCTCTTAATTCTATTAGAGGTTTAGGTACAGGATTACCAGTGGTACGAACACTTTAAGCAGCATACATATTTCACAGTTCAACACGGTAATAAAGATTCCGTATTCGGAATAACAGATACTCCAGGAACAGCCGAATGACTGGTGAACAAGGCGACATCAAGCCTCGATCTAAAAATCACTATTGTTTCTTCAGAAGACAACCTCTCTTTTCTTGGGGTAAAGGAACAGTCTTTTCCACCTTTGGACATATAAGTCCCCAGAAAAGTGCATAAAAAGAAATTTGTTAAATGATGGAAAAGGGTCTCCTTTTTCTCTCCCAATGAAATACAGTGAATGAAACAAAGAAATAGTTATAAGAGGCCAGATAGTAGTTGTGAAATAACTGAGTCCTTAGAATAGTCCAAACTTAATTCGTTGAGGGATGTTTATAGATTGATCTCTCTCTCTTTTGGGTGCATTTTAACTCCTTCCTGCCCTCAGCCTCTCAGTCCGCCCTCTGGAATCAGCGGAGGTGATGGAGTACCCAGGCCTCCTCGGGTTGAGTTGGGAGGGAGCGCGCCTGGGCTGGGCGGTGCACACCGCCTGCAGGAGGAAGGTGGGGGGTAGGGGGGGAGCCCCAGCAGGCTCCTTTGGGCGAGAGGAATGGCGCACAGGTGCAGTGCAGCGGGGCGCACCTGCATGGGGCTCCGGTTCAGGAGGCCGCTCTGTACCTGGGGACCTCCAGGCACCCTGTCTGCTCTCCCTGTCCCTGGCGCAGCCGGTGGTGAAGGATGGACGGCAGCCAGGGCTGGCCCTTGGCTCTCTGCTCCACTCATTCCTGGTGCAATTGAACCAGAATGACTGTGGTTCCCCAGACAAATTGGGCTCCGGGTGGGAGCGCTGGCATACATCACCCTGGAGGCGCCTGGCTCTCTCCTGGCGGCAGCCTCCCCGAGAGAGCGATGCACTGCACACCTGCAGGGTCACCTGGCCCCGCCTGCTCTCCTGCTGTCTGTCTCCCGAAAGCGGACGCAGCAAGGTTTAGGGGAAAGGAAACCCAGGTGCCGACGTCCAAATGATCCTCTTCATGTCGCCCCGTGTCAGGAGGTGCTGTGAGGCCCAGCGATCGGTGAATGATTCCTCAGCATCTGGAAAGAAAACCTATTTCGTGGTTCGGTTCAGGGCATTGTGCACGGTCGGGCCAGCTAACTCACATTTTTCACATATAATGTTAGGATGTGTTAACATTTAACATGTTTGTGCCGGAGGCTTCGAGTCCCTCAGCAGTACCTGCGGGTGCCTCCTTTCATTGCTTTTACAGTGTTGTTTGTCCCCATTAAAATGTGTTTATTTTGTTTCAGGTTATTTGGTTGCATAAATCATATGGAGGCAGAAACTCTGGCGTTTCCCTCCTGGTGGAAAATACACACAGGACGTGTTACTCTATGCTTATATTTAAAGACACACAGGAAGCGTTACCCTGTGCTCCAATTTAAAGATGAAAGTTCAGGCACGGCACACGCCTGGCTGGGCCCTGCGCGGTTAATGGCGAATGCCATCACAAGTAGCTCTTCGCCCCTTTGATTCATAAATGCACTGTATCAGCAAGTCCTTTCACACATGTAGGCTAGGCTGGTGTGGATTTTTAAAATATAAATATAAATATTTTGCTAGACACTCTACCCATGGTATTTCACTGGAGGTAAATATGATGTCCATTTCCCACATTAGAAATCTGACACTTGGAACTGTAAATGACTTACCTCAAGTCACACGGCTGGTGGGTCGTAGAGCCAGAATTTGCATCGGTCTCTCTGGTGTTTCATCCTCACTGTCTCGTGTAGGAGTAATGTTGATACAGAGCAAATCAGATTTTCAATTTGATAAGTGATAGGAAACAGCAGTGAATGTGTTTTTAAAGTGACTACTTTCCTTTGTAAAGATCTGTTTGTAACTTAGATTTCCTGTTTATTTTCTTCCAATGAGGTACACCCATAGTGACTTGGCTTGTATTAACAGATGCCTGATACAGATACGCTCTTTAAAAAATATCCTATATAATAAAAGGCTAATATGCAAATTGTCCCCTTGACCAGGAGTTCGACAGACTGGGAGTTTGACAATTTGATCAGGGGGAGGGGCCAACCGGCCAACTGCCTGTGGCCCTTCCCCTTGGCCAGCCCCGCCCCTGATCACCCCCCCTATTGGGGGCGGGGCTGGCCCGCCAACCGCTCTCGGTCCCTCCCCCCAGCTGACCCATCCTGATTGGTCCCGATCAGGGTGGGCCAGCCGGACCCCACCAGTGCACGAATTTGTGCACTGGGCCTCTAGTGTGTGTGTGTGTGTGTGTGTATTTATTGATTTTTTTTTTGATAGGGAGAAGGGGAGAGAGAGTAACATCGATTGGCTGTCTCCTGCACACCCCCACCCGTTAATGAGGCTGGAGCCCACAACCTGGATAGGTGCCCTGACTGGGAATCGAACCGGCGACCTTTTGGTACACGGGATGATGCCCAACCAACTGAGCCACAGTGGCCAGGGCTGGTTAGATATGCTCTTGTTGGTAGTATTTAACACGTTAAGCGCCCAGCCTGTTTTGTCTTCCGGACGCAAAGTATAGTGTCAGTCACCAGTGACTGGTTGCTTAACGTGTTAATATTCAAAGTTTTTAGGAAGTATGATGCAAACGTAAATTAAACATTTGCCTAGTTCAGGCATAAAAACTTAAGATACTGTTGCCTTGAGGTGTTTCAAGGAAGACAGCGCTCCTAGCACCATAGTGTTTGTAGCACCCACTCAGCCTGAGACGTGTGGTCCGAGTAGGTCTGGTCTCTAACACAACGCTGAGAAGCAGTTCCTGTGGCAGAGACGGAGTGGCGTTGATGAGGATGGCAGTGATCCATTTTTCCGACGTCAATCATGCTTCAGAGAGAAATTAGCAAAGGTAATTGGACTGACTACCCATGTACATTAGGGCTGTAGCCCAGACCCATGAGCACTAGCCTTTCTCACAGGCTGGACAGTGAGTCACATCTGTTCCAAGAATACAGACTGTCCCTGACATGACATAATGGGACTGTCACAGATACAACACACGGTGCAGCTTTTCCTTTTAATCACCGTCTGAGAAAAAAGTCTTTTCTCGCAGCTGGTCCTCCTCCTCGTCCATTTGCCTTGACTAGACCTCGCGCCCAGGGGTTGGAGGCGTGGAGACAACAGGCGTGGTCTGTCTCTCACCGCGACTGTGGTTCCCCCATTTAATAATCTCTGTGCCATGAACATGCGTCACACCAACAGGGACGCTGTCCCCCTCGTGTGCCGGAGCCTTCCGAGCCGGCTAGGCCCTGGGTCTGAATGAAGTCGCCCGCTTAAATAAGTCAGGTTATGGAATTACTCTCGCTGGAAGAATAGATTCTAAAGCCGTGATGAGTTTCAGGCGGCTTAAGTGTGGCTGGCAGGCAGCCATCCATCACGGCCGGCGCGACATTGATTTCTGACTCGGAGCAACGGAACGGCGCCGGGACTGGGTGTCCTTAAGGAAACATTCTATAGCATCGACGTCCTTTATTTTTTAAAGAGCCGCTGCCAAAACTCTGTTCGGATTGAATTTTGATTGTGCTAATGAGGAAATCTATTCACCGTCAGAGTCAAAACATTCATTATTGTGAATTACTTGAGCAACTATTTTTGCCGCTCGTTCTTAAAGACACGAGTTGTTTTTTATTCTAGACGAGACCTCTTTTTCTTTTAAGCAAAAAATTACAAAATGCCACTTAATTACATTTAGTGGGAGCACTCAAGCTTCCTCATTGTGCGGGTTAAATGGACCATTGAAACAAAATCAGTTGATTTGGCTCTCTCTCTCTCTCTTTTTTTTTGTCCTACATTTTCTCTAGTGATTACGGCTCTCAGCGACTTGCCAAATTGATGGGACTTGGCAGGAGAAAAATAAGCAGTTGAAAATGCGGGAGATGAAGTTTTCCGGGTTTCACAGCATCACTGCGCTAAACTGCTGACGTGGAGCGAGACACGCTCACCTGTGGCCTTGCTGTGTGTGCACGCGGGTGGTTTCGGGGGGCCATGGAACAGTGGGATCCTTGCACTAAGTGAGCTGCTGTCACTCGTGACTTGTGTGATTCCCTTGGCATTTCATTGTCTAAAACCATATCCCACTTCACCATTGTATTTGTTACTATTATAGCAGATCCAGGTGCACGCGCTGTCAGACTCACTCCTCAATGCTGCCTGGTGGGCCCAGGTGTGGCTGTGACAATGCTTCTGTCCCTCAAGGCGACTCGAAATCCTTCGGTGCTTCGTTACTTTATTCTTTTCACTGGTTTCCACTCGCTGCGTAAGGGGGGCTGACTGTAATGAAAAAAGCCAGATCTGATGGACAGCGTCAATGATCAGTTGTCCGACCCCCTGGCCTACGCTAGCTCTGGCCACAGAGCAGTACTGCCTGGGAAATTGGGGTCAGGCAGACCCATGTGTCCCCCCCAGTGCGGTCCCCTGTCTTCCTACCACGCCAGCTGCAGGGGCCTGAGGGGTGCTTCACGCTGGTCCCCAGCCGGCTGGGGTTCTTCATCATCTCACACACTTGGGCTCTCCATGCCTGGTGTTAAGATCCATTTTATTCCCTTCCTGACACAGAATTTAAACATACTCTTTTCTGTCACTTCCACAATGTCAATATATGACTAGCTGACTAATCCGATGAATTGGTTAAAGAGGATGTGTTCACTGATTAAAGGTCATAACTTGCACCTGAATTAATTCTTTCATTGTTTTAAACCCAATAAACGAAAAATCCAAAAGAATATTATTGTGAGTTGAACTTAAGGGGACTAAACTATATAAATATTTCCTAACTCTTTCTTAATTTGCCTTTCTTAAGGACTGTGTTAGGCTAGGCTAGATATATTATCTTTAAAAAGTGGTGTTGTGACCATTCTGTCGTGCCATGCTGTCTGATTGGTATGCCAGACTTCTCATTTGAATTCCACATTTGTTTTCTTTTAAGATGAAATATGAAGTGTAATTATAAAAAGTGTCTTTGAAATTATAAACACTTTATGAATATATTCACTCTATCATCAAAACTATCATAAAAGGAAGAGTAAAATTAGTTTGTCATCTTGTTGATCTTCCTAACTTTGTAAGGAATAAGTTTACAGTGGTTGCTTTAATAATACAAGCGATTGCCCAGCCAGCATGGCTCAGTGGTTGAGAGTTGACCTATGAACCAGGAGGTCATGGTTCGATTCCCGGTCAGGGCACATGCCTGGGTTGCGGGCTCAATCCCCAGTGTGGGGCATGCAGGAGGCAGCTGATCAGTGATTCTCATCATGGATGTTTCTATCTCTCTCTCCCCCTCCCTTCTCTGAAATCAATAAAATATTTTAAAAAATAATAACGATACAAGCGACCTATGCACCACGGAGTCGCAGAGTGGAGCAGGTCACCAATCCCTCAGGCTCGGAAAGTCTAGCCATCCCCGTCCACACTCAGAGGGGATACATCTCACATTACAGTTGTCATCTCTCCCCTCTCACAGGATCTGCATGTTGAAATATTATGGTAAAATAATATCATTTCTCTAGTGGGTGAAGAATTATTGTGCCCTAACTAGGAATTTTTTCGGGGACTGAGACAAATCCTGCTGTGAGCAGTTTTGAAAATGCTTTACAGGCCCACGTGCTCACCGGTGCACATGCCCCCAGAGCAGTGCCTGCCTTTCCCATGCAGTTCACAACCCCCTTCTGTTCCAGTACATTCCAATACCAATGCTTGGCATGCTGCAGAAATCCGAGTCTAATCCCCAGTAAACCCCAGAGCATGCAGTCCCCTTTGCATTGCAGCACAGGTAAGATAAAAATCTCTGACTAAGCTATAATATTCTGTGCAATTTTACATGTGTACTAAGTATTCAATCATGCTGTTGATGTGTGTTATGTATATTAGCACATAAACATAAAGCTGCGGTATCTGATAATATTACAGGATCTATAAACTCTCTCTTCCCATGAAAATTATGATACTGTATTTTTCTATTCAGATTACAGATAACAAATCACACGCACACACACACACGCACACACACACACACACCCCTTCCTCACCACCACCTATACGCAGGGATCATGTAGAATACTTCCACATAATAACCCATTCAGTCTTCATAACAGCTGTGAGGCATGGCTTCCAGTCCCCATTTGAAAGATGCAGAAATGGGCTCAGAGAAGTTAACCGACCTACCCAAGGTCACAGAGCAAGAGCCTAGGGCTCAGACCCCAGCCTTTCGGAGCCAACTGCTAGACACCCTCTGAGAAAAGAGAAAGACAAAGAAGCATTAGATCAGAACTGATATAAACGGGTGCTATTTCCTCATAGAAATAAAATTACAATATGAGATGATAATCCTTATCACAGGGCTGAAGCTAAAGGAATCTGGAAAAATAGTAGCTTGCTTAATTCACTGTTTTATAGACTAGAACTCATATAGTCCTGGGACATCTAAAAAACTGACCTAACATAATCATCTCTATGTTACACATTTTACCACAATAAAAATTTTAATTTAAAAAATACGTAAAAAAAGGACAAAAAACAGTCATCTGGATTCAGTTCTATGGAGGTTCCTATTCCGAGGTCCTCCCCAGCTACCACAGCCTTCGAACAGGGCCCCTGCCTTATTTCCATGGAAACACAAAGGGGCAGGGTAAACAGGCAGAGGGACACTGAACGCGAGGACACGGAGTTCAGCAGGTATTTGCAGGGAGACGGGGTCAGGTATCCACTGCCCAGGAAGTTTTCTGAGCCGCGCTCTGTCCCGGGCACAGCGCAAGGCAGGAGAAGCCCAAAAGATGAAGCCAGGCCCTCCTCTTTGAAGAGGTTCCATCTGACAGAAAAAAGGCCATAAAAAAGCAATCACCAGATCAAATATGAAGTGCTCTCAGTATGAGTCTGAAGAGCAGAAGGCCTTAGAGGCGATGCTGGGTGAAATAGACAACAGCCTGAATTTCCCCAGAGGGACACGCCAGAGCTGCACCGAGGAACCCACCCTGAACAGCACCCAATGCTCCTCGCTTTGATCTCTTTCATTTAGGATTCCTGCACAATGTCCAAAAAAAAAATCAAACAATTTTAAAGCTTTGACTCGAATAATGGCAAATATCAAAGGTCCAAATGGATACAATCAAGGCTTTCTGTCCCAGCTATAAAAATCCATCGATTGCTGTAGCCATGATTGCGGGAAGGGCTGCTTGCCTTTTCATCTGGGCGGTGGACTGGGATGTATCACCGAGACTGAATCCTCAACCACAAACACATCACACACGGTACATACATATCATACATCAAGGCCTCGCACATCACGTGAGAGCCGCCCTTCAAAGTATGTATACTGGACAGGCTGTCTCTGTTTCAAGGGCACGGTCACTGCCACTCTTAGAATCCTCTGGGGGTGACTGTCGCCCCCCCAGCTCCCCAGCTCCTCGGAGAAGCAGTCCCGCTGAATGTCACTGGACACTGACGGTCAAAGGGGTCTCTTCTGCCAGCCAGACACATGTCCCTCCCTCCTTCCACCTCTGCCTCTCTGCTTTGATTCCTTCAGCCTTTTGGTTTGTTCTCAAAACTAGTTTTTTATTCTCTGGTATTCCGAGGGGGACCGCTAGTTAAACCACCCTTATTCATAGCGAGTGGGCACAGCACCCAACACCCACCACGCTGCCTTCCTCCTCATGCTCCAGCCCAAGGACCCCCCGCCATGCAAACTATGACTGGCCCCCAAAACTCAGTACTTGCTCTTTTGTCTTCTTCAGTCAGGAACAATGGTCTCACGCAGAGTCCAGGCAGCGCTTTTATGTATCACTTGTACCACTCAGCTTTGGTTTTAAAGTCTCACAGCAAGGCATTCATTAGACCCTATCCAACGTGTCAATATGTCATCAGAATTCCTTCAGGTGATTAATCACTCACGAAAAGTACAATTTTCATCGATGTGGTTTTTTTAAAAATATTTTTTAATAGTCCAAGTAATGAGAATGGTGAAGGCAAGAAAGATTTCTCCCTATTACATAGCTCATTATTGACTGGAATTCCAAAACCACAGTAAGTGTGTAATTAATAACCCCTTTACATTATTTTATTTTGTGACTGAACTACCACAATGATATTTAATTATGTCCCAACCCAGAGCACGACATTGCTACTGGCAGGTTATGAGATGTTCCTTAGAGCTAAGAAGTCTAATTACAAAGGCCTTCTCCCAGGGGCTCACAGAGTGTGGCGAGGAGGGAAAAAATGATCTTCCGGGTGTCAGAAGGGGGGCTTTAAAACAAAGCATGTAGCACAAAGTCAGATGGGTGGGGCACAGTGTAGGTGGGTCAGGTGGATGGACACAGTGTAGGTGGATCAGGTGGATGGGCACAGTGTAGGCGGATCAGGTGGCTGAACACAGTGTAGGCGGATCAGGTGCATGAACACTGTAGGTGGATCAGGTGGATGGAACACAGTGTAGGTGGATCATGTGGATGAACACAGTGTAGGTGGATCAGGTGGATGGAACACAGTGTAGGTGGATCAGGTGGATGGAACACAGTGTAGGTGGATCAGGTGGATGGACACAGTGTAGGTGGATCAGGTGGATGAACCCAGTGTAGGTGGATTAAGTGCAGGAAACAGTGTAGGTGGATCAGGTGGATGGGCACAGTGTAGGCAGATCAGGTGGATGGAACACAGTGTAGGCGGATCAGGTGGATGGAACACAGTGTAGGTGGATCAGGTGGATGGAACACAGTGTAGGCAGATCAGGTGCAGGAAACAGTGTAGGCGGATCAGGTACAGGAAACAGTGTAGGTGGACCAGGTGGATGGAACAGTTTAGGTGATCTGGGGTAAGCAGGTGTGGGAGGCGGGGCCTGGAGTAAGAGGAGGAAATGGGAGGGTTGGTCTGGTGCCACACTTGGGGCCTTGATATGAAATACTAACATAGTTACCTTTTCTCCCCCCCAGTGTGGTTGGCTGCAACTGAAGTTTCATGGTTGCTAATATGTTGCTAATATGTTAGCATTAATCTATAATAATAAAAGTATAATATGCAAATCGACCGAACAACTGAACAGCAGAACTATTTGTTCTGCTATTGGTTGGCCATCGCCCCAGGATCACGGGGGAGGGGGATCCGAGATTGGTCACCCGAAAAAGAGAGGCCCAGGCCACCAGCAGCGGGGCGATTGATGGGGGGCTCCACCATCACCCCACAGAGGGAGGCCCAGGCCATTGGCCAGTGATGCTGTGGTGGGTGTGCAGGGCTGGCAAGCAATCGCCCCGTAGAGGGAGGCGACTGGTGGTGGGGGAAAGGGGAGTGCTGTTGCACAGATGGCAAGCAGTGGCAGCGGAGGGAGCAGGCCAGCTGCCGACAGCTGGGGAAAGGAAAGCCCTGATAGGCCCTGATCGCCGGCCAGACCTAGGGACCCTGCCGGAGGGGTCCCGGATTGCGAGAGGGCGCAGGCCGGGCTGAGGGACACCTCCTCCCCTCCTGTGCAAGAATTTCGTGCACGGGGCCTCTAATATGTAATAATTAGATGTGGGAGCAGTAGATTTTTAAAAATTAGCTATCTCAAACCAAGTACCAGTATAATCATCTAATTATCCTTTGAAGAATTTACACAGAAATGCTTTAAACATTCACTACTTTACTGCCATGGGGGGTGGCTCCCAATCTGTAGTTTAGAACTAATAGCACTTATGGAAATAGAGCAAGGAGAACCTTAAAAAGCACAATTTATTTATTCAGAAATTCTAGAGTAATTTTCAGAAAGTAAGCAATCACTAATTACATTTAAATTCAAAATTAATATGTAGTTTCAGTTAATAAAAGTGGTAAAAATAATATTCATTTCCAATTTATTCATATACCAATGGAGCCTAGAGGTATTTCTTAGTGTCAATGCCAAACATTTAGCTACCTTCAATCAGAAAGATTGCTTAGCTAGGGAAGTAGTTATCACCTTTATCAGGATATGATGCCCTCCTATAAGAATACGAGGCCTCGTCCCATCAGCCTGGAAGAGCACATCAATTTTTAGAGGACATCAGCTATATATATAAAAGCCTAAGCAACCGGTCAACCGGCGGGCTGGTAGCTATGACATGCAATGACCACCAGGGGTCCGACGCTCAACACAGGAGCTACCAACCAACAGCAACTTTGCAGAGTGCCCTCTTGCACACTCTGGGACCCCTCGGGGGATGTCGGACTGCCAGTTTTGGCCTGATCCCCGCATGCCAGGCTGAGGGACCCCACCTGCCGGAGGGACCCCGCTCACTCTGCAGATGCCCTTTGAGCCCCAGCGCCACCCCAGGTGTGGCCAGCCAGGAAGGGACCGCGGGAGGTTGGCTCCAGGTTGTGCTGAGCCCATCTCGCTCAGTCCTGCCCTGCCGGCCACCTTCTAATTAATTTCCTTTTAATGTGCACCAGGCCTCTAGTGATAAATAATGCTTTAGAGGACATCATTGTAGCAAATGAGCCTCTAAAGAGCGTGTCTACCCGATTACTCTAGCAACAACATAGAGCAGTATTTGAACTGCAAAATAGCCATTCTTCATGTAGCTTTATAGTATGCACAGGTGTAACATCAAAAGCCCACTGAGAAATAGGTGCTACGATGACAGGTGGACCCGAGGGTTGGGTCAGGTGGAGAAAAGCCAGGGAACTTTGTCTCTAGGCCCCACACCAGCCTGGAGGCCCCCATGCTACCTGCCGATGAGCCCTGTTCCATCCTGCGTGTCGTTCAACATTTAATGAGAGTCTAGTACCATGTTAACAGCTAAGAAAAAGAGATCCAAGTTCAAGACATCAACAGTAAAAGAAAGTTAGATACAGAAAGCACGAAACCACCTATAATAATATAAAAAATACATCGTGTGGCCCAGTGGTTGAGCACCCATCCATGAACCAGGGGACATATGCCTGGGTTGTGGGCTCAATCCCCAGTGGGGTGTGTGTGTGCGGGAGGCAGCCAATTAATTGGTGATATTCCCACAGATATTTCTCTCTCATCAATGTTTCTAACTCTCTCTCCTCCCTTCCTCTCTCTCTAAGAATCAATACAAACATGTTCTTGAAAAATATGTCAATCTCAGGGAAGCCTCAGAAGGAAATTTCAACAAAACATTACTTTTCTCCTTCTTTCAGAAACTTCTCTGTTCAAACTCGACTTCCGTTCTTCCTACTACACCCCTGACCTTGGCGCTCACACACGTTGGCCTCACTCTTTATTGCGTCTACATTTTTCATCTGTAAATGTGCTCATCGACTTGTCAACCAGGCTTTCCTCTGAATCTTCCCTCTCAGCTGAAACTTTCTCCCATCCCATAATCATTTCCCATCTTGATGACTGGAATGTCTTTTCTATTGTCCTCTTGAAATTCATCCTCCTTAAAGTCCTCTTCGGTCACCATATGTGGCTAACACCCCCCCCTCCCCCGAGACGATCTTTCTTTTTCTCCAATATGTCTATCTTCTCTCTGGGAAAATTCCAATTCACCCCTGAGTCACTCCAGACACCTTTCCATCACTCTGTTCTCTGTCACTAGACTCCTGGAGTCACACATGACCAATTTTGCCATCTTATGTTCCTTCCATGAGGTCCGGAGCACACATTCTCTGAGGTATTCTCATTTCAAGAGAATTGTTTTACAATGTTGAGCAAGCAGGAGAACACAGAAGGATTAATATACTCTATTCTCTTTCTTCCCCGGAAAAAGAGAGCTTCAAAGCATAGCCCACATTTTAGATTTGCTTTGAAATCTAATTTGGGGGCTATCACTTCTCACAAATTAGAATTTGCAACTAAATAGTTTCTTAAGATTCTTTTGGGCAAAAGATGAGAAGTCAAATTCCACCAGATGAGGCACAAGAAAATGCAAATATTAGAAAAAGAACGATATCATCAAAAGAACATCCATCGTTTCAGGCACCAAGTCTTTCAAGTTCAGAAGGCTCAGTGTGAGGACTTGTCTCCAGTCCGCCGCAGACGCATTCTGAACTATTTCAGTGCGGAAATCAAGCATCTTGTAGGGCAAGGGAAGAGAAGAAAGGACAATTTATCAAAGGCGGGCATGACGTGGTTCCCACAGATATCTGAATCAAAACCCCAAATGGTACATGTTAATGTTCCCTTTGTAAATCTCTTTTAAAAATGCAGAGGTACATGCATATCCAGGACGCCTTGTCTATAGATCCCCCTCCCAAACCCCACACCCCAGCTAAGTTATAATGTTCCTGGTTTCTCTACTCTGAGACCCACAGTGAATCATTATCATATATCAGTATATATGACATGATAGAAGGGAGAGGAAGAGAGAGGGAGAGAGATTGAAACATCAATGATGAGAGAATCATTGGTCAGCTGCCTCCTGCACGCCCCTTACTGGAGATCAAGCCCACAACCCTGGCATGTGCCCTGACCGGGAATCAAACCCGGGATCCCTTAGTCTGCAGGCTGACGCTCTATCCACTGAGATAAACCATCCAGGGCTGAGTTTTCATCTTAAAGCTACGTGTCCTGTTAGGATTGGGATGCAGCCAGCAGTCAGGCCAGAGAGGAAAAGAATCAGCTCTGGAAGCTCTCCAGGCCGAACAATAAAGACCTTTCCAGAAAGGCCCCGAGCGCTAACCCCAGCATCGGGCTCTAAAGGGGTCACTGACTCTTTTCCTAGGACACTCAGGCAAGGAAGCTGGTGTCCCCTGGGACAGATCAAACCCCTCCTGGCGCTAGGACGGGACTCAGCTTCTCAGGAGGCATTGCACCTCCGGGCGGGCAGGTAAGTGCAGGAAGTTGGGGTGCTGTTAGAACAGGAGCCACGGGAGATGGGTACAGAGTAGGCAGCTCCCCAAATCCACTGATGGGAATGAAAGCTGTAACGGAATCATCCTCCTCCCTTTGGTTTCCAAACCACAAGACCAGCTCTATGCGGATCAGAAGCAAATCCCAGTAATTGTAGGAACCCCTTCACTTCAAATCATGACGCGGAAGAATGATCACTACGAGTGAAATTCTAAAGCCAGAGAATTATTAGAGATGAAATAACTACCAGCCTTCCTTGCATAGCCTAGTAATCATCTCTGTAATATAACATTAAATCCGCGCTTCTGGAATGTTCGGATCTCTGCATGCATTGGAGGTTTTCAATAGCTCTCCGGGGGTGGGGCAAGAGGGCTCAGCATGGCAGAGGCAGCAACCTTTTTCGTTTTCTTTCCTTGTATTTTCAAAAGAATGAGCTACAGAGAATGCGGTCGCCTTTGTATACTTTAGTGACCCAGTGCACATTGAAAGGAAATTAATTAGAAGGTGGCCAGGGGGGCGGGACTGGGTGAGACAGGCAGACATGCCCTGGAGCCAACCTCCTGTGGTCCCTCCCCAGCTGGCCACACCTGGGGCGTGCCGCGGCTCGAAGGGCGTCTGTGGAGTGAGCAGGGTCCCTCCAGCAGGTGGGGGTCCCTCAGCCTGGCCTGTGGGGATTGGGCCGAAACCGGCTCTCCGACATCCCCCGAGGGGTCCGGAGCGTGAGAGGGCACTCTGCAAAGTTGCTGTCGTACAGGGTGTGGAAGGCAAACGCAAGTGTGCAGTAAACCAGATTCGGGGCTGACAGTGCCCCAGCAACAACATAACCCACGGCCGAAGGTGGAATCGTGCAGCCCCATGAAGAATCGGGCTCCCTCCTCTCTGGTTTCGGGGTGTGTCATCTGAGAACCGCCACTGCCAAGTCACTGCAGCTCGGCAGCTCCTGCGTTGAGGGTCTGCCCCCTGGTGGTCAGTGCATGTCATAACAACTGGTGGGATGGTCAGACACTTAGCATATTAGCCTTTTACATATATATATATATACATATATATATATACATGCAATATAATTCAAAAGACTATGGTGGGCAGAAAACTTGAATCATAAACACAATAACAAGAATTCACCTCTTCATGCTTTGGCTACGGGAAATGGTCTTAGCCTAGCATGTATGGGCTGCTAACGGAATCCCAAAATATGAGCAAAGGTTCCAAACTGGGGCCGAAGTCTCTCTCCTGCTCTGAAGTGACCTGGCACGGGCGAGGACCAGGGCTGGCACCCCTGGCACACCCTTTTAAGCTCCTCAGTCCTCATAGATGTCACATTTCTCATAAGAAATGTCCTCCTCCCGAAAGATCTGTAAATCGAGGATGCGCGCACTCGTGCTTTTGTATGTTCTGTTTGCTGCGTTGAATAAAACAAAGGGGTCAACTTTCAGCCTGTTTTCAGAAGTTGCATCAGTTGTTTCCATGACAAAGTTAAAGAGAACTGCACCCATAAATCCCAGGCAGCATGCATACAACGTTCCCCTGCACAGTCTTGAAAGAAACTGCAGAAATGTCCGAGGCTCAGATGTTCAGCGAGACCTAAAAAATGCTCACGAGCCCAACAGGACTTGAGAAAGTGTCTACTGTTGGAACAGAACCAACTGACCTCATTTAAAAGCTGCAAGGTTTGCATTCAATCAGCCATTAAAGCTTGTTTCTGATTCATTATTTCAGGCTGGCCAGTCGTCGGCCAGAGCGATGTGTGTCAGAGGCACTCAGCAATGTCCCTGGTGGCAGAAATGACCTTCCCATGAGCGGTTCTGAAATCTGGGCCCCCGGCTAAAGCCAGTTATTGCAGAAGAGCAATGAATCCTGGACATCAGTGGCCTGTCTCCCCTCAGGCAAGACCGTGCATATTAAACCAGCCAGCCAGCCCAGGCCCGGCCTTGCAAGTTGAAATTACAAATACATCCACGACCTAGGAAGTCTACACGGTTAAAGGGCCATCTGTGCCGAGCCACTGAAATGAACGAAGGGGTCAAGGAAGCGATGGAAATCCTTAAGGAAATGCAGGCCTTAGGCTGGCGTGGGGAAGACGGCACCACCGAGTTACGACATGCACTACTGGTGCGTTTTCATGATCCCGTGTAGATATGTAGCTGTTCATTCTCCGAAATGATGTTTCCACAGGAACTCCTGTTACTGTGCGTTAATGCCAGACCCCTGAGAGAATTGTAAAAGCCTCTCTGGAAAGCCTGGGACGCTGACCATCTCAACGAGGTCACGGCTGCTCTGGCTTTCAGGCAGTTTCTGAAAGTGGGATCCAGGGACCCCTCGCCACGTCCAATGCGTGGATCCCAGGCCATGCCAGGACCCCGCGGGCCAGAACGAGGGGAGTGAGGCCGGAGCCCTACATGTCACAGGAAGTTCTAAGCCATCCTCCACTCGTTGGAGCTGTTGTTCTTCCCACTGCATAATTAAAAGGAAGAAAAAATAGAGCTAGCTCATCGCAAAAATTAGCCCTGGTGATGGTATGAAGTTATTCAAATGAAGTATCTATTCCTGCTTAGATATTTTTACGAAGCCCTCAAGGATGCTGCCTCTTATGAAACAGTGAAACCATCTCATTTAATGCGGCTGCCGTTTGCCTCGCTGACAAAGGCACTTTTGGAAAAAAATAATTCGACGTAGGAAGAGTTCTCCTGCCCGACCCGGAGACGATCGCTATGAAAACAGTATGGCGTTGGGGCAGACTGGCCAGTGGACTCCTGGGCTATGAAAACAGTATGGCGTTGGGGCAGACTGGCCAGTGGACTCCTGGGACAGAGAGCGGGACAGGGACACCTGCCCGCATGGCATCGGCACCTGGCGCAGGCTGGCCGGCCCTCAACGTGAAAAGCAACATGGAGAAGTATTGCCTGTCTGACAAAACACAGATCCCCAAAACAGCACCGCCGCCTGAAAATGAGCAATTGTGTGCAAGAGATCCCCAAAACAGCACCGCCGCCTGAAAATGAGCAATTGTGTGCAAGAAACCACATCAGCAGCAGGGCGAGAAGGCAGAGACGGTCTTGTCAGCCTTCCTCACTACCCAGCGCTGGTTCTCTGGAGCCTGAGACGGCTCCTCTGCATCTACAGCAACTGTAAAAGCTGCAAAAACAGGCAGAAAAAGAGAAGGACACACACAAATCTTTCCCAGAGGGCCAGCCACCAGCCGGCAGGCCCAGTGGTGCTCACCTCATAGGAACCCCAGGGCTGTGCAGTCAGCCTCCGGGAATCCGTATTTGGGCGGATTCAAATGGACCACCCAACAACACCGAGTGTTTGTGAGATGAGTTGAAAGGGAAACTTGCACAGAATATGCGAGGGAGTGGAAAATAGCAAAATAAATATATTTATTGATTTCAGAGAGGACAGGACAGGGAGAGAGACAGAGAGAAACATCAATGATGAGAGAGAATCATCGATCAGCTGCCTCCTGCACACCCCCTACTGGGGACTGAACCCACAACCTGGGCATGTGTCCTTGACAGGGAATTGAACTGTGACCTCCTGGGTCATAGGGTGATGCTCAACCACTGGGCCACACCAGCTGGGCTTCTTGCTTTTTAAATGAGTTATTTGCACATGAGTCCTCATTTTAGCATTTGCCTCTGGAAATCCCGGCATGAGACTTTGTTCAATGATGCTCTTTGAGATTCCAGTGAATGGTGATCGATTTGACCATCACAGTAACGAGAAGGTTAAGGTACAATTTCATTTTATATCAACATCAATATAGCTACACGTGAAGTGAAACAACAAAGAAATGCTAACTCTGCCACCAAAGAAATAAATTTTGGTTATGACCTTTGGTTTATTTTTCAGAAAAGGTATTAGCAGGTGTAAAATTTTTGAGTCCACAACTTTCTTCTAGAAAACTGGCTTAAGAAAATGAAAATAATATCACAGCACTGCGAGGGGATAGAAGGGGCAGAGCTAGAGAGAAATCCATGAGCACGCGTACAGGTCAGGATACTCATCGATGGAGAGGAAACGCCTGGAAATACCCTTAAAAAATGGCAACCAACCGACCAACCAAAACCAAACCAAACCTGTGCCTTGCTTATTAAGATGATTGAGTCATTCTTTTCGTGGGAACATTTGTTTCAAGAATGAGTTCATCTCAATAACATATCCCTTTCAACATGAACCATTTCCTTTTCCTGGCATCTCTATGAATAGTCCTAGTTTTGGAGGTTTGAATGGTTACTTCTGGTTTTCTAGAGAGCAGGTGGCATTTTTTGCAAAGGGACCGATTATTCCCCCATGACCGTCAGTGTTTGCGGCTGGGCAGGAGACCATCCCTCAGGTCTATGCTGTGCTCGCTCCCTCCATATGGGGGGCACCTGCGGATTCATTTGTCTGCTTGCTTGCTTCTATCACCTATTTTCCAAAACGGGTTTCAGGAGGCCCCCTGTGTATGAATCCACAACCTCCCACACACACTCATCTCCGTTTCTGCTCTGCTAATCAGTCGGTATTGGGCCAACTAGCTCATAGAGTGAAATCGCTCACTGCCCCTTTATTCCATTCCCAAAGAGAAGTAGTCCGTTTCCCCAGACTCACTCCTTGCTCGGATGATGTCTCCTTTGATTCTGTTTTTGGTAGTGTGTTCAGTCCGTCTCTGCAAGGAGTCAGTTTTACATATCCTCTCAGCTGTCAATCATCGGAGTGCAGCCACGTAGAACAAAGTGGAGGCAATGGAGTTGCTGGCGGGGCTGGCGAGGGAAGCTAACTGTAGGACACTCATCTTTGCCCCGTTGGGTGTACTGGGAGTAGACGAGTTTAAATGATAAGACTGCGAGGGAGAAAGGAAGAATTCTCTCACAGTGAATTCTTCATGACAGGCAGCTCCGAGTGCATGACAAGTGCAGTTATGATTCTTGAAACTTGTCATCAGAGAATTGTTAGCAAGGTGGACGTAGGGGCCAGCACGTCAGTGAATAGTTCCCTTTCCTAGAAAAATTTAAGTGACGTCTGGGCAGTGTGGCTCAGTGGTTGAGTGTTGACCCATACAGTTCGATTCCCAGCACATGCCCAGGTTGCTGGCTCAGTCCCCAGTGTGGGGCGTGCAGGAGGCGGCCCATCGATGATTCTCTCTCATCATTGATGTTTCCCTCTCTCTGTCCCTCTCTTTTCCTCTCTGAAATGAATAAAAACATATTTTTAAATAAAGAGAAAAATTTAAGTTCCATTAATGGATTTAAGTTGCATTGACTTTTTCAGCCAATGATGGGGATCATGGAAGTTAATCACTTGATATGAAAGGAAATGGAAAACCTTCCTTTGGCTTCTGGTTGTTTCTCGGCGACAATTCTGCTTTATCCCGGGAGTGATGTGCTTATCACAGCATTTGAGACGTTTTATTAAGAAGCTATCACTTGAAAGATGTGCTTTGAGATTAGGATCTAGTTTTCTCATGGATTGGAGAGTGTAATTCTCAAAAAAAATTGCATAAAGATTGAATTCCTGCCATTGAGGCAGTTGCCTGTGGATTTGACATGATAAATGCTGGTTGGGGACAACACATTGATTTTCATTATATGGTTGTAGGATGGAGGAGGCATGCTCTGCATATCCCTTTAATGAATTGTTTGCGTTTAAAAGATGTCTTTGGACCCTTCAAGCATAGGTGTGTGATGCTAGAATTTCATAGAAGAACAGATGAGAATTGTTCCCAAATGCCTCAACAAGCTAGGATGAGAACAGGATCCCACGCTGGGACCTGAATTTGCCTCGTGGAAGACCTCATCTGAAAAGACACAGGGAAGCGGTCTTTTGTTGTTTGCTTAGCACTCATTCCCCGTGAGGTCGCTGCTGAGCACCGTGCGTAAGAACTGCATTGGTGCGAGGTGCCAAGTGTGCTTAGCAGTCCTGTGTGGGCTCCTCCTCTTGTTTGCAGTGCTTTCTATCTTTTGTCTCTTTGATGAACTCCTTGTTATCTCTTAGTTTCCGAATGAAATATCACCTCCAGGGAGAGCTGTTTGCAGTCCTCAGTGGTTCCATTACCGCTCGGAGTTACCTGTTATGAGTACAGATCTTGGCCCTAGCCGGGCTGCTCAGTTGGTTGGAGTGTCATCCTGATGCACTAAGGTTGCGAGTTCGGTCTCCAATCAGGCACATGCAAGAAGCAACCAACCAATGCATAAAGAACTGAAACTACAAATTGAGCTCTCTCTATTTCCTTCCCTCCCTCCCTTCTTCCCCCCTCCCTCTCCCCCTCCCCTCCTCTCTCTAAAATCAACCAAACCATAGATATCTACGTTACCATCCACAATGAGTTACAGTTGTTTATATGCCCGTCTCTTTTCTCCAGCAGATAGTGAGCTTTTCATGGGCAGAGGCAACACCTCAGTCACTATTGCAGCATCAGCTCCTTAGTTAGGACACAGCATATAGGAGGTTAGTTGGGAACGTAAACACAGTTTCCTCTGTCTACCTTTAAGTAGTTCACCTGTAATGGTCCCCCCACTGCTGGGCTTGGATTAGACCGTGATGGGGAAAAGGAAGCCAGCATGTCTGAAGATCTTAGGGGATGTGCTGGATATAATAAAGAGACTGATTAAATATCCACCAGATAAGTGAAAGGGTTATCCTCTCCACTGCACCAGTAAGTCAGTTTAAAAGGATTTTTATTATACTTTGAAAAGGCAATATCAAGAATCCTTCTTTATTAGCACCTAAATATGTTATAGACCCTGATATAACCATTTATTGGTTTTCAGACGTTTGTATGATGGGAAGGCTGTAGAAGGAATGAGACTAGAAAGGGATTCTAATCTTCTGTACTTCTCTCTCTAATTTTCTAGATTCGTATCCCATACATGTTGGTAAAAAAATAACTCTATCCCTTTATTAAAACTTCAGTGTCTTCATTTATATTTAGCGTGGTAGCGACGACATAAAATTGAAACCTGAGAGTTGTGAAGGACGTAAAGCCATGTTTTAATAGAGAAACGAAATTGCTCCTTCAGAGAGCCTATAAAACCGGAAAGCATTCATTATAAATGTAATAAAAACTTATGAGTCCCGTTTTATTAAAACTACACCCAGCTTCCTGAAGGGGCCGGATCAGTGAGAGGTAAACCAGTGACACTTTATGTCTCGCAACACACTTTATGGGAGATAAGCTATCTCCCGAAATGGGGTTGGTGGTTTACAGGGTCCCCATTGGACAACCATTCATGATTGAAGATTAGAATTTTTATTTCAGCCGGGTTTGCATCTTCTGATAATAAAGCAGCCAGATCAGGTTAATGGCAATAGTAAATTACTCCTCTAAGTTCCTTCAAGAAACAGGACAATAGCGGAAGGCGAAGCTTATGCTTCTACTAATTGGTGTGTTACATCATCCTGCCGTCCTGTGAAATCCTTCCCTAGGCCCAGTTATACAGAGTGTCGTTGCTACAGGACAGTGACTTCCCAGAGATTCCCTTTGGCCTTTCTCTCTTTCAGGGGCGGTAATATACTTAACGCCTTAAAAATTACTCTCTTTCAGGCTTTGCTGCTTTTAGTGATTTTAACTTTCATGTATTCCATATTTGATTCTGTTTTACATATCCCATGCACATTTTTCCATGTGATTGTCATCGATTATATTTGCAATCGTGTTTTTAAAGTGCAAAAGGAAAGATGGTGAGGAGTTGACTGGGCTGTCCAGGCATCTTAGCTTAGAATCCGAGGGCCCTGCGTGTTTCAGTGAGAACACGGAAGCATCTGAGTCCATGTCCCTCGCTATTGTTGCTTCTGAAATGAGGCAGGGTTTCGGGTACACAGAGCCTGAGTGAAAGTGGGCTTATTCCTGTCCCTTTCCTGAACCCACCCCACACATGAATAATCAACACGGTTCATTTGCCCGTTCTCCCCGCCAACGCCTCCCGGAGTTTCCTGGAGTTGGTGTTCATATATGACAAGTGTCTGTCTTCATTTTCAACTGACACACAGTCCACTTCGGTTCGTTGAAACCCAACTTTATATTTTTATCTGTGTTTACCTTTAAAAATGGGTGGCGATTTCTCCATCAGCTCAGTGACTACGCTGCTGTGAGAACTCCCTGTGAGTGCCTGGGGCATGTGTAATTGGTTGCTTGTGGGGTCCAGGCCGGCTACTGGGCTTCCTCAGTCCCCCCAGGACCCCGCCGGCCTTGTAAGGGTGTCTCAGCGTGTCAGGAAGTCGTGTGAGTCCCAGAGAACCCGTGGAAGGCAGGGCAGCCTCGCTCGTAGCAGTGGGAATTGGGAGCAGGCCGGGTCAGCTGCACAGGGCCCGGTCACAAGGCCCGGTCACAGGGTCAGGTCACAGGGTCAGGTCACAGGGCCCGGTCACAGGGTCAGGTCACAGGGTCAGGTCACAGGGCCCAGTCACAAGGCCCGGTCACAGGGTCAGGTCACAGGGTCAGGTCACAGGGTCAGGTCACAGGGCCGGGTCACAGGGTCAGGTCACAGGGTCAGGTCACAGGGTCAGGTCATAGGGCCCAGTCACAGGGCCCGGTCACAGGGCCCGATCACAGGGCCGGGTCACAGGGCCGGGTCAGCCACACAGGGCCAGGTCACAGGGCAGGGTCACAGGGCCCGGTCACAGGGTCAGGTCACAGGGTCAGGTCACAGGGTCAGGTCACAGGGCCCGGTCACAGGGCCGGGTCACAGAGCCGGGTCACAGGGCCCGGTCACAGGGCCGGGTCACAGGGCCGGGTCAGTGTGGCACCCCGTTCACGGGAGCCTGTCACGGGCGTGAGAGCCAGGAGCAGGTTTGTCTGCGCTGTGGAAGAGAGATGCCTAAAATGTGTTTTCAAGTCCAAACAAGTAAAATGCAGAACACAAACAATGTGGGTGCGTTTATGTAAAGAGAAAACTTTATGGATACATGAATAACAAACTTAAATACACGGAGAGATGTGCAAAGATTTCCAAGCGGCCGTTAGCAATGGTTCCTTTTGGAGAAAGAAAATGGGTAAAAGGAGAAGGACTTGCCTTTCCGTGTTCATTTTCTGTTTCTCCGTAGTGCTGTGACTTTTCTTTTTGCCGCTTTCTCTGTCTCCCCCCACCTCTAATAAACATGAATTACTTTGAAGACGAAAAAGCTTTCTAGAAAAGTACCCATTTAGTTAGAAAACAAAGAATAGTAGACTATTCCCTTGGCATCCTCCATAACCTCTTCTGAATGAAAACTCGTAACCTTCTGATTTACAATAATTGTAAGAACGCTTGAGGGAAAACACCACAAGTTTCAGTTTAAAACCTCTCGCTTGGTTTTGTGGTTTGATTCTGGAGTGAAGAGCGGGCACGCTGTCTGCCCGGTGCCGTGGGAAAGTCACTGCCGTAGAGCATTCTGTTCTTTTGGGTGAACAAGGTCATCTTGTGGTTCATCCTAAAAGAATAATTATCTTGATTATTTAGTTCTCGCGAGGCCAGAATTAAACTTGACTTAGAAAGTGATATTTGATCGCACCTTGCAGCTTTCTATTTATATTGCCAAAGTAATCGATGGGTTTGGAGAGACCTCGGTAAGCTTTTTATGAGTGTGTTGGTTTCATTTTATTTCGTACTTTTCTGATCGCTTCTAAGCGTTGAATCCGTCATGTCCTGGAAGGTACAGCGGTTTTGAGATCCTATCACTTGAGGAAATGTTCTCAGAGGTGGTTGACATGAAAAGGAGACGAGACGCATAAAGCACCCTGAACAAGGGCATGGCCACCGGTTAAACTCTCAGTGAAAATACTTGTATGTGTCTGTTTTTAAATATAAAGATCCATTCAGAATAACAATCTTTTTTTCTTTTTTTTCTATTATTTTAAATTTTATTGGGGTGACATTAGTCAACATGAACATACAGGTTAACATGTGTTGGTTACTAATTTACAAAATCTGTACGTAGGACCATGTGCCCGCCACCCAAAATCAGATCTTCTCCTGTCACCTCACATTAGGACCCCTTTCAGAAGAACAATCTGAAACGATCTGAGAGCCGGTGGCAGTGGTAGAGTGCTGCACTGACATTTCACGCTGGATTTGCCTCTGGCTTCAGTGCGCACTGGCTTCTCCCACGGGCAGCTCTCGCCTTCCTCCAGCGGGTGATCCTCGTTTTCGCAGGCGGAGGCCTTTATGAGCTCGTCTTCAGAGCGGCTGGTAAGGTGTGTCCTGAGATCATGGAAACTGGCGTCACTCAAAACAGAACGGAGCGATGAAAACATTGTTCCTACTGCCTTATTCCACCTTCATAGGTATTGGGTGGTTTTAGGTTATTACTGGTTTTATGACTTTAAATTAAACTACATCCAACAGATGTAGTAAGATCATTGTAATTCTGAGTACGTATAAATGGAAGCCAACTGTCTATTACTGGATGTCCCTTTCATACACTTGACCATGGAAGTTCTATGTGGTGCTGATTACATCTTTAACAATGAACATATTAAATGCCAGGCCAAACATTGGCGGTTCCGTGTGATTATAAAATAGTGTATTCTTTTTCAACAGTTCCCTAAAATGATCATTCAAAACTTGTTATACCTACAAAAATATAAATAATACATTTCTGTGTATAGAATGCCACCTCTGAAAATAAGTTAAAACTTGTTTTATGCAAGTTTTTAATAATTTAAGTGTTCAGCAAAATAACTTGGAAATTTGGCGTCTGCACGTGAAATACAGTCACAGAAGTTGATACCGACTGGAGCTAGGCAGGTACAGTCTGTGTAAGGGATTTTGTGATTTGTAACATAAGGTGCGAATAATTCATAAAAGACATTTCATAAAGGCAATGTTTGTGTTTCAGGTGTTACTTTTTTATTTAGAAACAAATACCGATTAGCATTTTTCGGCTACATATGTGTTTTGGGATGTGAAGAGATAAGCACCGTCCATGTGCAAACATTTATCGAGCTGTTGCGGTGTGCCAGCCTTGTGCTGGGCATGAGGACAATGATAAATAAGGGAAGATTCTCTCATTGATGGAGCTCATAACTATGAAGAGGGAAGGAGTGTTAAAAGCAAACACTTCGGATGTGAAGTAGCTAATGTTGTAAAGGTAGGAGGTGGTCCAGAGGAGGGATTTCTGGGCTGGGATCTCTGGAGTCCTTCCCCGAGGCTGTGCTCAAAACAGGAGACAGGCGAGTGAGCAAACGGGGTAATGGTTATCAGAGGTAGATGGAAATTAGGTCCATGCCTGTTTCAGTACTGAAAGCAAAGCATGCTGCATGGAGGCAGACACTACTCAGTTCATGAAGTGTTTAGTGCACAGCCACAAGGGCAGGTTCTAGCCACGAGGCCCTGGAGAGCTGCCAAGGTCTGGTGCCTGCCCTAAAGGGGCTCCCAGTGGCGCAGGGGAGTGCCAGGGCCGTCCCCGGGGCGGAGGTCCAGAGGATGCTGTGGGCCCTTGTGCCAGCCGAGCAGGCTAGGGTAGAACTGCTCAGTGCCAGAGAGGAAGAAAGTCATCGGGCCTCTCGAATACAGAGTTAAAAATGGACTGACATGAAAGAGGAGAGAAATTTTAAGAAATCAGTATTTTATTTATTTAATTTTTTAAAATTAATATATTCTTAGTAATTTCAGAGAGGAAGGGAGAGAGAGAGAGATAGAAACATCAATGATGAAAAAAACCATTGATTGGCTGCTTCCTGCATGTCCCAAACTGGGGATCAAGCCTGAAACCTGGGCATGTGCCCTGACTGGGAATCAAACCGTGACCTCCTTGTTCATAGGTCGACACTCAACCACTAAGCCATGCCGCTGGGCAAGAAATCATTAATCTTTTAGAAACAGATATGTAATATGGTCTTGAGCTAATGGGTAGGATACTGTATGTCCAAAGTGAGTGTTGGGAAGTAGTAGGTACAATTAAGTGATATTAAGAGGGGTTGAAATGATGCCGTCTACAATCCTATTGGCTAACCCGCCTGGAGTCTCTTACCTAGTTCAATTGATCACTATGTACTAGGAGACTTCCTGTCGCTCTCGAGTCATTGCCCACGCAGAGGAGGAGGCCTCCTCCACTCTGTCCCAGCGCCCTCTACTCAAGGTCTCGGCATCGAGGACTTGCTGTGCTCAGGACCGTGCGTGACACGCCTCTACTCCTTCATCTCCCAGGATTACTCTTGAGACGGATAAAACCGAGTGAAAGAAGGACTATCTTTTCTCCTAAGAAGGTTGGGAACGGCTGCTCAATGTTCTATTCTTTTTTAAAGAGCAGTTGTAAGTTTCCCATTACAACCCTTTACCACAGTTTTTCACCACTGAACACCCCTCCCCTCAATTTTAGTTTCACTACATCCTTATATTCGGTCACCCACCCCGTCTTCCCTCACTCCTCCTGGAGGGGGAGAAAGGCGTTTAGACTCACGCGAGGAGCAAACTTTCATTGTGCTCTCTCTGCTACCATCCAACTTCCAACTTTCTTCCCTATTTTCATTTCTTCCCCTTAGCTCGGAAACAGGCTAAATTCTTCTTCTTAAAAAAAAAAAAAGGATAAAAAAGAGGAATTTCCTTACCCCAATTTCCCCTAAAGCTTTCCCTTTTTCTCTCCCATCTTTAAACAGTTGTTTTGACTCCATATCTCCATTTATAGAGCATTTTCTATTAATGCTCCACCCACTGAGGTCTGCTTTCTGCCCAGACCACCCACCTTCCTGACACAGAGCTCCCTGGGGTGGCCGTGGGCCTCAGGCTGCCGAGCTCAGCCCTGCGGTGCTGGTTGCTGCCCAGGCGATGTGGTCACCATCCCCTGCGAGGGGCTCCTTGGCCCATCGCTGCCACGCCCTCTTCTAGCCTCTGGCCCTTGTTTTCAGCTGTTTCCTCTGCCTCCCCTCTGCTCTTAGCGATGGCTGCTCACTTGCGTTCTGTGTGTGATCCCCTCTTTTTACGCTTCGCACTCTCAGGCCGTCCATCATGCGCTTGCCTGATTAAACCACCCACAGGCCCCAGAGCTGCAAGGCCCGAAGGCCCCTGCGCTCCAGGCCCAGAGCCCCCCCCCCCCAGAGCTGCAGGCCGAGGCCCCTGCGCTCCAGGCCCAGAGCCCTGCCTGGCGGGACCAGGCCCTGTCTGGCCCGACTGTGCTGGCTCGGGCACCCTCATCCCGAGACAGGCTCCCGCAGAGGAGGTGCCGGACTGGGCTGCGGACCTGGAGCACCTGGAAGGAGGGAAGGGATACACAGTGATTTGCCTTCAGGGCACTTGCTCTTAAGGGTGCACCAGAAGTCAGTCCCAGTCAAGGCCGCTGGTCTCCAAGGGAAAACATGCAGGTGGGGTGTGTGTGTGTGTGTATGTGTATGTGTGTGTTTGTGTGTGTGTGTGTGTGTGTGTGTGTGTGTGTGTAAACAGCAGTGTTTTACCCAGTTGTAGATCTCAGCTGTCTTTCTGGAAGAATTCTGCTAGCAGATGTGCCTGGAGGGATCCGATGAGTTTTACCTGCAGTGATGGAACTGTCCTTGCTCCCCGAGGTCGAGAAGAACAGCTCACCTGTTTTTGCCTTCTTTTTCTCACCTGCAGTTCAGGGTAGGAATATTGCCAAGAATATTTTTTTAAAATATATTTTATTGATTTTTTACAGAGAAGAAGGGAGAGGGATAGAGAGTTAGAAACATCGATGAGAGAGAAACATTGATCAGCTGCCTCCTGCACACTCCCTACTGGGGATGTGCCCGCAACCAAGGTATATGCCCTTGACCGGAATTGAACCTGGGACCCTTGAGTCTGCAGGCCGAAGCTCTATCCACTGAACCAAACCAGTTAGGGCGCCAAGAATATTTCAAAAATTCAAAATGAAAACTAGCATGCTGTAGATGGTATGCAGTCATTTAACGGCATGAAGCTGAAAGCTGGGGAGCCAGGCCAGCCCTCGTGCCCCGGGGACTGCTCCTTCTCACCATCTCTGTCATGTCTGTCTGTCCTTTCACATACGCGGTGATCCATCCTCTGTGTTCTTAAGCCGGCTCTACACAGGACTTTCTATGTGACGTGACCAATAAGATGCACGTCTACCATGTGACCTGTATATGTATGGCTCAGGCCAGGGCATTCACGCCGGACCGCCATTGTTGTGTTGGCTGCTGTCATGTTTTTATTTGACAATTGAAGGGGAAAGAGGTCAGTGCCCTGACTCAATAGGCAGATGTTGCAGTTGTAAAACTTCTCGCGGCTCGCTGGTTGAAAGCGCTGCCATCGGCGTGGAGAGCATGGCTTCTGGAGCCAGGCTGTTTGAGCGTGTCACCTGCCCACGGCCCCACCTCGTTAGTGACAGATGTTCTGTAAGGACCGGGACCTTCAGTCACACTGAGGGAGTGTGGCTCCAGTGCCCAGTCTCTCAGCCACACGCCTACCCTGCTTTTCTCTTTGTTCTGTGGATGCATCTATGAGGGAAGTATTTCCCCCGACCTGTGTTTTTGTTATGTAGTTCACACACTTTGTGGAAAACAAAAATAATTTTCACTTTTGGCGAGACTAGCTGTACATTTGATGATGCATGAAGGCGCTCCATCACCCAAATTTGGCGAAATGGTAAGGCTGGATTTAATGTTGAACTGAAGCCTGAAGGACTAGTACAATCAGAGAAAACCTTGTTTTTTCCTTCGATGTCATTGTTTACCTTGAACATGAAAAATAGAGCAAGTGGTTAGAAAGCTTGGAGGAATAAAAATAATAACCGTCGCGCTGCCCTGGAAATAAAGGAAATGATAAAGCGTGCCCCTGCCAGCCCTGACCAGAGCTCTTAGCGTCGGCCAGACATTTAATTTAGTGGAAAAATGGTGTAAGACGAGGCTCTACAATGTACAGTACAGACAGTTTGTGTATTGTTATTATTTGATACAGGGACAACTGGCCACTTTAATTTGCACTGGAAATCCAGCTAAAAGGACCTTGTGAACATATACATCGGTGCCTCTCCAAGGTTGGTCTTGTGAACAGAACTGTTCATATTCGCACAGATATGTTAAAACTGAGCCACGAGAGCACAATTAGATGAGGAAGCATCCTGTCCTCTTAGGAGGTAGAGTGTGCCTTCTCATCTCACCCCAGCCCCTCCCTGCCCCGTCCTGGGGTGGCTTAGAGGTAAAGAACGCACCTTCAGCCCTGGCTGGTGCGGCTCAGTTGGTTGGGCACCGGCCTGTGCACCCAGAGGTCACTGGTTCAATGCCCAGCCAGGGTATATACGGGAGGCGACCTGTCCATGTCTCTCTCTCTCTCTCCTTCTCTCCTCTCCTCTCACCAAAAATCAAGTTAAAAACCACACACCCATATCTTGGTGAGGATTTAAAACAAATCACCGTCAGCCGAGCCGGCTGGAGACCTGAGGAGCCGTGAGGAGCAGCCTGGCCTCTCTGAGCGGTCACTGCGTGAAATGTGCTGCCTGGGTCTCTCGCCCTCAGCGCCCCCCGCCCCCCGTTGGTGGCTGAAGGCCGTGCCCAGGGCTGGAGGTCTGGGCGAGGGGGCGGGTGCAGCTTTGGGTTTGGATCACTTTCGCACCTGGGTTATCAGGAGGGGGGAGCTCCAGGAGTACCTGAGCGGAAAGTGCCGAAGCTGGGAAGGACCGGGAGACTCCGCGGGGCTCCGCATGGGGCGGTGGCCGTCATTACGGCAGCTGGTCCCTCCCTGGCAGCACCTGCGGCCGGTCATGCTTGCCGTGAACAAAGGGGGTCCGGGGCAGCACGGGTGGGACTCAGTAGTTAGGAGGCCACGTTTCTGCTTTAGAGACGGATCATGGGCTCCTTTGCCCCCAGTTGCTGTATATGTGAGTGAAGCCTCTGATTCCAAGGGCTGGACTCCGTGGCCTGGGTTGGAGGACGGCCCGGGACAGCGGGAGGTTCCTCTCGTTTTCCCAGTGGCCCCCTCAGCTCCGGGTCCCGAGAGGCCATGGCCAGCACCCTCCTGTGTGCTCCCCGAGCACAGGTTCTCCCCAAATCTCACACCAGCATGTTCTTGAGGTAACTCTGATGTGGGGTAGGATGGGTGGGGATACAGTTACCCTGGTTCTCTGTGGGCTGGCTAGATACTCCTTAGCTCAGATCTTATGGCTTACACACACATGCACACACACATGCACATGTACACATACGAACACACGTCCACACATGCACACACAGATATGCACATATACACATGCACACACATGCACACACATGCACATGCACACATGCACACACACACATGTACTTAACTGCTTAGTTGTTTTAGAAATGCGACCTTGGAGGTGGTAGGCCTGGAACTGATAGGTTTTCTTAGCTGGCAGTTGTCACTTTTAGACCTCAGTCCTCGGGCCTCCTGGCGCTGACTCGTTCCTCCGGGTGTATTCCATTTCTAGCTGCTACATGCCAGGCACCGGCAGTAATCCCGGAAGGGCCGGGCCTGCGAGGTGTGGGCAGGGCTTTCCGCCTCAGCCATGCCGTGGCTGGGCTCAGCAGCGCGCACAGCGTGGGGGCATTGGCAGCACCGCTCAGCTCCACACCACCGCAGAGCCGGCCGGGTTGTGCGTCTCCGAGTGCTCCATCTTGGAGAGCGGAAGGACGCGAACACACCTTCTTGGGGCAGGTGGAGGCCCTGTGTCACGGGCTGGGCCTGCCGTAGCTTCAGAGATTTCAAGAAGTTTCCCTTCTGGGGGGAGTGACGGGAGTCCTTGGGAGGTTTCCGTTCAGTGATGACATTCGCGTGTAGCTGGGCAGCAAAACGACTTCAGAATGAAGCAGCCGGCTAAGAACGAGGATGCTCGTTCTAATACATTCTTGTTGACAGGCCAGCGAGAGCACGTCTGTATTCAGTGTCCTTGTTGGATTCAGAACTTCTCTCCATGATTGACTTATGATGCAGATTTTGTGCAGATAGCACCATGGTGTCACTTTGGGTGGGGCTATAGGCAGAGTGGTTTTCTGTGCACTCACTGAATACCCTAAGTTCAGGTCTTATGTCTCTCACACACACGCATTTTCGCATCTCTGGGTAGTTCTGAATGCTGGCGTAGCCGGTGGGTGGCAGTGTCGGGGGGTTTGCTGGAGGGAACCCCGGAAGTGACACTGCTGTTGGGGTTCCATTTGCTCGGCAACCTTCCTGCGGGGTGTTCTTTTGCCAGCCCTGTGGGGGGGGGAGCTGCCTCTCTGGTCCTCTTTGCTCCAGGTGCTCCCAGCGGTCTCTGTAGCAGCAGCGAGGCCAGCCGCTCTGCAGCAGGAGAGGCCACGGGCTGTCTGTGACCCCTGTCACCCCAGTGATCGCCAGGCGCCAGGGCTGACTCTGCGGATCTGGCTGGCGGGCGGGCGTCCCTGCCTCCCTCACCCTCCACCTGCGTCCCTCCCGAAGCTGCGCACCGCGTGGAAGAGGACGACCTTCCTGGGTGGAGGAGAGGACCTCCTCGGGTCAAGCTCCCACGTAGGAGAGGGCGACCTTCCCGGGTGGAGGAGAGGACCTCCTCGGGTCAAGCTCCCACGTAGGAGTCGCTGAGTTCCCTGCTGGAACCCCCAGACACTCTCTCAGGGCAGGGTTTTCTTTTTTTTAAGGAATTTTATTTGTTTCTTCATTTATAATATATTTTTATTGATTTCAGAGAGGAAAGGAGAGGGAGAGAGAGAGAGAAACATCAATGATGAGAGAGAATCATTGATGGGCTGCCTCCTACATGCACCCTACTGGGGATTGAGCCCACAACCCGGGCCTGTGCCCTTGACCGGAATCGAATCCGGGACCCTTCAGACCGCAGGCCGACGCTCTACCCACTGAGCAAACCAGCTCAGGCTCAAGGGGAGTGTTTTCAGGGCTCACAGGATGAATGGAGTGTGTCCTTGTTTAACAGAACGTGGAGACATCGAATCTCTTCCATCTTCTCGCTGACTTCACATCGTCAATGCCTATATATTATGGACCACTAAGTGTAATTTATTCTATGCAATATAACCTTTATAAATAGTGGTACCTCTGAGACTGTGTTATATGGGAATCGGCAGGCAAATGATTTTCAGGAAGGATTAGGGAACACAGAAGAGCGTTTCTGATGGCCTCGATTTGCTCTCTTTCCCCTCGATTACTTTTTGATTTCTAAGGCAGAACCCTAATTTCCCTCAAGCAGACCCTGGAGTGCACTTGGCTTCCTCGTGGCTCCTCACACGCCTGGTACACGTAGTGAACCATAGCCTGGGACAAATGCAATTCATTGAATATAAAATATAATAACTGCCATTTACGGCACTTTCTATTATCATAAATGAGCCACACACTTTATATTTTCCCTGTTATTGTGACAACCATGCAAAGGAGGTGCTATTGCTGCCATTTCGTAAATTCAGAGACCTCGACCCCGAGGAGGCAACCACTCCCTCACGTTCTCCCAGACACGCCTGCCTCCCAGGTGGCAGAACTGGGCTTTGAAAAGCCATTCTCCATCCACCTCCAGGGCCCATGTTCTCTCCTTCGCTTCTAAAACTCTGTCTTGTTTCAAGGTCAGTATTTCCCAGGGATCTGTTGTTTCTTGGTTCAGGCCTTCTGCCCTTTCGAGGTCACAGGGCCAACGTGATCTAGATGCCCGATGGAAGGAAGGTCCCTTTTAGCAGCAACAACCAAATCCTTGCAAATGAGAGGCCACGCTGAGGAGAAGGGATGGAAGCATAGCTGTCCAGGCTCGCACACCAGCTGCCGGCCATGAGCCTGAGGGTGCAGCGCTGCCTTGCCCTGTCCAGCCTCGGATGCCTGTGAAAAACATGATTTCAGAGAGAGGAAGGGGAGAGGGAGAGAAGGACAGAAACATCCGTGAGAAAGAAACATGGATCAGCTGCCTCCTGCACGCCCCCCACTAGGGATCGAGCCCACAACCCGGGCGTGTGCCCTGACAGGGAATGGAACGGTGACCTCCTGGTTCATGGGTCGACACTCAACCACTGAGCCACGCCAGCCGGGCCATGTGGTCTTTGACCTTCATAAATCCCCGGACACTTAGCAGTATCAGACCCGAAATGATGAGAGCGGCTCCCAATAAAATGCAGCCGCGGAAGCTATGGCCTCAGATAGAAACTCTTTTTGAAAAGACTGTTTCCTTACTGAGCTTGCCAATTTCCATAATTACTCAGAGGCAATTAAGTACTTTAATGAGTTTGATCTTTGTGGAATTTCCAGCGTGTTTTTGTTTTGTAGTCAGAGCTAAATTTGAGTCTCTGACTCATCCCTTCTGAAGGCTCACAGTAGCCCCTGTCGCAATGGCTTGCCTCCCTTCCAGCCTGGAGCTGTTCTCTTGGCATGATCTTAACAAACATTTTGTAAAAACTCCCTGTTTATACATTATTACTTATTTGAAATATCACATCGTCGGTCTGCAGGCAGCATGGGGTTAAGTAGAACGGAATGGCTTTTCTTCATTTTTGTGGTTTAGATGCAGCCACGAAATAAACATTTAAGATGCACTTTTAAATACTTAATAGGTCGTAGCATTTAACAGAAATGATGCTGTAAATTTCTGGTGTAAAATAATTGTTAATATAGGAGTTTATGGGACCTAACAAGGCACCGATCTAGGAAAAAACTGCCAGTCCGTGCCTGGAAGGGTTGGCATTCATGTCAGAGTGCAGTGGAGGGTTGATGTGCTTAGGGAATCGCCGGCGTCCACCTTTCAGTTTCTATAACCCCTGGGAGAATGCAAACCCTTGAGAATAGGCCAGAGCTCTCTTGTCTGCCTTCTCATGTGCCTGCTTGTACGTCCATTGGGCACATCTGTAGGGTCAGCCTTTTTCTTTCTTATTTGCAAGGGATCCGTCCTTAAAGTCATGGCTGCCCTGATTCACACCACTGACCTCCACCCCCCGCCTCGGCTCGCTTCTCTCCCAGGAACGTGACTTGCTTTTTATTTCCTTAGCCCAGTTTTTCATCCCTGGGAATGCTCGATGCTTTCTTTTCCAGTTCTCGTTTTTCACACGTACTAGCTTCCCTTTTTCTTGTTCGCTTGATAAATAAACTGGCCCACTCTGTTATGAAGCCAAGACTCCTTTGACTGGAATGCGTCCCCGAGGTTTGGGGCCTGGACTCCTCAAGGTTGGGGCGCTGGGTGGGGCAGGAGCCGGTCTCCTCTGCCCCCGATTCCTGCCGAGACCTTGGAGCAGCCGCTCCTTCCTCAGATCCCTCAGGACCCCGGAGTGCTACTGCCTGGGCTGGTGGGACTGGAAACAGAGGGTTCAGTGTCTTTAGTGCCATCATCGCCCAGGAGAGGGGAGTTCTTCCGGCCCCGAGTTCCGTTGGGCACGCTGAGCAGTTGAGTCCTGAGCACTTAAGAGTGATGGGCAGTAAACAGGATTGGCTGTACTGAGGATGGGATGAAGGGGAAGAGGAAGAATCTGCATTTACCACAGCAAGTCCACACCCATTTCCTGTTCTGCCACTTACAGGAGGGATGCTTAAACATACCTTTTTGTTTGTTTTTACGCTTATTTCTTTTATTGAATATGGAATGGCTGGGCATATTGAAATTTATATTCTTAAAGCTTCTTTAAAAATATATTTTTATTGATTTCGGAGAGGAAGGGAGACAGAGAGGGAGATAGAAACATCAACGATATGAGAGAATCATTGATCGGCTGCCTCCTGCACGCCCCACACTGGGGATCAAGCCCACAACCCGGGCAAGTGCCCTGACCAGGAATTGAACCATGACCTCCTGGTTCCTAGGTCGACACTCAACCACCGATCCATGCCTGCCGGGCCATTCTTAAAGCTTTTGAATCCAAATCATTTTATTCATGACCTGTTCTATATGTCAGCAATGTTTGAGCATATTGAAAGCGACAGATGAGCTAGCTACAGCATCGGTAGCTATCGGTTTTAGCTGTAAGAAGTGATCGGAAATGTGCGAGGCACAAGAAGGAACCCTCGGTGTGCCTGCCCCTGGGTGTGCCTTTAGCATTGGAAGGACTGAGCCTTGTGTCGTTATTGTTTGTGGCATAAACTAGATTGGGTCAAGCTGGCCCTCTGTTAGAGCTTCAGAAAACCTTTGTGTTCCTCCGGGAGCCGCTTCAATACTGTCAAGTTCCACAGCGGGTTTTAGGGCAGCAGAGCCCTCCTTTGGGTTTGGACTCAGTGCTGTGCTGTCCAGTAGAAGCTGCATGTGGAGCCTTAGCCTGTGGGTGAAGCTGGGGCGCCCACAGACATTTGTATTAACTCCTCCCTATCTCCTTTTCAGACCATCACCGTGCCAGCCTTTCGGGGTGTTTAAATACAGGATCCACACATTGATCACATCTAGTCATTGACACTTACCATGACTCAGGCAGTATTTAGATAATGATGAACAGACAGGCAAGATGCCCACGGAGCTGACATTCCTGTAGCATAAATAAATAAGAAAACATCAGCATAGTGAAGAGGGGGACGCTGGTAGAGAAACAGTCATTAGAAGCATGTCTCATAGAACGTGTGTAGGGGAGATATTATCCATCCTTACTTTGGAAAACCCGGAAGATACTGCTTTATTTGTTATTCTCCAGCCGACCTCAGCCAGGGAAACTGGGCTCCTCGACCCGAAGACAGTCTTATTATGTGGGTCTTAACCATATGTGCAAATTGTCTACCAGCAATAAAAATAATATGGTAATAAGGGCATTGGGTAATGTATACTCCTAATTATATTTAAATAGGTCTACATATAGTGATAATAGTGCTAAGATAATACAGTCACAATGGCATAATGGATAGTGTGGAGCTAATGGGATACTATTTGGTGGTGGTGGAAGCTAAATATGCTTTTCTCTTTTCAAATAGCATCAGCCAAGCACCATAATACATGTTACTTTAATGTGCTGGATTTAACTTTAAAACATAACATTTTTCTATCCTGGAAATAGAGGAAACTAATATACAATATGTTAAACATTTTTCTTTAATTTATAAGTGAGGCACATATTCTGTATAAAGCAGCCAAAATGAAGAAAGGAAATTAGAGACATTGTCAATAGGTGTGCATAATTGAGTTGAAAATAATTAGTACATTTCATTTCAGCGCAATTTCATAATGTGGTTCTGTGATTCATGGGAAAGAGGTTCTCGCGAGAATGTAGCTATCTCTCGCTCGTTGGAAATGGTAGGTGGGAAGGAATCAGCATATTCACGCTGATGTCCCACTCATGGTATTCGGTGACTGCTTCTCTCATCTGATTGTCAGTGCGACCCCACTTTCACAGTAAAAGGAAGTGGAGACCCAGGCAAATGCACGTGTGGGGTTGGGGTGTGTGTGCACGATCTCTTATGAATGAACATGGCATTTTAGGTTTAAGTTTTAAAATTCAAAAGTAGGAACGGTTTTGATCCTACTGCTTGTTAAGGTAACATTTTTAATCTCTTAATGATGAGTGGTGGCTTCAAACGCAGGCTTTGTTTTATTTTATTTATGTTATGTTATGTTATGTTATGTTATGTTATGTTATGTTATGTTTGTTATGTTATTTTTGTGTCAGAAGCCAGGCATACCAGTGTTACCTCAGCTCCCCTGAGCCACCTGACGGGCATCGCCTGGCTCTGCTGGCTCCGCCCCGGGTGGTGAGGAAAAGTCGTCGTTGGGACAGGCTAAGTCAGGATGGGGAAGGCGCTGGCTGCTTCAGTACAAATTGTCCTTGACCTTCTGCTGGTTCTCATACTGCGTGAGCCAGACATGGAGGCAAGCAATTTCTAGGGAGCTGTGAGACATGAAGGCAGTAGTTTGTTTTGAGTTTTACTTATTTCTGATACATTTAAAAAAAAATACCTTTTTTAGTCTAACAGAGCCGAGTCTTTGCTTTCACAAAGTGTAAAGGATCTTGATGGCACTACGAAACCACTAAGTGACTACTGTATGCCTAGCATTTCTCCAGGGGTGTTATCTAGCTGTGATTTGTAGGCTTTTCATTTTTTATTGGAAAGTCTAGTCCACTTAGAAGAATTATTTCAATACTAAGCTTTCAATATGCATACCTTCCCTGCCTTTATATTTCTCGGCAACCATTTACTGCACATGCATTGATTTCAAAATATCTTTCAGCTTCTTCCTCAGCAATTTGCATGTGTGCATCTGTGCCAACAATGAATTGCATTTGTTGACAGTCACACGCTTTATGGGGCTACGTTGTCCCCCCCCCCAATAATTGTTTTACTAGAGTCAATAGCAGGCTGGTTAATAGATTTTTATACCGTAATAGAATTTTCTGAGGCAGGGAGAATGTAATAGTGAAATTTAAAAATAAGCAAACAATAGCCAATGGATTTAGGCTATTTCTTGTAAGTTCTGTGAACTTGGAAACCAGCTCTGTGTTTCTGCAATGGGTGAGGTGGGAGCTTCAAAAATAAAACGTAAGATAAACATATAATGAGGCTCTAATTACAGCTGCGTTACCCATGGGGACATGCATTGGATTGGGAGTGAGAAGACAAGGTTTTGTCACTCTCCCGGGAGGAAGTCATTAAACCCTGGTCTGCCTCAGTTTTCCCATCTGTGCTACCCACCCGCTTGTCCCATTGGTAAGTATCAATGAGGTTATGTGCAAGGACTGAGTTGGCAGGTTAAGTTGTGAGACAGGATTCTTATGTGTGTGTGCTCACAGCCAGTTCACTGTTGACCGTCACATTCCTGTAATGAGACGGAGGCTGGGATCCCAAGATTTTCAAACAATCTTCTCACGTGAGTGAGCATGTGCATGTGCATGTGCTCGTACACATGTGGTTTCCCTTTCTGATAGGAGGCAGGTGGGGAGAATTGAAGGGTGGAGGTCCCCACACCTGGATGCCCAGGGAAGGCTCGTGTTTATGAGAAGTGCTGATTTTTAGGATTCACTGTAAGAGATGTTTAAGATTGTTACATTCATCTATTTAGCATCACCACGAGGTAGATATTTTTAGAATCGTTTGAAGCTTTGGAGATGCGAAGGTCATAACAGAGAAAGGCTGATTATTCCTTGCGGCTCTCTTAAACGCTGTAACAATCTCCTAAGCTCCTTTCTCCACTTTTGATCTACAATTTCACGATAGCAATGCTCTGAGATTGATAAACGTTTAACTCAGCGGTTCTCAACCTGTGGGTCGCGACCCCTTTGTCAGTCGAATGACCCTTTCACAGGGGTCGCCTAAGACCATCCTGCATATCAGATATTTACATTACGATTCATAACAGTAGCAACATTATAGTCATGAAGTAGCAACGCAAATAATTTTATGGTTGGGTCACAACATGAGGAACTGTATTAAAGGGCCGGAAGGTGAGAACCACTGCTTTAACTCTTGTTACTCCCATTTACTCTCTGGGTTACACCCCACTCCTGGTTGTTCTCCTGGTTGTATGAGAAACATAACAAGAGGTGCATTATACCTGTCATCCCGCTGGGGCCTGGCAGACTCACTCTGGTCCCTGCTCTCTGCCAGGGGGCAGAGAGATTCCAGCTCACTACTGACCAACCGTGAGGAAAGCAGGGTGCATAGCGCCCCCAAGCACCGTGGTGGTTCCGAGCAGATCCCCCGCTTCCTCTGCGGTGATTGTGGTCTCTTATGCAGACACAGACCTAGCGTTCTCAGCATCCCTAGGGCGCATCAGCTGAGTGTAACTGGGTGGGTGTGAGAGGCCCGAATGGGGCCAGTGATCAGTGATGGGGCTGCCTCAGCGTCCTTGCCAGAGCAACGTTTGCTTCCGTGGCAGGTGTGTCCCCCGGACTGTGCAGATGGTAGCTCAGTTGCTCCCATGAGAGCCACGAGGTATGTTTACTGTCATTCCGCAGGTGAGGCAGCTGAGGCACAGAGGAGTTCTATAACTTGTCGCCTTGGTAGTCAGTCCCGGAGCCACACGTTAAACTTGCCGGAGTCCAAGCTCTTAGTTCCTATGCGATGCTGCTCTTTCGTCATTTAGTCAAACTGTTGGGAGAGTGAAGTGATACTTCCCTTGGGAAGCAGGTGAGCTGTCTCCCGCGTCACCAGGGGGAAATGATGCCACACGCATGCCAGCCAGGGCACAGGGGTGTCGCAGCCGAGGGATTGTGTGGACGAGGGAAACAGTTGAAATTTTGTTTGGGATATTGCTTGTGGGTGGGTGGCAATGGTGATCCTACTGTTCTTTCTGTTACTAAATAGCTGAAGAGTAAGGCAGTTAGGGTGAATTGTGTGTTGGTCCTACTAGATGCTGGGCGGACACTATCTCAATATAGGACCCAGATGGAAATTAACATAATGTCAATGTCAGCAAGCAGCTCAGGGCCTGGGGGTGAGCAATATGGCCTTTGGCAAGTTAATTTATGTGGGTATAAGACTCTTGGCCTATTAAATGAGGGGATTATTTTACTCATATTTTACTAGAGGCCCAGTGCACAAAATTCATGCACTTGGGGCAGGGGGAGAGGGGTCCTTCAGCCTAGCCTGTGCCCTCTTGCAGTCTGGGACCCCTTGGGGGATGTCCATCAGTCATCCCTCTCGCAGTCCGGGCCCCTTGCTCCTTACAACCCACCTGCAGTGGAGGCAGGAGTGGCTCCCACCACCGCACTGAGCTTGTCAGCTGTGAGCCTGGCTTCTGGCTGAGCAGCATTCCCCATGTGGAAGCGCACTGACCACCAGGGGCAGCTCCTGCATTGAGTGTTTGCCCCCTGGTGGTCAGCGCACGTCATAACGACCAGTCGTTCGGCTGTTCAGTCAATTTGCATGTTAGGGTTTTATTATATAGGATAATGTACTGTACTTATTGACTATGAGTTAACTATAAGATGATTGAATAGAATATAAAAGTTAAGTCAACATAAACTAAAAAAGTAGAATATAAAAATTACCTTATGTAATCCTTATGCTTCTCAATTAGTTATAGAATCTTTTTTTTCTTGATTTTCTTTTTTGCATCAGATATTAATTTTTATATGTTGTTGATTCTTAAAATGTTATTCGTGTAGGAAGTTGACTTGGAAACATCTTTCAAAATCATTTTGTAAAAAATTAATCAGGAAAATGCAATATTTGACAAATAAGCGCGTGTACTGTCTAAAGAGAGACTGCGCTCTTAGACACCATCACCTGGTGAGCTACATGGAGGAGGACTGAGGTTGTAAAAGTCCCGCTGCTCAGGTCCGGGAGCTCGCAGAGAACGCGCCCCTGCCGGGTGACCTCCGTCTCCCGCGGCCTTTATGCCCTGAGCTCCCAGCGATGCTTTGCTGGGATTCCTCCTGGCTGCGTGTGCTGTTCCTCTGCGCGGAGCATCTGGTGCATAACAGGCCCCAGCAGGCACCTTCCCTCCTCGCCATCCGGAAAGCAGGAGCTACGTTATTCACACAGACGATCAGCGAGGGGGTTCTTCCCACATTTCACCCCGCGCGCCCTGTCAGTTTGTCGTCGTCAGGTTGATTCTAATGAACATAATGACATGTTGCCTTTGAAAAACACTTTGCCACTATGACATGTACGACTCCATATGGAAGCAGTATGGACAGAGAGGAGAGATCGCATCCGTGTAGATTAAGTTGGACATGGAATCCAGTATCAGTAATAAACAGCTGCTAAGATTCCTCTCTCCTTTCTGCAAAGAACTTGGAGTAGCGTGGACTCCGCTGGGGGACCAGCATGTGGTGCCTCCTGGTCTTATAAAACCCCCTTACATTTTATACCACTGGGCACATGATGCGTATGATTTCTTTATCTTCAAAATATGGTCTCAACAACAGTTGTGTTCACCGTGCCGAAAAAGTTCTTCTGGGCGAGGTTGGTGGGCGTGTGTTACTTTAGATTGACATCAGCACTGGTGTCTGTTAAGGCAGAGAACTGACCCAACGCCTGGGCCCTCGTTTCACTAAGGCCACAATGTGCCAGTCATTCTTCCCTTCACATCACTGATGTCTTGTTCCATGGCCCACCGCCCACCTCACTTTGTTACTTGGCCCTTATCTTTTTAATTCTTGAGGTCATATTTTTTTTTATTTTTTTAATCTTTAATTTCTTTATTGGTTAAGGTATTACAAATGTGCCCTCATCCCTCCATTAATGGGGAGATGAGTTCATCTCTGATGTTTTTTGAAGCAGTGGGACTGTGATTGAATAGAAAACTTGTCCATGTTCCTCCCTGTCTAAGGAGCAACTTGTCCATGTTCCTCCCTGTCTAAGGAGCATCTTAAGACAGGTCCTCAGCAAATTGGGGCCTGCTCCGGACGCTGGTACGCGCCTTCAGGATCTGAGCCTTTTCCCCGGATTTTTTATTATTATAAACATGAGGACTGTAGCCTTTAAACACGAGGACTGTAGCCTTTAAACATCTGAAGCCAGTGCAGTGTGTTCCCTTTTGAGGCAGTGCAGCCACGAGTCCTGGAAGTGGAGGCGAGAGACTGCAGTGACTTATGCTCCCAGGTTGTGCCTTCGTGGTTCTCGCTGCCTCTCCAGGTTTTAAAGACAAATATTTAAATACTTGCTGTGCTATTTATAACACGAGGAGACTCAAACATCACTTCCCTGGAGATCGGGGATTCCCATGTCATTTCCTAAAGCAGAGAGAAGGCCTCTGTCTGCACAGCCCTCCGAGGGAAGCAGCCGCGGACACCGTGGCCTCGTGCGTTCCCGGTCATTTCTGAGAGGGACGATATTGACCATGCCTCCTGGGAAAATGTAACACACGGCAATTTAAAATAAACGTGAGCCATGTGGTCGTGTGTGTGTGTGTGTGTGTGTGTGTGTGTGAAAGGCCAACCTTTCTTTTCAGAAAAGGGTTGTCAAAGTGTCCATGTAAAAGGTTGATTGCATTCATTTCTTTACACTGAGATACCTTTTGCATTTTTATACCAATTCCAGAGGCAAAAATGGACCTGTGAAATATAGTCAAACACATACTTGAAACTTCTTTTGCTTTCTTGGCACCGAAGCTACTCAGAACCGTCTAATTACAGGGTAAAATCCCTGTCCCTTTGTGTCCTACGATGTGTGCCACATTCCGGTTTTAAGAATCTTTCCAAGTACAAGGAAACCGCCCTGGTCAACATGACACGCCAGGCGCAGCAGGGCCTCAGGCCTCGGTGGGTCGCCATGCCAGCAAAAGGGCAGGTTCAGAGAGGTGTCAGCGCTGGGCGGTCTGCATTCTCTGCCTCTCTGTCTGCAGATAATTACAACTTACCGGTCACTCCCCAAGCTGTCGGTTTCCCTGGAAGTGACCCATAGCCTCAGCTCTTACCTGTGCGGGAAACTCCCGTCTCCCGGCTCGCCTTCTGGCCTCAGCCTTCCTTCCAGCCACGGTGCCCGCCTTGCTGTGCCTGCAGCTGCCTGGGCCGTGGCCCCTGCCAGGGCCGCCTGGGACACTGCAGAGCAAATGGCTCTGTTGTCCGGTGGCCTTTCCCTCCTGGCCAGTCCACCGGTCAGCGTCCTGTCCAAGTTCTGGCTTCGGAAGTTGCCTTGATTTGTCAGCCGAGTAGCTGAGTCTCCTGGGGGTTGAAACTAACCCAGGTTGACAAAGAAAGAGGCCTTATTTTCTGCTTGAGGAAATGATTTGTAAAATGAGTTTTGTTTTGACTTCCAACTGCTAATCCATAATATGTGACCACATTTAGAATTTCTAAAAGTGTATTTATGAGACTCAGAGGAGTGAGTGTCTAGATATTTAGCATACGCTTATTAAAGAAGATTAGAGCCTCAGTTCAATTTCGGTCATGCTCATTTTATCGATAGGAATGCACTTAGGTGGATCTATAAAACATCTGGCGGAGAAAGGTTAGACCGTCTCTGATTTCAAATGAGATTTTGTCTTGTCCCCGGGCTGACGAGTGTGAAGTGGAAGCTTACATTCTCCTCTAAAGAAACGTCTTTGTTCTTTAGTTTGAAAATTCTAGGAAATTGAAATAAACAATCCTGTCTGTTGTGCATTGCCTGATGGCATATGTATGAGTGGGTCTTGGGGAAGATGTGTACAGTATGGCTTCTTACCTGTTTGGACACAGTATCATAGCATGTTGGACAGCGCCCATGAATATGGCAGGGCCCTAAATAATTGCAGGCAGTGCCGTGTGAAAAATTAGCATTTTGGATGGAAGTTAAATTTGCATTTTATAACAGTGTTTCATTCTAAAATTATACTCAGCAATTGTAACAGCACATAACTACCTCCAAGCTTAATTGCCCCTACTCCCTGTGTGAGGTGAATAGTGTTTAGTCTTAATGGACTAAATGGATTATGTTGCACAATTAAAAATCCCTCATGCATTGTGTGTGGGCTGTCTGTCATTAGTGTTGGGTTATTTTGTATGCAACATTGTGTGGAGAGAAAGAGTGTGTGTGTATCTATCTATCTATCTATCCATCCATTATTAGACTACTTTAAAGAGTTGAAAATAATGGAATACATTTTCTTTGATGTGGAAAAATGCAGATATATATATATATATATATATATATATATATATATATATATATATAGATTTCAGAGAGGAAGGGAGAGGGAGAGGGAGATGGAAACATCAATGATGAGAGAGAATCCTTTTTGGACTGCCTCCTGCACACCCCCTACTGGGGATCGAGCCTGCAACCCGGTCATGTGCCCTGACTGGGAATTGAACCGTGACCTCCTGGTTCATGGAGTGACTGAGCCACACTGGCTGGGTGAAAACATTTTTTTAAAAATGAGAATATCCTATATGTGCAAAATTTGATATCATGATTTTGTCTTCTAAACTTCATTGCAAATGGGTTTGTCTTTTTAAGATGAAATGCTCTCCCATTGGGGAGTCGGAATTGTTGCAGTTTTTCTAGACAGGTGTTTAGGGATATCATTAAGGCTAACACTGACACCTATACATTTATTTTATAGAAATAAAGATGGATACAAAGGTTTCTGTAAATAGTGTTTATATTGCATTTATTTCTAAATGGCAAGAAGTTGGAAACAACATAACTTCCACTTAAAAAAGTTATAGGTACAATGTAATGCTAAGTAAAATGAAAAGGTAACCATAAATATATCCTGCATGATGTCAGTTTTATATGAGAAAAAACTTTGCACCAAATACATCTTCATTATTTAGTCTTAATATTGGCTATGTTCTCTCTAGGCCATGGGAGTGTGCTTAATATTTTTCTTGTTTGGAATTATTATAAATGTTTTTCAAATTTTGTTGAGAAGGGACCTGAGCTACTTCTGTAGTCAGAGTAAGTCATGGTCAGTGTGATTTCAGAGGCCAGAGGCCACAGCAGGGTGTGCTGTCTCTGGACTTCCATTTCCATCCCTGGCCGCTAGGGGGCCTCAGCCCTTGGCGGTGAGAGCAAGATTCCAGTCCAGTTTCTGGGAGTCTCTCAAAGCTCCCCCTCATTGTTCACAAAGCACATCCCTGCCCTGCCCTCCAGGAGTTAGTCTTTCCTCACTGTGTGCCAGGTCCTCGGAGGGTTCAAAGATCAGCATCTTATTTACGTAAAAACCAACAAAAAAGTTAATGGCGAATAGCCAGTCTATATGTGTTTGTCTTCCAGGTAAATTAATGATGGCTGTACCCCAGAAAATTGTCACCATGCTGTGTTGTTCCCTTTGTAGGTGATACACAAGAAACTAGTGCCCACAGATAATCCTTGGTATGAAATTGTACATGATTATATACATGGAGGCAGACAGAGACAGGATCCGAGCGCAAGGCTGTCGCTTGGACCAGGGTGGTCGGAAGAGAGCACAGGTCACTCATTATAAATGTCCATTTACTTAGCAAAGTCCCAGGACTTCCCAGAGGGATAAAGCCTCTGAGGAACAGGTCTGAACACCGTTCCTGTGAGAGAGGATCGTCCTCAGCCCCTGGGTTTCCTAGCGGGCCAGTAGGTCCCAGGCCCTTATCCCCCCTGGACAGCCAGCCAGAGCCCAACGTCAGATCCAGCTTCCCTGGTACCCCAGGGCCCGTGTCGCCCTCCCCACAGGGAGGACACGGGCTGAGGGCTGCACTGCCGCGTGAGGCAGTATTGCACAGACTCACCCTCAAAACAAACCAGAAGCAGAGGCCACGCTGTCCTGGCGGGCGGAGGGGCAGAGCGCTTGCCCGCACAGCTCTGAGTGTACCTCTCCCCGGCAGACTTTTAATAACGACTAACTCAGTGGTTTTCCATCCCAGCAGTCTCCCGGGTGAAATGCGAGCTGGAATTGCTACTAACGAGTTCACCGGTAATCCCTAGTTCACAGCCATGAGGGCTCAGAGCGCTGAGGCTCCACATGCCAGTTAAGATCCCGTTGTGGAGGCCTGCACTGGCCCACCCTCACCATTTCTCTCCTCTCTGAAGTTAATTCAAAAGTCCGGTCTACCGACTTCAGTGATAAGAACCATTTTGTTTTTCCATGTTACGTGTGGGCTTTCTTGATTTTCTTATCATATTTTAAAAATAAGTTTCTCTTGGCTGATGTGATGCTTAGCATTTCTCCTGAACAGTGTACACATGGTGGATCATCATGCCCTTAATAGCCGCCTCCCGTGATTTGTGTTTCTCACGGAACTTTAAGAATCTAAGTGAGAAATAAGTAGCTGCTAGCCTGTCAGTACAGGACAAGTCAGAAAGGATGAGGCGGTCGGGTTTTAGAAACATCCATTAAAGGTATTTCAGAGAAGTGTGCATTTCATTTTTAATACTTTTCAAGCCGACTATTGAACATAATAGTGTGGCACAACAGGGCAAATGCATTTAACATTTAATAGGCGGAGAAACAAGATTAGGTCACGAATGAATCATTGTCCTGTGAAATGAGTGGGGAACCTTTTTCTTCCCACAAAAAGCAAGAGCAGTGATACATGCGGCCTCGTTAGTCTGAGTCCGACCGGGAGGGTAATCTGATGAAACGTGAAGAGTCTCTGCAATGCGGTTTCTACTTCAAAGAACGCGAATGAGCACTGGGAAATGTGCATTTGTTTCTGCTCCGTCTAACTAGATTTGATACAGTGGGGTGTACAGTTGGGAGGAAAGGTACTCAAAAGGCAGTAATTCATGCTGAATGGATAGAAGCAGTCATTCAATGAAAAATTGAATTTTTTAAAAAATATCTTTTTATTAATTTCAGAGAAGAAGGGAGAGGGAGAGGAAAAGACAGAAACATCAATGAGAGAGAATCATCGATCGGCTGCCTCCCGCCCGCCCCCCACTGGGGATCGAGCCCCCAACCCGGGCATGTGCCCCTGACCAGAATCAAACTCGGGACCCTTAGGTCTGCAGGCTGATGCTCAATCCACAAAGCCAAACCGGCCAGGGCGAAAAATGGATTTCTATAGTGTCCCAGACTTGGTGACTTTTGGAAATTTGGGTGCTTATTGTGCAAGTACCAGAAAGAAAAATATATAGTTCTCCTTAAAAGGGGAGTACATTTGTTTTGTACTGGATGTATGTTTGTTAAAAGTTTAAGCATTTTAAAAATATGTTATTGGTTTTTGGAGGGAGAGGACGAGAGAGGGAGAGAGAAAGATAAACACCGATGGGAGAGCGCTACATCGATGAGCTGCCTCCTGCACGTCCCCTACTGGGGATTGAGCCTACAACCTGGGAATCAGATCAGCAACCTCTTGGTGCATGGGACAACACCCTACCCACTGAGCAACACCAGCCAGGGCAAAACTTTAAGCATTTTTATTTGCATTTTTATATTCTCTTTCATGTTTCTAAGAAGAGTGTAGTGGAGAGAAATAACATGGCTCCGAGTTTATAGTATCTCTTGGTAAAGCTGGGTCTATACACAGACTGGCTAATTTCCATCCTTAGCAAGAGAGGCCAGGCATACATTGCAAATGAAGACATCCTTTAGCAGAGCAAGAACTTACAAAGGCTCCTGGCCTGGAGGCTCAGTTGATTGCAGCATCGTCCCATGCACCAAAAGGTTGCCGGTTCAATTCCCAGTCAGCCTGTGTGGGGGAAGCAGCAGATCAGCATTTCTATCTCCCTCATCTCTCTCTCCCTCTCCCTCTCCCTCTCTCTCTCTCTCTCTCTCTCTCTCTCTCTCTCTCTCTCTCTCTTTCCCTCTCTCAATCATTATGATTTCTTTGTTGAAGAAACCAAGTCAGGTGTCCTGTACAAAGTCTCTCCCATGCTGGGTGTTGCTGATTCAGTCTCTGTGAGGCCATTGAGCCTGCTTTCTGTGTGCGCTACAATCCATGCAGGTGGGTGGTTGGATGTTTCTAGACATTGTAAAGATCTCAAAGGAAAAGAATGAAAATATCAGCTGGCTCATCCCAGGTGGGTGTCACGGAACTGAGGCCCTCTCTCTGTCCATTACCAAGTCCAACAAATGCTGGCCGCGTCTTCCCCGCCAAGGTGCTCTGACCCGTGGCCCCGGCGTCTCACAGAGAGTAACACTCACGTTCTGTCTGCAGGTGCTTCTGAGCCCCCTGCCATGCAGGCCAGGCCGCCAGCTTGCTCAGGACCGCCCCGGACAGTTCCCTCTCACTTCTTGGCCCTGGCACAGGCACAGGGCAGCTCCCAGAGGGGGAGCAGGCTTCCCTAAGGAGTAAGTGCCATCTGTGCTCACGTTTTCTGGACGGTCGCCACATACTAAGGGCAGGTGTGGCAGAGTTAAATGCAGCAAAGTGGCACAGAAACCCAGGCACCAGTGAGAAGTGAAATCAGATTCTGACATTATCCGATTCCTGCTGAGCTGCCGTGTGTGACTCCCCGAGCGTGAGACTCACCGGGGTGTCCGGGTGGTTTGAATAGAAAAGTTGGTCAGTCGTTTGTGCCGTAACATCCTCCAAAGCAAAGGAGCCTTGAACATAACGGGTCCCTGCTTCTTCAGAGACGTGCTTGAGGGTGACACAGATAGCCATCTATCGAGTTCCTCTGCTCATTCTGGTGCAAGTTACTTAAAATCACCTGTAGCTTACGGATTTAAATATGGAGAGCTTGTTTCCGCCGTCACATTTCAGGAAGGAAGTTTTGATTCTTTCACGTGCATCTTCCCCACCAGTGTTTTCCTGGAGTCATTTTCCAGTCATTTCACATCATCTCTTCTAAGCTGGGCTCCCATAGATGCTCTAAGGCAGGGTGGGGACCCCTTTCTCTGCCAAGGGCCACTTGGCTATTGTAACATCCTCCGCAGGCCACTCAAAGCCAGCCTGCTCCATCTGGTCAAGCATTTCAGGAGCTCACCCCTCCTGCCTTGGCAGGGCCCGACCAAGTGGTTTCTCGGGCCTTAAAGGGCCCGTGGGCCGGACGTTCCCCGCCCCTGTTCTAAGTGGAAATGACATCCCAAGCTCCAAGTAGCGATTTACAAGACATTTTGGCTCCCGGTTAATTCGTTGTACTTAGAAAAGATATACGGCTCTTAAACTTAAAAACGAAAAAGGTGCATAGTTCTCGTGGTCAGCATCAGTGTGGGATGAGTTGTGTTTCGCTTCTGTCCATAACAACGAAGATGTCACCATCTACAAATCAAACCGGAGCGGTGCCTTTCAATGTCAACAAAAGCTGTGGGACCGTGGCAGTCGTTCCTCTGATGGAGGGCACCGCCTTCTCCTGTTCTCAGGTGCAGATACTGTTCCGGTTTCAGCCATGGAGGGGAAGCACTTTATATTCTAAATCGCAAGCTAATGAACGCTCTTTTCTCATTAACACGCGCGACCTCTGTGGTTTTGCTCTCGCTGCCTGGCCCACTTTCTCAGTGTCTGTTAATGACATTGAAAACCTCTGTGTTATGTGAATTATTTTCTAAATGGATCCTTTCAAATTCACAATGGATGCTCATTACAGTGACCTGCTTGTCCTGCTCAGGAAAGAAAAATACCAGAATGAACCCCGCTTGTGTGCCTTTTCTGATTTCTTCGACGTGTGTGAAATGACTGCGTTTATGGGGATCATGCAGGCAGCTTTGCCAAGCTTCTGATATTAGAGATAATACATGAGCTTCTTAGTTCAAATAATAAGCTATTGGCTGTTCAAATGACAATTAGTAGAGCTGGAATGAGAAAGATGAAAGATAGCTGATAATTAAACTTAGAGGGCTCTGTCCTATTTTATGTTCTTAATTTATGGTAGATTAAATATCCGTGTATTGTTTTGCCTTCCTGGATACACAGATGGGTATGGAATTTGGGTTTGACTCCAAACCTATAATGTTTGTAGTAAAATCCTAGAAAATGATAATAAATGTGTTTCTAACTCTGCATATTAATTAATAGATTGAGTTCGTTTTTAGCTTGCTAAGGACAGATTGGTATCATGGCCGCACCTCGCCCCCTGTTCTTATCCTTTGATGTGACTAGTGTGGTGTTTACACTATACACACCTCAGGCATGTTTGAGGAAGCTCTCATTGACCAATCTAGGGAGTGGTCATTTAGACCACTGACAAAATCACTCCCTGATTAGCCAAATGAATAAGCAGATTTTTAAAAGCCATAGAATTATCGAATATTAAAGCCAGAGAGCGCTAGGGAGATCATCCAATTCAATCCCTTTCTGCCATCAGAGAGAAAATTAAGACTGGGTGAGATGCAGGGATGTGTGACATGTATTTTGCCAGTTAGTTAGAAGCCAGGCTACACTTTAGTTTTCTTTATTTCATGTATTTGATCACCTTACCTTCTCCTCTAACTCATGCCAATAAGCATGTATTTACTTTTTTAATTCAGGTCATAGAGAAAGCAGTGAAATTTACCCTCTAGAATAGATGCAGTCTGTTTTGGCTTGTAAGGAATTTGTCTCCACAAGTATGGATCGGAGTGTCTTTTATTCCCGAGTTTCTTGGATCACACCCATGTCTGTCAGTAAAGTGATTGGTGGGCCCCTGGATAGCATCAGGGTGCAGGCTGGTCAAGCTGGAACTACTAACCATGTGGTCAGAGTGTCGGGTGTTTGAGTCACGGAAGAGCCTGACCTCCAAGGAGGGATGTTGGGCTGGAGAGTGAATTCAATCAGTTGTATTTTTTATCGTACAACTGTCATGGCAAGTATAGCACTTTCCTGGTTCTGAGTCATTCTAGAGAATTACAAACCGGATGGCCGTTATCAGAAGCCCCCCCATTTGTTGCTATTTGGTCAGATATGCAGGTGACTTGGGTGGTGCCTCTTCTGACGGGCTTCCGGAGCGAGTGCGGTCTTGGGGGAGGGGTGCTGAGCTCTTGTGGGGTCTGTGCTACTGGCCAGTGGTCAGCATCAGAATTGAAATATTGCAAAACGCTAGCTGGGGTTGGTGTCAGATTGAAGCATTGAAACATACATGTGGAGCAGCTCCCTAATACTCCGTGTGGCCTTTCCATCCATTCATTCATTCATTCATTCATTCATTCATTCATTCTGGTTTCAAATGTTGGTATTTTATTTTATTTTTAAAAATTTATTTTGTTGTTGTTTGTTTTCTTTATTTTATTTCCATCACCATTTATCCTCCTCATACCTTCCCTCCCCCCTCAGTCACCACACTGTTGTCCCTGTCCATGAGATCTTTCTCTTTTTTGTTCAATCACTCCGTCCCTGTGACCTTTTTATTGACAGCTGATGTGGTACAGAGGAACAGGTCAAGCGTGAATATTCTCCCATTGACCATGATTGTTCGTAGAGAACTAACCTGGAATTCCTGTTCCTTCTCCTTTGGGCAGTATTTTGCTTTCTCTAGCAAGGAACTTGTGCTCATAATCATGGACTGGAAAACTTAAGATATGCCAAAAGTAGTTTCCATATTTGAGTAGGTTTCCCCTGGTTTCTATCCTGCTTATCACAAGGTTAAACAAAATTTTCTGAAGCCTTACTACTCAAAGTGTAGTCTTCGGCCATGATATCTGGTCAGATAACATCCGGGGGCTTGTTAGAAATTGAAGACTTCATCATAATCTCTGGTTTAACAAGCTCCCCAGATGACTCATATGCACATTAAAGTTTGAGAAACTTTAATCTAAATTTTGGAGATGATGGGGTAGATTTATATTAAACTAAAATCCAAGCCCTTTACTTGGGAAAAAAAAAGAAGATGAAAGCTCTGGCTTATTTGTTGAGGTCATTTTTCTCAACAATCAGAACCCATTTGTAATGGACAAATTCTTCCACACCTACTCATTGTGATGATACTCTGCGTTTTATGACTTTTGGCATTTGTTAACATCTGTAATGTTTCAATAGTGCACACGGATATTAAACATCAATCTCTAGCTCCTTGTTCAATATGGTTGAGTGAACAAATGCGTTTATCTTCTCTCCTTGAAATGTCACTAAAAAACCAATAAGGAACAAAAAGAAAACCTCATCCCACAGTGATAAAGAGAGCGGGGGAAGCATAATGTATTAACTCTGAGATGTTAGCACATCATTTTAGTTGTGTAGAGAATCTGGGCATGAATTGTTTTAGGAACATAGAAAAATTAAGAAAGTTAAAAAAGAATAAGGCAGTGATAACCTGTAGGGAATACAATATTGTACAGGAAACAAAATGGAATGATAGTCATAGTAGACATGTGGTTCTGCTGTAATTAATCATGATAATGTCTATGTGAATGTTGATTTAACAAAAAGTTGTGGTAAAATTTTATTTGAGGAACAATTGGGAGGACAAATGTGGAGGGGTGTGAGGGAACTACATTCTCATTCTCCATAGTGTTATTTCTAGTAAGTACATCATATCTAAGACTTAACATAAGTATTAGTTGTGTGGGTATGGAATGTGGTGTTTACACCAGAAAAAAAAATAGCTGAGTTACTGTGAGTTGTCTCTCTTTTGCTTTCTCCCAGCAGTGACCAGGCCAGAATTTTTGGGTGCTGAGTGTAGAGACCATTGGATTCACAGAAGATCTGAGGGCTAGTCCTATCCTACCACCAACTAGCCTTGTATTTTTCAATGAAAGGCATACTATTCCATGATTCTTACACGTTTCATCATCCAGGTATCTTCCTCTCTTTAAGCATAGTAGACAAGGAGAGACTATCTCTAGCAGCTCTCTCAATAGTATTAATTTTTGCTCCGCTTTGTCACTCAGCCATTGACCCAAGTGGCTTGAGAATTACCCTTTCAGGAGAAGAATAGGCAATTTTTCTTCCGAAGAAGCCAACCAGCCTTGGTAACTTGGAGGACAGCATGGAGTTATCATTAGGATGAGTGGGGAGCAGCAGTTCCTTTAGGTAGATGGACATGTTTTCAATTCTCACACCCCATGACATTTGTGAGAATTCAGATATTTCCAGAATTGCCCAAAGCCATCTGGTCAAAGTGCTCGGCCTGTTGACTTCATTAACCCCTGCCCGATTATATTTCTTTGCTTCTCTTCATTTATGCTCCAGATTTGTATTAAGTTTGTTAACAGTAAATATAGGCTGCTCCGTGGAGGATAGTACCTTTGAAAGACACGGAGCTGTTGCCATGGATTTCATGCAGGTCAGAACCCTGCAGATGGAGTGTGCAAGCCGATCACATCCAGTCTGGACTCACCGGGGCTCAGGAACACACGATCCTATCCAAAAGGGCCACATTAGCCAGGTCATTGCCAGTTCATGTGCTGTGTGCCTTTGCCAGCCAGTCTCTTAAAGCGCAGTAGAGGGAGCAGGTGATAAGACACGAGCCAACATTTAACGAGGGCAAAGAAGCAGGCACTTCATGTGGACAGAGGCTCTGTCCCTCCCTCTCTCCCTGGCCCCAACGCCCCTTGTTGTCTGTTTCTTTGTTCTTTCCTTGCCTTTTAGTCTCTTGTATCTCACTTTTTGGGGGACTAACTTGCTCTATCTGTGTCTCTTTCTTTTCTGCTCTCCTCCCCGCCCCCACTCCTGTTCATTGCGCTCAAGAAAATAACATAAGTAGGGCGTTGAATTGGAATCGTAACCTGGGTTCAGGACATGAGACCATAGAAAGCACCAAAATAGCTATAGAAGTGAAATTAGAGTTTCAGTTTTTGAAGAAGTTGTGACGCCAATAGTATAAGGCAATCTTGTCCAAGAACGGATCCTCCTATAGATTCTCCTCTAGCTGGGAAATTGTGAGGTGAACCACGTTTTCGCAGGTAGAATACACCTTAATAAGTGTTCTCTTTTTCAGCTCAAAATAGGACTTTTCATTAGAATAAAAATGGTGGGTTTTTTTTTCTATTTTAGAAAATGGAGACTTACTGCTGTTTTTATACAGAGAACAGGCACTATTTTATGTCGTCTGTGTCAAAAAGAACAGCTTTCTCCATAGAGATGACTAACCTGCGTGTCAGGCTCAGGTTGCTCACTGTCACCCGGAGTTTTCACAAGACACACCTGGGAGCTGCCCAGTTGCTCGCACATTCCTTCTCTCTCCTTCGCAGAGTCGTTCTCCCGTGGGTAACTCTCTAACCTCGCGCAGGCAGGGCGTCTACCTGGTCCATCTTTGTAGACTAGGAAGCTCCTAACATTTTAATTTCTTGGTAAATACCATTGGACAAAGAAAGAGCAACCTGGCCCAGTCTCAGGCCATTGTTCTAGTTTATTAGAATCATTTAGGATTTTGGCCTCTGGGTAATGGCGCCATGGAGATTCCCAGAGCAGTAAAATTGTGTCCTAATTTAGTCTTTCATTAGCTCAGTTCCAAAAAGTGTTCTGCACTGTACAGTGTAAATAGGGCAAAGACAAAATCGAAAGGTTTATCCCTTCTGCTGGTGAAACACTAGCCATCCAGTGGACATTATTTGTGTTTGTTCGCTCACTTATTCTCACAAAAGCCAAACAATTTAAAATGAAGGGATCAATGGAGATCATTTTTAAAAATCATGTTCACTAACAAATATTTAGCAATCTGGTATTTTCTGCTGTCTTTGTGATACTTAAGGCATCATAATTTTAAAAACATACACATTTTTATTGATTTCAGAGAGGAAGGGAAGAGGGAGAGATAGAAACATCAATGATGAGAGAATCATGGATCGGTTGCCTCCTGCACACCCCACACTGGGGATGAGCCTGCAACCCAGGAATGTGCCCTGATTAGAATTGAATCTTGATCTCCTGGTTCATAGGTCGATGCTCAAGCACTGAGCCATGCTGGCTGGGCTATCATAAGGTTTAATATTTCAGCATTTTTCCTTCCTAGCACAGGTGGTTCTCATTTGCCTTGAAAGGATTTTACAAGGAAGTTATATTGTTGGAAGGCGCACAAATGCTAAGCTGACCACCTATTTTCTGGCATTCTTCATTGGCAAAGCAGCTAATTATACTTTTCGGTTTGTAAGAACTGAGTATGACTTTAAATGAATTAAAGAAACAGTGGGAGTGTTTTTCAGTAGAATGTTATCTCTAATCTTTTTTATTTTTATTTTTTAAGCCATGTCCCACTTTTCCCACTGGGCTACACTAATTTATTGTAAGTAGTTTGCAGGGTTTTATCTATAAGTTACACCTACTTGGAGCAAACAATGTCATTGCTTGTTTGTGGGTGGCTATTAGATTAACCAAAGAACTTCTATGCATATCTGCATAACCCATAGACACAGACAATAGTGCAGTGAAGGCCTGGGGAGGGGGTGGGAGTGGGGTGGAGGAGGTGGGGGGGGACATCTGTAATACTTTCAACAATAAGGAAATGTTTGAAAAAATTTAAGATGGGTTCAGCAGTTATATGAGAAGCAGTGAATTGTATGGGGTGGACAAAGGTGGGTTTACATAATACAAATAAATAATACAACAGTTAATAAATAATAATACCAGATGAACTGTGCTTCGTGGACTCACAGCTGGTAGGCCTACTTTTGCCCACCCGTGTGTTCCCGTGTCCTAAAAAGTAGCTGCCGCAGCTGAATACCGAGGCGCACTGTTTCCTCCCGCCTGTGGTCCGGTGGCCCCCAGGGCTCCTTAGGGCCCCGAGATCAGTGCTGGCGGGATGCGCAGCCATGGGACAGGGCCAGCGCCTTTGGTTACTGTCTTTGCGAGACTGTTGCCCTGGTTGAGCTGGTGCTGAGCGGACAGAAGCAGAGGAGAGCTGTGGCCAGAGGCTCTTGTTTCCTCCGCCAGAACGAAGGCCGCGGGTTACTCCAGGCTCCTGGCAGCATCCACAGGCAGCAAATCTATGGGAAACACCTTTTTGCACTGAGTACCTTTCCACAGAGGCGCAGGAGTGCATCTGTATTCCGGCTGCTTTCCCTAGCGAGATGTTGAAGGTAATTTCTTAACTCAGTCATGTGAAAGGTCTCCCCAGAACTCCACAGATTTTTGTCCTCTGGTAAAGCTGTTGGAATGCTACTTGGTTTAAGAAGCTGAACTGCTTTTGACTTTGCTTTTCTCATTCAAAGCACTGAGGTGGTAATTTAATATCTTCACCCCTCAAATCAAATCATTTTTTCTTCCTCTCATTTGCTCGGCTTCTTGGCTTATCAAGCTTGATTACATGTGCCTTTTCTTACTTTGAGAAATGCGGCCTGAAAGTGTGAAATGAAAAAATTGATCCTCCTAAGTAAATGAAGCAATATGGCAGTGTTTTGGGTAAGTCTTGTTTTGCATGATGGAAAATTGTAATTCTGGCTGATCATTTTTTTTCCATGATTAGGAAATGGTGAAATGAATCATTGGCAATAAATAAACACCAATTTAAAAACTTCTCTTCTTCAAACAAAAGGAAACATCTTTTCAAGGCATCTAAATGGCTCTTCCAGCATGATGCTTAGTATACATTTGCTATAGCATGAATCCTTCTTGGGAATTGATTTTAATTTTGTTTGCATCTTTACCAAACCATTGTAAACGCTGCCAGAGAACGGAGGTGGAGGAACTGTAACGCCCTGCCTTCCACAGTCTGTTGCCTTGAGAAGCTGCATTGGGCCACTATAACTGCTACATTCCAACCTGACCAGAACTATCTTTCCGTCCTAGATTTATTCCCTTCTCTCTGCTGGTAGCAGGTTGAGTTGTGTTCCCAGAAAGACATAGTCAGGTTCTAACCCAAATCCTGTGAAGGTGGCCTCGTTTTGAAATAGGGTCTTTATGGATGTAACCAAAATAAGATGAGGCCATATTAGCATTAGTCCAATGGATGGTGTCTTTAATTAGAGGAAGGGGGCGGGGCGAGATATGGGCATGGAGACACAGCGGTGTGGGAGGAAGGCTATATGGTACCTTCTTCTAGCAGCCCAGCAAACTAATACCCTGTCCCTTACTTTAAATGAAACTCCAGGACATATTCCCAGCTAAAAACCATGCAATCTACCAATGGATTTTCTGGCTTAGAAATTTATAAGGAGTTTATCTGAAAATCTGATTTTGTAATTTTAAGCAAGTTTTCTACTTTCTGAGAGGTGTTTAGTTATAGTACCTTTAAATACTTTATTCTAAGGGTTGGTTATATGGATTATGGCTACTAGAACTAACTCTGCTTTTGTCATTTTATTCCTGTCTACAAGTAGTGTTTTTATTTTTCTCCAGCTTCAGTGTATAAAATAAACCAAGTTGGTGGTCAGCTGAACTGTGCACCAAGTCCTCACTTTTCAAAGGAACACACAGAAGCAGCCACAATTATGTTGCAAGGAGCCTTTTCTTTCTTTTTTTAGAATTGCATGACCTTTCTCTCCAGTACAATACTGAAAAGCCCCCACACAAGGACCTAGTTAGCAATGCCTTAGTCAGAGTGAAATGATATAATAGAAGTGGGGGTTGTAGAACTAAGTGCGAATATCATTGTAGTTGTTCTGTTTAGATGTGTCCCCAAATGACCATTTGGGATAATCAATATAGTAAATATATCTATGACAACCATATTCTAAAACAAAACCAAAAACAATCTTTTAATTATTTGTTATAATTTGTTTTGGGGAGTTTAAAAAAAAAAGGAGAAAGTGAGAGAGACTGGGTCAGAGAAAATGTCATCGCACTATAATCCCTCTTCATTGTTTCCCATCTCCTGGAATGTCAACATTGGGATGAAGCCTGAGTTGCCACTTAATGGGGACGTAAACAATGAGAATTGTTCTCCTGATATTTGTAATGGCTGTGGGGACATGTTATTGGAATTTTCCCTATAGCAACATAGACTTTTAAACTTTTAGTTGTTTTTATTTTTTGCTTTATTGTTTACTGACATATCACTTCTGATTTTTCATGTATAAGGCTATTCTATAGGATTTTAAGGATTTTCTTCATAGTTGTTGGAAGATCTTATAAGAATTGATAAAAGTAAATTGATTCTCTTTGTAAAATATGTTAACATTTTGTCAATGCTAGATTACCTTCTTGAATTGAACTTGTATTTCTTGGGTGATCAATCTCTCTGTGTTTAAAGTAAAGGAAACATATAGTTACCCCTGTTTCTCTGTCTAAAAATAGTTTATGGCAAGTAGACAAGCTTCTTGATTTAAGCAGTGTGAGGATGGTATTTGGCTAGTTTCTATACGTAGTGCAGAATAAATAATCAATTTGAATTAAGTTCCTATATCAGCATGTTGTGATAAGCAAAACATTTTAGACCAAGAAAATAAATCCATGATTTTCTGAGTTTTATGACTCTGAAAGTATGGATTGAACCTGGGACTCCATTAAGTAACATAGTTAAGACATATTTGTGAAAATAGTGATATACAACCAGAATGTCATTCGGTAGAATATAAGCCCCATAATGATGAAAAGTATGTCCTGTCCTCTTCCTTTTTTTCCAGTGACTAACAGCCGTACAGTAAATATTTGTTGAATGGAAACAAAAGATAGTTCAATGAGCAGAGTAAGGAATTACAATTGTAAGCTTATGCTTGCTGATGTGTAGTTCCACTTAACACTTTTTTATTTAAATAAAATAAAAATTTAAGAACTGAAGTCAGTATCAAAAACTGATCTATGTTCCGTAAATGCATTTCTTTTTTTTTTTCTGTTCAAAATGATCTGCATGTGATTGGTAGCATATTATAGCTTGGCATCACTGACAATAACACATTTCTCTCCATATTGTTTTAATGCATTTTTATTCTTATTTTCAGAAAATTTGAATTTTATTTTGTAGTGTAAATTAGAAAATACATAATTTCTTAAAAATTTTTTTGTGTGAGAAAAAGTGTTTTCTTCCCGACAAGTTGAGGAGATCATTTGGCATTCATGGGGCCTAACCGTTAGAGTTTTGTTATAGGTAAAGTTTGCTGGTACATCTATATGGTATCACTAAATTATAAGTTCTTTGCTTTGAGTACTTTAACCAGTTCTTAGCAGATTTTATGTGAGATTTAGAGGGTAACATAGGAAATATGAAATGCCATTCTTGTTATTGAAACAAATGTCTTTTCTCTCTTACTGGCAGTGTAGATTAAATTTTAATCTAGTAAATATCATCAGGTTTTGCTTTGAGCAGCTATTTATTTGAGTATCTATTTATATGTATTTATTTGGCTGTAACAAAATACTTCATTCCAATGATCATTATTAGGTGTCTATTCAGTGCACTTATTTGTTACAATTTTTCTAAGAAGATGCAGCTTATAATGGAATCCAGGCTTTATGCTAAGTTTGTTATAGTTCTTTATGCAGATGGATTTAAAGGACGCATACGAGATCCCTGAGAAACTCCTTGCTGACCTATGCAATACCTGCATCTTAATAGGTCATATTTCAGCTCCTATATTTTGACAAATAGCCTGGCTTTAAAAAGCCCTGTCCGTGGTGCTGAAACATCTCATGATGTATGAGCGTGTCTTGCTGATAAATTCTAATGTCAGCCACTGTGTGATAGCGATACATCAGGTTGTACAATTTATGTTTGGGAAACACATGGAATGAGCAAGTCTCCTATTTTTCTTGGGTTAAATTAACACAGTTTGTCCTTTCATTTCAAAGAGTTCATACCAATTACTTTCTACATAGTGAAAACCAGCTAGGGTTTAATTAGAAACTGTCAGTGCTACCACAAAGGCGGATACCTAGTATTAACCAATGAATGGATGTGACTGTAGGACTGGAAACGTTTCCTCAACAGTGGCATGTTGACGCCACGCAGGAAGCTACTGTAAGAAAAGTTAAACATTTGATTACGAACAGGCACAGCAGCAATTAACATGGAAACCTGGTGGCTTTGTAGAGACAAGTGATTTGCCTATAAAAATATAGCTCATTATCTAAGGTGTTTTTTATTGTTCCAGGATGTTTCTTTTGTACACAAATACATTTATTTTGCAGGACTATGGGATTTTTTTGTTTGGAAATATGACTAAAACCAAAGATAGTGGCTTTTTTCCCCCAAGTAAAATCCATGCGTTTTCTACATAAGACTTTTAAATAATTAGTTATGTTCTTGGCACTTCGATTCAGTGATTTTCAATTTTTTTTAAAGTTGTGTTTTTCTGGTGCTTAAATATAATCGTAGAGAACTGCACTTAATTTTCTTTTTTTACCTCTAAATTTGTCTGAGAAGCTTGTTTCATTAAGAAAACTGTCCTCTTAAGTTTCTGTTGAACTCTGGGATTATCTGATTCATGCCATTTTATGTTGGGTTGAAGCAAGTAAAGGGGAGAATTTCATAAAATTGAACCTATAAACCTGTACTAATTCAGTAGATTTGAAAGGAAAAATCAACAATTTTAGTCTTGGAAAAGCCGAGTCTCCTAAAAATCTAAATTTCATTGTTATTCTGGGGAAAAACCATCTACTTTGATCATAACAGACTTTAAGTCAGCACCTACAATGTCTGTTGCTGTGCACGTGTCTAAAGTCCTTCTTTGGGGATTATGTAGAACATGTTTCGTTGCGATGTTTGCAACACAGCAGAATATTAGATTTTTTTGCTTGTTATTGCAGTGAAGTGTATTAGGCACTCAGAATCACAGAGAGATTTGAAGATAACACCTAGATCATAAGTTCTGCCAAAATTTGGCAACGTTTTCTGCAAAGCAAGCATCTTAAAGTTGAGTTACTAGTAATTATTAAAATAAGACCTTCAGTTCCTCAGATATTGATTTACATTATGTGAACTTAATAATTAAACCCACTGCAGAAGTTTCTTGTTAAGAAAAGAAAATCTTTCAGTTAATAGGGGATTTCTTTACGTCACTAGTTAAGAGGTTGAACACAATGTTATAGTTGCCTTTCAATATTGATAAAATGCCTCCTCAAATCCAGTTTTGTGCATTATAAAAATGTAGCACCAGAACGCAGTAGGCGTGTCTTACTCTCAGCCCTTCAGATTTCATTATAGATAAAAACACTTTTCTAACATGTGGTCATTTCAATGATATCTGGTCAGATGACATTTCCCAGAAATTATTCTTTATTTAGAAACAAAAACAAGACAAAAGCAATTGATTTTAATCCAAAATGTATTTTTTTCCTTATAAAAGAGGCCCACATATTCACGGTGTCTACTCTACAGAATTGGTCCATTTCATTACACCACGTGTCAATTCAAGTGTATCTGGTCACGGCAAAAACTCGTGGCTAATAGGTGTGATACAACACAGTAGGAGGTATTGCTCAGTTCAGCTACTCTTATATACTTAAAAAAAATACAGAAACGTGTTTGTTTTTTTTTGTCCACTGTAGTCCAGACAGAAAAGTTACATGAAAGTTCTAGAAAATGGACTTCTTTTATTTGGTTGCCACGGTACCCTCTGACGCCAGTGGATTAAGACGCTGGACTGGTACATGTTCCCACTGGCCGGAGCAGCCTTGGCGAGCTGGACCTTCCTCCCCGGAAGCCCTGTTCCTCTGCCTTTCCCATTCCCAAGCAGGACGACAGCCTGGGGCCTCCCTCCGAAGGAGTCTGGTTGGTGGTTCTCAGGATATATTTGGCGGCACCCCTATGGCGGTTGCCTTCACTTCCAGTGCTGCACTTTGTTCGTTGCCTGCTTCCCAGAGGTCGATGAGGGGCGGGTAAAGCTCGCTGAATGCGAAGGTTGGCTTCTGTAAGTAGTTCCTCGCATGGCCACGTCCAGCTTCCCCGGTCATGTTTCTCGAGAGGCAGCTGAAGAGACACAGCACCCCGATAATCCCCAGGAAGCCCGCGAGGCCGGCCACAAAGGCCGGGCTGCGACTCCGTCCGTATGCTTCTCCATTGGGGTCCAACCCTTTCGTGGTGACATTAACACACTGTTTCCTGGTTTTCTGGTCGATGGTGGGGCTGTCGATACAAATGTTATACTCGGTCGAGGGGTTCAGGCGAGTCAGGTTGTACACCCTGACGCTGGACGGTAGGCGAGCACTGTGGGTGGCACGGGACGTGTCTGTCTTGATGAAGGTTGTCCATGTCACGCTGGACCTGAGAATCTTGGAACTCGCTTTCCAAGACACCAGAATGGAATTAGCCTGGACGTCTTCGATTTGAATGTTCAAGGACCCATTGTTATCCTGGGGGAACGAACCATCCACTTTGATCATGACGGACTTTAAGTCGGCGCCCACCAGATTCGTTGCCATGCATGTATATACGCCCCCGTCTGCAGGGACGATGCCACTTATGTCCAGGGTGCCCTCAGAGTGCACGTAGAACCTGTCCGTCGGAGTGTTAGGCACAAGCTTTTGACCGGAAGGTGTTATCCAGGAGATCTCGGGCTGCGGCTCGGCCGTGGCTCTACAGTGTAAGGAAACGCAGCTCCCGGCTTCTAAGTCCAGGTTGGAAGGGAAGCTCTCAGGCGCGATGAGGGGGAGGCAGATTTCCATCATCTCCCGGAAATGCACCTGCCGGACATTCTGGCCTTGGAATTCGGGCGGGTCCACGCAGAAGAGCGACTCGGGCTCCATAAACCGGATGCTGGTCTTGTTCATGTTGATCCAGCGGATGACGCAGTCGCAGCGGATGGGGTTGCTGTGGATGCTGATCTCCTTGAGGCTGGGCAGGGCCTCGACGGTGCCCTGGTACAGGGCGCTGAGGGCGTTGCTGTTGAGCATGAGCGATTCCAGCCGGGGGAGCCTGAAGAACGCGTTGGGGTGGATGTACGACAGCCGGGGGTTGTTGGTCGCCTCTATCTTCCTTAAATCCGGCAAGTTATCCACGGCAAGGCCGTCGATGGAAACCAGCTCGGGCATGTTGTTCATCCCCAGCTCCTTCAGGTGGAGCATGTTGCTAAAGTCCCCCCTGCGAATCCTGTGGATGGGATTTTTATTGAGATCCAAGAATTTGAGGTTTGCCACTTTCTGCAGAGCCGCCCGGGGCACCTTCCGCAGCCTGTTGTCATAGAAAGAGATGCTCTCTAAGTTCTCAAGCCCAGCCAAGGCGTCGTCGGGTATCTCCGTGAGGTTGATGCCGGCTATCACCAGGCTGCGAAGATTGATAAGCGGCTCAAAGTTCATGTCTTTGATTCTGATGATTGGATTTTCCCCAATCATCAGAATCTCCAGGTTGGGGAGAGCGTCAAACCACTTCCTGTCGATTGTCTGCAATCTGTTTGAATTGAGGTGCAGTCTAAGAAGATTGTGGAGGCCAATGAAGGCTCCGGGTGAGATAGCGGACAGCGAGTTATGATTGACATAGAGCTCCTGGAGGTTGCTCAGCCCTGACAGACATTTCTCCGGCAGCTCCGTGAGCTTGTTTTCCTCCAGGTACACGGACAGGAGCTGGGGCATCTTTCTGACGCTAATGTTGCCGACTGAGGATAGATTGTTTTGCGATAAGTCCAGGCCAGTGAGGTTCACTGGAAAGTCTGTAGAGTGTTCGATGTTGGCGATGTTGTTCGTCTGCAGGAGCAGGACCTGCGTGTCGGCAGGCAGCCTGGCTGGGAAGTGGAAGAGACCCACGTCGTTACAGTCCACGGTCCACGCGTCCATGTACGTGGATCGGGGCGTAAACCACGGCCTGACCTCACATGTGCACGATGGTGGGCAATCCGCTTTCTTCTCGCCGGCGTGCACGAGCGTCGTGATTGCCAGGCCAAGCAGTACGTGCATCCCGAGTGGCATGTCCTTCATCTTAGCTTCCTCTGCGGAGATGCCCCGGGCACTGGAGGATTCCACAGTCACTGCTGGTCGGTTCAGCGGGAGCTTACGGATGAGGAGGGTGGCTCATTTGTCAAACGATGAGCGCCGTGGAGCCACAGGGTTTTTCTCCCCGGGACAAGGTGCCGGTGCCCCAGTCGCACGGTCCAGAAATGTCACACATGTTGGGGGAGAGAAAGTGGCAGTCGCTTCTCAGATAGGATGCTGAGGCACGTTCTGAAGAGGGAGCGGGGGTAGATGGTCATGGGAAATGGAACGATTCATTTATTTCGGAGGGTAAGATCCAAATCCCATGGCGGTTCAGTCTTTGCAGGAACAGCAGCGTGATGCTAACTGTAATAAAATAAAATACAAAAAAGAGAAGAGAAAGAATTAGCCCAAAGGAAAATAATACCCGTAATTAATATCCATTAAGTAATTACGGTGATCTCATCTATGACGTTCTTTGAGTTGACAGTTAATTCAATATGTTTCGGTGACATTAGCCTTGATAGTGATTGGCGCTGACACTGCACAGGCCGAGAAATGGAAACTTTAGAAGGCTGAAATTGCATTAAGCATAACAGACACGCTTCACCAATATTTCCGTTATTTCCGATTTTTACTTGCTTATACCTTGTAATTTTGTTTATTCTATTTGTCCTTCTCTTTGATGATTAGTGAATGGGAACAAAAGGAAATCTTTCAGTGTAGATGGTTTCCCCCCCTCTCTTACAGAGACAAAATTAAAAGGTTCTAGAGAAATGATACTGTTTAGTTACAAGCAAATGCATCAGCCCATGGCCCTCAGGTGCCCAGGAGACGGCTGTACAAGGAGTCGGAAGTCCTCGCAGTTGGCAGGACTTCCCTTGTCATTCACCCCTCTCTCCAGCCTCCTTCGCATAAAGGGACGGAATTCTGCAGTATTTGGGAGAGATGAGGTCTAACTTGCCGGGGACGTACCTGTAGATTTTCATTTTTAAGTGAAATTCAGATTAATGTTTGGCTGTTTCATCTTCCCCTGAAAATAACTTAGATTCCATTAGTCACTGACAGGGAAAACAGTAACTTTATTACAGCAATAAAACAGGCCCTTAGATATTCCTTCTTTTAAATGGACACCGATGTCTTTATCACATAAAAATAAGCAATGCAAAACCAAGTGGCAGGTTTGATATGGGCTGCATCTCAAGGTAGCTCACTGCTCTCCTATGTACACGCCATCAGGTGACTGCTGCCAGGGAATGGCCGGCTGGGCGGGGCTGGACCAATCCTTGTTGGCGGGAGCTGTGCGGCCAGCACTCAGGGTCTGCCAGGGTATCAGACTGTGAATACCGTTCTTTCTTTCATCTCTGCCCAACAGTGATGTTCCTGATGCATCTTTGACCGACTCACCGATAAGACAGGGGCTTCAGGGACAGAGACAAATATATTTGGAGATGTGGTCTCTATGGAGAGAGAGACTTCTTTCTTTAGTAAAAAAATAATTCCCTTGTTTTTCAAGATTTGAAAACATTTGCAATTCAAAATCACACCTAGTTTTCCTCTTATCCTTCATTTTAAGAGATGTGATTTTATCCTGAAGTCCAGATAAGTACTAAGTTATACCCACCTGGCACCGTCCATAGTTATTACAATATTAGAGACTGTGTTCCTTATCTGTGCTTTACATCCTGCGACTATTCTGTAACTACCAGTTAGTACTTCCTGATAACTTTTTATTTATTCATTTATTTTTTTAGTCCCCACCTGAGGATATGTTTTTCATTGATTCTAGAGCAAGAGGAATAGGGAGAGATGTATATATTCATCTTTCTCACATAACTTAGGCAATTTGATCTGTTTCATTTCCTAATTTCAGTGTTTAGCTGCTTTGACTTGATAAATGTATTACTTTCCCAGAATGTGTTACCTGTATACTAAAGCCCAAAGGTTTAAGTTTGAGGCTAATATAAAGGAACACTACACTTTAAAGAAAAGTCAATCTAATAGTATGGCTGTAGTTCATCCCTTATTTATTCAGTCAGCATTTAAGGAGCACCTTCTGAGTCCCAGCTATTGCGTTGATAACTGGAGGACAAAAAGCTGACAGCCCGGCCGGCGTGGCTCAGTGGTTGAGCATCGACCTATGAACCAGGAGGTCATGGTTCGATTACTGGTCACGGCATCGAACCCTAGGAGGGGACTTGCAGGAGGCAGCCGATCAATGATTCTCTTTCATCATGATGTTTCTATCTCTCCCTCCTTCTTCCTTTCTCTCTGAAATCAATTAAATAAACAAAAAGCTGACTTAGACATGCACTCTTTCCTTCGCTGGTGCTCCGTCTGCAGGGGGAACACGGGGAACTGCATGGTCACAGTTCTGTGTCGGGGCTGATGTGGGAGCACAGGGGCGGCCCCTGATGAAAATGAAAATAGAAGCCCGTGGCCTCTTGATTCCCAGCGTGGACAAAAGGCCTCGATGCAAAGGGCGGGACATGTTTCTGCGAGTTCCCTGAATGGCTCAGGTGAGCGCTGAGCAAGCCTGACTCCTGCCAATGAAGGGGTTCGAGAATCCTTGTCTGTGTCAAACTGCGCATTAGAGATGCTAACAATGAAACGTGTGCGTGCGTGTGTGTGTGTGTGTGTGTGTGTGTGTGTGTGTGTGGCGGTAACAGTGCCGCTTTTTATTCTGGAATTATTCCCGAGTGTTTCTGAAATGTGCATCTGTCGGATTAGAAACTCTTTTCTGACCTCAGTGCATCATTCACGTAACCAGAGGCCAGAAACAAGCACATGCGAACGAGATTGATCCTGGAAGCTTTTGGAGATCAGGAGCGTTTTCACAGTGGTGAGCAAATTCCAATTTCACTTCCCCAGGTCGGCAGGAAGAAATGGCCAGCACGGGAGGCCCGCAGAGGGCATGGGCGCCGTGCCTGTCTTCGTCGTAACATTGATTTCTCTCCTGTCTTTGGAGCTGATTACGATGCTCTCGCTGATGGACTGTTTGGCATGGGTAGCTTGCAGGCTAGTACAGCCTAATATCTTACGTGCTTTATGGGTTTCAGAGCCCTTTCTTATTCATCGTTTACTTTACACTGATATTGACCTTGTGAACGGGAGTGGGGAGGTGCTCTGGTTCCCAGGTTTTAGGTAAGAGTGCGAGACCCATGTGCCTGAGGTCACGTGGTTTATAAAGGATGGTGAGGATGGTGTAGGACTGGAGCCAGAATTTGTCTTCAGGGCTGTAGCTCTTTCCAGACATCCACATCACACATGCATGTGGAGAAACGATGAAATAATTTTACCACAAAATATGGTAGCCATTTTCCTTCTCCGCAGGGCTGGCATTTCCCTGGTCTTCAGCTTTTCCAGTTTAGAAAATTGGTTTTATTCATCTACTAACAGTGGCGAGCGTGTGTTCCCCACTAACCACACTCACAAGGGACAAAACCACACCGCCCATGCATTGCCGAGAGAGAGATGAAGGTCAGGAGAATACAAGTACCCGCATCTGCTGGTCAATGCTTTTGCTCCATTAGAAAAAAGTACTTGGAAATGCAAACAATGAATTTGCAGTTTGCTCTTGAATATAGAATCGGAGGCAGGGACGTCAGATTAGAGTTCTCAACCATCAGAGTCATCAGAAATGAGAGCCTGGCACATCTGCCGAAGAGAGAGTGTATTGTCACAGGGCTGGGCCTCGCGAGCGTCGGGGCCCCTGTGCCGGAAGCTGTGCCTGCATTCATTCTCGCCCACCCTTATCTGCGTGGTAATCATGTGTTTGTATTTCTCGTTTTCTCTTACTGGACATAACATGATTAGACATAGATTAGATTATTACCTCAATAGACATGCAGTTATTAGATTCTTAGTCCCTTACTCGATGATGAGATTTTTATTATTAGGGACTGTGTTCATCTCTCTTGTGATTTGATTATGTTAGTACATTTGCCTGGTTGATTAGCACCTCGCCCACTCCCTCCAGTGCACAGCTCATTAAACCAATGTGTGCTGGACAGTCACTCACAAACGTGTCTTTCTATAATTCACATTGAATGACAACATATGGAATAGTGATTAAGATGACTTTTTCTTCTTAAGTCATTAACAATAAGAAGCACATTTAAAAAAGGGAAGAAAAGATATGCCTCAGACGTTCACGGAATCTTTTTCCTGTTGCCTGATTGTTAAAACGTGGGAATATCACAGTCCCGCTGCACAGTGTCACCTGCCAACCCGACCTGTTTACGTTACAGGCACCGTTCACCAGCCGAGCGGTCCTTGCGGCACCCTCGCGCCCCACGAGAGGGCGGCTTCTGCTGTGGCCACCGAGGGGTTTGGGCAGAATAACAATGGCAATGGTGGCATTCATTTTAGAAGGACAGACTTCAATCTGCTTTTATAGACATCTATACAACATTGTTTAAACATAAAAATAATTATATCATTAAACATAAATTGACCAGCTTACTCCCATTTTTGCCTGTGGAGAATTTTAATGCCCTCAGCCCTCTCACTTTTATTCTCTCTCTCCTCCAACTTCACCTCTCCCACATTCCCCTCTTTGAATACATTGGAAAATAATAATGAACTCTTTGAAAAATGTTTTCCAGCTTAAAAACTTGAATTACATAATTATGGATATATTTATAGAATTGCCCATACTCCATCCATTTGCTGGTGTGTGTTTTTCTCTTCTAAAATAAGAGTAGGAAAATTGTACTTCAAAAAAGTCTATATTTCAATCCGCGTTTTAAAGGTTCTAGAACTCTCGCTTGGGAAGATGGTCAGGAGCCTAGCACAGGAACACTCTGGAGCATAGTAGGCCTTCCATAAATATTATGTTTGGATGGATGATTGAATGGGCAGATGTCAAGTAGGTAATTTGTGGGTAAATATATCTTGCTTTTCTTCCTTAAAATACGGTAAACAAACCACACACAAGTAAATGTTACCAGCAGTGGATACATCTTCTTTAAACGATTCCCTGTTTTGAGGGTGAGTATTCATATATGTGGTCATACTCTTAGGAGCTAGGACCCAACTCATCACTAACTCTTGTTCTCTTCAGTGGTTTCTTTTTTATCTAAAACTATTTTAGAAGGTGTGTGTGTGTGTGTGTGTGTGTGTGTGTGTGTGTGTGTGTTTTAACCTTCTTTTAGTTTTAAAGGCAACAGAATCCTTCCTATATTAAAGCAAAATGAGTTATACTTGAATATTATTCAAGTTCAGGAGATGATGTTAATGACATGCCACCAGGAATGAAAACTGACATCTCTCTGCAGTGTCTTCTGTAAAGGCTCTTAAAGGGTCGGAGTGAGTAACGCACACACGTTCAGAGCCAGCCCTTCTTAGGCTCCTCGTTTGTTGTCCATCTATTCGTCCATCCAGCCTTTTGATAGACATTTGCCTCGGGCCCACTGCATCCGTCACTGTGCTTTCATTTCTAACCTCTTTAGTTCAGAAGATTTTTAAAAATTGAAAGATTAGAAATTAGCCCTTAATTGAGGCTTTTTTGGTGGGTTGATTCAGAAGACTTTTTTTTTTAATTAAAAAGCATTTTAAGATGTGTAATTTTCCTAATGCATGTGTCCTTTTGTGCTTTATGAGTGTTTTGCACAGTATCTTTGATTTTTCTTATTGGCTCCCCCATGTAGATTTTGCCTGAGGGAGAGTCAAAGACCAGAAATGTTTTCTCTGTTTTAAATTATAAGTATAGTACATGTAGAATTACAGTCTAGCCAGCAGTCTGGCCAGTTTAGGTCATTAAAAGAAAGTGATTTTAAGAATTCTCATATATATGTATATAATATACATATATAATATGTATATACTAAAGGCCTGGTGCACAAAATTCATGCACAGGTAGGTTCCCTAGGCCTGGCTGGTGATCAGGGCCAATCTGTGGGGTGACCAGTAGGGTGATCAGGGGGGCCCCTGCTGGCACCTGCCTTGGTCGGCCTGGGGCCTGCGGGCTGGGGGCAGCTCCTGCATTGAGCGTCTGTCCCCTTGTGGTCAGTGAGTGTCATAGCAACCGGTTGTTCCACTGGTTGTTCCGCCATTTGGTCGATTTGCATATTAGGCTTTTATTATACAGGAGATATATATATATATATATATATATATATATATATATATATATATGTATGTATATATATATACACACACACATATATATATATAAAATTAAAATTATATGTATAATTAAAATATATTATTTAATCCTCATGGGAAATCCTCATGGGAAGATATGTTTATTGATTTGAGAGAGAGAAAGAGACATCAATGTGAGAGAGAAACATTGATCAATTGCCTGCCCTACGTGCTGGACTGGGAATTAAACCTGCAACCTAGGTATGTGCCCTGACCGGGAATGGAACCCACCACCTTTTGGTGTATGGGATGATGCTCCAACCGTGTCACCTGCCCAGGGCTTGTGATATCTTTAAAACTTGTGAACACTTGTAACTTGTGATTTCTTTAATCTAAATATAGAAATTGTTTCTGGAGAAGTGGAAACTTAGGACTAAGGCTTTTTATTTGAGAAAAAGATCTTCCTTCTTTAGCTTCTTTTGTTTTTCATCGCTTACGAAACGTTGATTGGACCCCCTACTTTTTGGCAGGCACTGTTGTAGACCCTGGAAAGGCAGCGGTGAATACGATGAGCTGTCTACTCACCAAGCTCTCAGTTATGGGAGGAGTAGACAGCAGAGCCTGAGGCACAGTCGAGTTGCCTCACAGTAAGAGAACTGTATGGCACCGCTCTGTGGGGTGCACAGGAGGGAATCCTAGTCTGTCCAGAGGATTCTGTGTTCTTTTATGATGCATGTAAAAACCAACTGCAGTATGCTGGGAGAACACGTGGGCCAGAAGATGTAAAATCCACCGTGTCTCAGATGCCATTTTACAATGCCAAAGCTTAAGAACAAAGCGTGGCTTCTTCCCTGGACCTCATTATGTGCATTAGAAAGACCACGGAGTCTGAAGAACAGAAACATTTGATACTTGACTTAAGTTAAAAAACTGGTGAAGACAGGCAGTTGCCATGGCTACATTAAAACCCAGTTGTTTTCTTCTTCTATAGCAAATTGCCAGCTAAGTTGGTTTGTATAAAGTCTCCCATTATCTGGCCTCATGTTCCTGTATTGTAAGACTCAATCTTCAATTCTAGTTGAAGGCCCCACAGCCCAAAGCCCAAAGGTATTGAGTTACACTAAATGATTTCTAGAAGAAGCTATTCCCCCCCACCCCCACTTGGGAACTATCTATTTTCCAGTTTTTCTAAACGAATTAATTGTTTGAATTTGTATGTCAACTTTCAGGAAGTGGATGATGGTAACTGCATAGAATCGTTTAATGAACGCTGTCTTAATATGTTCATCAGTTATAGACACGCGATAAAGGGGGAGACAGTCTGCTTTTCATTATGACACATGGACCGGGTTTACCAGACGGTTCTGGCATTGTGGGCAGGACGCCTCGCACTCTGTGCATCAGGTTAACAAACATTAAACTTTAAAATGTGGTTATATGATAACTAAGGTTTCCTTACATTCTGAATATGGCACTACTCTGCAAACATGAAAGGTTTTAAAAAGGTGTCAATAAGACGCCTGTGGGTAAATGGACTTCCCCCGATTTTAGCCTTTGTATTTATATTCACAACTGGAGTCCTATGTCATTAACACATTAAGATCTGTGAATTTTAGTCATGATGGGGCTTTTAAATGCTCTCAGATTAATTAACTGTGTTTTCCTATTTCATTTTATGTTTATATCTGCACAGTAGTCAGTGAAGGAGAGGGTTACTTTAGTCATCAAATTAAGGCAAACTAACCGCTGGGGATGGAAATTGCCTAGAGGAGGCCCCTTGATGGAATAAATGAAGCAAAAATGAGTTGTCAGTAATTATTAATACTGGCACTTGAACAATATATCCATTATGATACTTTTTTGCTAAACTGAAAACTGTGGATTTTTTATAATATTCAAGTTTGAACCACCTGAATAAATTTGGTGTAACAGAAAATCGGCATATTTTTGGTGTCATAGAAATTTTTAGCTGGAATGGGCATACAGATCCATGGGTTCTCAACCTCATTTCAATTGTGAAATCGTTTGTTCAAATGCAGTCTTAACCGAGATTCACAGTAAGTCAAACACAGGAATGAAAAATCTTTTCTGGTTAGTGCCCCTGCCGACAGCCCCTGATCCTGAAGGGGTTTCCTAGACCTCAGTCTCTGAACCATCCATCTGTTCCCATGGCCCCTTAGAAATGAGGTGATGGAGGCCCTCAGAGGTCAAATGACTCATGCTAAGTGGTTCCCTGGTTCATTCTGGAGGAGTGTTGAAAAGTTGGGAAGCCTTAGGCATTCTTTCTAATGCAAATTTCCCAGCATCATCTCAGTCCCTAGGCTGCCAAGGTTGGGTCTATTTTTCTTGGCCTTGACTGAAATCAATAGGCCTCCCTCCTTTCAAGGTGTGGAAGGATCGTTACACACTGGCTGCCTAGGGGATGGGGCAGAAAAGAAGAAATGCTCTGGAAGAGGATGGGTGTGGGAGGAGCCGCTAATCATACATCAACAGCAAACATGTCCCATGTGCCCCTGGGCTCAGGCCTACATGAATTCTCCCAGGCAGTCCTCACGCCAGCTCTTTTTGCAGACATCGTTATTATATATGCAGCCCAGCAGGTTGGCTTGCCAGTTCACTGATCCTCAGATGTGGATTCACATCCCTTCATCATACCTCGAAAGCCCAGACTTAACCACTGTTAAATCAATTAAACAAGGAGACCCTTGCACTGAGGTGGCTCTGCAGTCAGAGGCGACCCCAAACCTAAGCCTGGGAATGGCTCAAGGTGCCAAAAACGCAAACTGAAGGACAACTCGTCCCAAACAGCCAACTGGGCTTTACGCTACAGCCGTCAACAATCCCTTTTCTTTGCTTCTACACTTTCTCTGTAAAGTCGGTGGGCCTCCTAACCACTGGTTGGACACTGCCCTATTCAAATCAATTGTTGCTCAAATTAAACATTTAATATGTCTCAGTCTATTGCCTTCCACTAAGTTCGACTTCCTCTCAAGTGTTGGTTAACATAGCATCGCTCGTCTTAGATCTTTTCAGAAATGAGTTTCCCCCACCGGGACGGGGCGGCTGTTGTCTGTCTCCTTCTCTGAGGAGGAGTCTCATGCTGTGAGTGTTAGAGGGCAGCCCTGTGATGGGGAAGGGGATGAGGAAACGAAAGCCTGTTTCTAGGCCTGCGTTTGCTGCGATTCAGATAAACCACGCTGCTCCAGTCTTAGGTCCCCACAACACCTGGGGTTTGGATAAAATTTTCACTGTTGTTTCCAAATGGACTGTTAATGTTCTAGAGAATTCCGTAGCGATTTCTTATGGCATCACCATTGTAAAGAAGTCTGTTTATTAGAGCAAAGTTTTGTTTGTTGTCACGCAGCATGGATGCACCAACATGCATGTAACGTGTGCCCATTGATTTAATGGACACCATCTTTGAGAATGATTGCCTTAGATTCTGACATTTTCAGATGCTCCGATCAGATAGTTTGAGATCCTCAAACTGGTGAAGAGTCTCTCTTATCATGATGCTAGGAAAACCGTAGGTAAAAACACAAAAAGAGGGAAGCTTTGATATTACTTTGTGTCCTTGTCATGTTCAAGGCCTGATATTTGAACACAGTGATCATTAGGGAAGAGTTTAACGAGGTGCTATTTCCACCCTCATGAAACTAAGCTGGCTCCCTTAGATTAAAAGGTAGTTCTTGCAATGACTTTCTTTATATATATATATATGTTTATATTATTGATTTCAGAGAGGAAGGGAGAGGGAGAGATACAACCATCAGTGATGAGAGAGAATCATTGATTGGCTGCCTCCTGCACACCCCCTACTGGGGATCAAGCCCTCAACCCAGGCATGTGCCCTTGATCAGAATCGAACCTGGGACCCTTCAGTCCGCAGGCCGACACTTTATCCACTGAGCCACACCAGCTAGGGCGCAATGACTTTCTTTTAGAGAAACTAGGAGTCACTTAATTCTTTTTTCTCCTGACTCTTAAAATACGATTGGGACAGATTTTGAGGGAGTCCTGGACTTCTGCTCGTTTTTCTTCTGCCGTTTTCAGATTAGAGTCTGGTGCTACGTAGGGAGAACCATGGGGCTACAATAAAACAGGATCAGGGCTGTTTCTTTAAAAGATCACTTCAAATGTGGCCCGCCAAGCCTCAGGCGTGTGGACGGCAGCTGGCCATAGCGCCGCCATGTCGGGAAGGGTCATTTGCAGCACAGAGATCCCTCTTTACAAAGTTTTTAGAGCTCCAGGCATGGAATCCGGGTCTCGGGAGTGTTCCCTGTTGGGCTGTGGTTCCTGTGTTCTCGTAAATTACCAGCTTGTTGTGGTAGTCATTTCTCATTATGAAAAGAATTCTGATTCGTATTTATCTTTAATGATCGCTTTTGCTCAGCAGAACACTTCATTAATAGCATTATATGTGAGGACGGGTTTTGTACATGATCAGTAGAACAAACGCTCTTTCTAAGGCAGAACCTGTCTGTCTGTGCTCGCATTCACTCCAGGAGAAGCGCTCCGTGTCCCGGGAACTCTGACTTACAGTGCAGCCGACCGGTGTTCCACTCAGCGTGGCGTGCGAGCCAGTGGGGTTTGATCGCCACTTGCCCTTTTAGCTTCTTTTCTATCATTTCCTTGTTAAGGAGCTTTTCTGTGGAGCCAAGTATAGGCATCTGGGGGGGGGGGAGCACTCATTTATGCGTTATTTTTAACAGTTGCTCATCTGGGATTGAAGTGTAATCATCTTACTTTCCAAACTGGGAAGCGGAATGGTGGAACGCCTGCTCCATGTTGTGAACAGTAGGTCTCACACCCGCAGCGGGGGCTGCACACGAATGCAGGGCAGGAGTTAGGAGAAGACCTGTCGCCGTTGGTGGCTTCACTTTTAGAAGGAGAGGTCCCTTCAGGCTCAATAATTGCGTAACTTTTGTAGTAACCTTCAATCAATAAGGTCCAGATTGCTCCAGTCTACTGCCCTGTGCAAATGTAGTATAACGTTACGGACAGAATGTACCCAGAGTTCATGGTGCTTTCAGGTTGAATCATGTTGATTCACCTGTTTTACATGTGTGACAAACGATGGCATATAGATAGTGCACTAATTTTATTAGAATCAGAAGACGTCTATAGAAGGATTCTTAGGACCTGTACAGATGTATAGAGAATTTGGGGATATTTTTTTATTTGTATATCAGGGGACAATTTATTTGTGTTTTATAGGAAAAATATTCCCTTGGCAAAATGTGTGCATGTGCGTGTGTGTACTCAAATCCTTTAGTTCCGCTCAGAAAATTCTCCATGTGATTGACTAAACTGATCTACTAAAGTGTCCTATTTTGTTCCAATTTTTGTTTCTATTTGTAGATGTTTTGGGTAATTGATTTACTTATGCATCACTCAGTATTTTAAAATATCACACAGGTGAAGACGAAGAGTCTTCCTAAAATGTGCTTTCCTCTTGCCCCGGGTACTTTTGATTTCTAGAAGCTCATTCTTGTCGACCAGTTCCTGTTTACTGGGAGCTAGGGCTGTGCTCTGGTTTGCAAGCGACTCCATCCTTTTAGTTTCCTTTCCAGCTCCGTGGGGAGTTTTGCTCTAGCAAACCCCGTTTGAGCTATAGGAGAAACACTCGGCTGGTGCCTTGCAGTTCAGCAGGTTGGTAATGCACGTCTCCTGTGGACCCTCCTCACTCAGGTACCTCACGTTCCAGACGAAAGCATGTGGGGTAGTGACCCCGCTAGCTCCCGCCGTGTTAAATCCTGCTCTTCTTCATCTGAAGACAGCCAAGAGCCCTGAGCTCAGCCTTTGAAGTCTCCGTTCTTGGTCCAGCTCCCCAGTGGAGTGAGAAAGGAGGTGATTCCAGGTAGAGTCACCCCAGGCACATGTGTGCTGCACTGTGCTGCCTGCTCCTGCCAGCACGGCTCTCCCTGAGGTCTTCTACCCGGGAGGGCACCTTAGGCATCTGTACTGCAAACCCCACAACAGTTGGTTCTGTGTTGGCTGCCACAGTCTCAGGAGGGATGGTTTTCGTAGCAGAGAGCTGCGGCAGAAACGTGGCAGCAGATACTCCCATTGTGATTCCCATCACATTTGTCCTCCATGCTGGACTCGTTTGGAGAACAGAAAGCCACTGGTTTATCAAGACGACGAGGAAGGCCATGGACAGGAGTCCAGTGAAGTCGGCAGGAAACGAAGGAGATTTTAGCTCCAGGATTCTTACAGAAAACGCAGACTTACATGTCAGAGTCGCCCTCCGACAAGAAGCAGCCTTCAGGGTCTCTGCGGTAGTTCCGTTTCTGTTCTGCACATAATAAAACAGCGATTTTCATGCTATTCTACAGAGCAGCATGAATATCAGTTTTATATTTTTACTGAGGTTCATGAAAATAAACCACATTTTGAAAGGAATCGAAATAAAATGAGCTCCTATGGTCTGAGAATGAAAGAATCCATTGTAGGGACACATTTCGGGTGCGCCCTGGGTTAGCACGTGCCCGCCATGTGCCAGGGATGGGTGACGCTTTTCTGTTACCGTTATGGAGGGGGCGATGGTTCAGATCTGGTCTGGGATTTTAGCTCCTTATAAAGAGCTAAATAAGGATTGTTTGCCCATTGTTATTTGGAAAGTGTCACTCTCCTTCATGCTCTATGAGTTCCCCTTATGCTCCGGACAGTCGGCCTAAAACAACATTCCAGGGGCTGTTAGAAACATGTTTTAAGTAGAACAGAACCTCCATGGGAAGCTTGCAAACACCTTCCTGAATTAGGGCCGTGAGCTGCATTCCAGACCTCTGACCCCATTACCAGTGACCTTTCTGTTAGCTGTGCTACATGGAGCCTTGTTAGCTACATGGGTACTTCACTGTCCCTTTACTGGTTATTCTTAAAGGAACTCCAGGTCCAAGCCAATGTCTTACTTCAAAAGTATACACAATGCTGCATAATTAAATAACTTCCTTTAAAAACGTAATTCAGACATTAAAGTTAATGGCTCATCACATAGATGGCACTGGACACATTAGGTTGTATTGAAATTATTACAGTAATTTGTTCTTTTATTTGGCTTTTGATTTTCCTACTTGGTGGTACCTGATTTGTAGGTCATCTTACTGAGAGTACCACTTTCAGTCACTGTCCTGTTCTGTTTTCCTTATACAGCAATCAGGAAGGACCACCAGAAATTAGTTATTTTTGTGTATTGCTTCTCTCACCACCCCCATAGAATAGTAGCTTTGTTAAGGCAGTTTCATTTGTGTCCATTGCTGTGTCTCCAGTGCCTAGCTACATTAGTCCTGGGTAGTTACCAAAATACCAACTACATGTTTTTAATTATAAATTCCCCAAATATCACGATAAAATACTTACTGTACACGACACTCAGGTGTGACCTTGGTTTTGCCAATGGATGCTGAGTCCTGACAACAGTTTATATGAGTGGAACAGTGAAGGATAATATAAAGCTGGCAACCTGAGAAGTGTGTGTGTGTGTGTGTGTGTGTGTGTGTGTGTGTGTTTAATTTGGGAGACTACAAAACTACCAAATTGAGTTGTAAATACTAGCATGTTTAACAAGGTTTAGTGAGGTAGAGATTGCTTAAATCAACGCTTAAAAGTCCCTCTAATCCAAATATTCGCATAATAACATTTCAATCAGTCTGTTGTAGGAGCTAATGAAGATAGCACTTTATAAAGATAGCTTTTTGGCATATGATAGGTTTTTCCAGTTGAATTTTATAGATTGTGTCTTCATTAGTACTATGTGTAGTGAGGGTGGAAGGTGCACAGATCATGTTCTATGTCTTGTGGTATTTCTACTTGGAGAACATAGGAAACCATGTAAAATTGGTCATAATATGTTCTTAATATCTGGAGTTGCGAATGACTTTAAAAAATAATGTAAAATGCTATGATGACAACAAAAAGAGTAATGATAAGCATGACGATAATTGAAAAAAGGCCCCTAGAACCGTGGTCGGCAAACTGCGGCTCTTGAGCCACATGCGGCTCTTTGGCCCCTTGAGTGTGGCTCTTCCACAAAATACCATGTGCGGGCGTGCGTACAGTGCGATTGAAACTTCATGGCCCATGTGCAGAAGTCGGTTTTCGGCCTGGGCGAGTCTATTTTGAATAAGTGCTGTTGATGTTTGGCTCTGTTGACTAATGAGTTTGCTGACCACGGCCCTAGGACATTGGTTGGGTGTGGCCGGAGGCAGATGTTACTTATGCCCGTCATAGTGAGGGATGGGAAGCAGTCTGTAGGTCAATATCTGTGAGGTTTGTGTCTCTACTGAAGCCTGGATTGGTCTCTACTGAAGCCTGGATTGGACGAATCTGTGCTTACAAAAGGCAGTGTGTTTCTCTAAATAATTTAGGGCATAAAAACACCCTTGATAAACAATTCATATAAACTTTGTTAAGTAAAAAATTGACACAAACCAAAACAGCACCTGCTGTCAGTTAAGGTTGGGCAGACGTGGTTGGTACCAAGTTTCAGCAGAAGCACCCAGAACCCATGCAGAGCGAATGGAGTGAGTAAAATGTCCTTAAAAATCTGTGTAATAGGTTCTATTTATATACACTGTATATTAGATTCTATAACAATATCAGCAGGATTACAAGTATTTAGTACAACTCAGAGGGTTGAAATGGACAGTGTTGCAGATAAATCATTGGCAGTTCATTACTATCCAGTGAGATTATTGCTCACTAATAACAAATCCATGGCATTTAGTCAGAGCATCAAACACATTTACTGGCTCTCATATTTGAGATTATTACATTGTAGTGCCCCAGTTAAACAGGAGGGTTTTAAAAGTTTCTTTCAAAGTCAGATACGAAATGCTTGTTAGGCATGCACAGTACCTGTTCATTCACTGCTTCACATCTGGCTGCCTTTTCTTGAACATGCTTATTTGAGTTTTTAATGAACAGAAATGGCTTTCATGCCAATTTACAAAAACAAGCCATGCATTTGTGTGACATGCATGTGTGTGTGTGTGTGTGTGTGTGTGTGTGTGAGAGAGAGAGAGAGAGAGACAAAGGACCTAGAATGTGGAGACAAAGGACCTAGAAAGTGGAGACTGCCCATGTTCCCCTGTGACTGATCAGTGGAAGGAAACACTTTATAACAGACGTGGAAAGGAAGTTCCTACCTGCTGGAGGGCTGGCACTGTAACATAGGACAATTTTACGTGTCTACGTCATTAGACTTTTTAAGAAGACACTCTCCTTATTCTGAGTCCAAGAAAAGAAGGAAGATATTGGGGGGGGGCTAGGAGGGAGGGAGAAAGATGGAAAGGCAGGAAGGAGGGGACGGGAGGAAACTTTCTAGAGAGAGAAAGACTTTTCCCTTTCTAGAGAGAGAAACTCTAAGTACTGTCTATTCATGAGCATCTGCAAGTCACACTGCAGCTTAACTGTGTCTTCTCTGGTTTAATAGAAACTTTGATTGTTTCCGAGGATTTACACCCAGAGTGATTGTTTTTGCATTTCAATGTAGTAAGAAGTAGATTGAATAAATGCATAACATATTAGAACTGCCATTAAGCAAATGATTCTATGTGGGCCCGTTGAATGAATGTTTTCATTTTTCCTTCTGAGCAAAACACAAATTTCTCCAATTATTTCTAAATTGATTGTTCTCTACTGCTGCCCAAGGAAAAGCGGGGGGAATCTATTTGAGTGTTCATTCCGTTTCCTTAGTGTGCTTCGAGGATGGAGCCGCAGAAGACGCACACCGCATGCGGTCAGACGCTTTCCCTCCACAGTCTGTCAGGGACGCCTCTGTGTGCATCCTGGGTACGTAGGGTTTTCACACACTCAGACTTCAGTTCCTGTTACCTTGTTGCTTATGTTGTAAATCCTGGTGTCTTTTAGCAGCCCTGCCTCACTAGTCCTTTCCCCGGTTGAGTCCCTGCCTCTAGGCAGCGCGCCCCTACGCAGGCATGGGGCGGAGACAGCAGGAAGGTTTGCAGGTGGCGGTGGGGAAGACATATCTGACGCACATTTTCTGAGTGGGCTGTTTCTCAGAGAGCTTCCTACACATCACGGAGCTTCCGTAGCGCGGAGACTTCTATCGTGTCAGGGGCCAATAATGGAGCTCTTTCAAGAAGAGGGACCTCCCCATCAGACCCGTGTCTGGAGGGTTTAAGGAGCTGTCAAGCTGGCCGTCGAACAAGGAGAGTAATGACCCGAGCTGACCTGGCTGTTTTCAGGGCCTCCCTTCTTTGAAGTCCCGGACAGGAAGTACGTCGGTAGGAGAGGAATTTCTCCCCATTTGATTCTGTGTGGATGTGTGCTGCTGGCTCCACGGTGCACAGACGTTGGTAGCAAGATGTGCTCCAGTGCCCTGCACAGCATCCTGGTGAGCAGCTCGTGTGGGTGCTGCTGCGATTAAGAACCTGCTTCCCAGGAAAGGTGCGGTCCCCGTTTGCACCGGCTCCCGTTTCCAGCCCAGGAAGGCGAACTGCCCTGGCTGATGCTTTAAGGGTTGAGCTTTCCATTGACCCATGAACCAGGAGGTCACGGTTTGCTTCCAGGTCAGGGCACATGGCCTGGGTTGCAGGCTCCATCCCCAGCAGGGAGTGTGCAGGAGGCAGCCAATCAATGATTTTTTTCTCATCATTACTATTTCTCTCCCTCCCCCCTCTCTCCCTATCCCTTCCTCTCTGAATCAATAAAAATATGTTTTTGAAAAAGAGTTGAGCTCTCAGTGAACTCCGGGGGTATTGGTGAGCGAAACTGGCTGGAAGAGCTGTCGATGGTAAGAGTGGGGATGCCATACAAGACAAGAGCCCTGATGCACTCACGTGACTCAGGCAATCTGTATCCATCTCTTTTCTATTTCCATGGATTTTTCTACCCATTTGCCTAAATTGGTAGTATACATAATAAAAATGCAAATGACAGCGCGAGAACCCATTTTTAAAGCTAAGAAAAAAATACCCACTGTCAGGAGATTGGTTCTCTTGGGGTGGGAGGAGCAGTAAAAAAATGTGCAGTATTTGTGTCTTAGGAGGCACTTTGAGGGTGTTTTTCTGGTTTCTCCCAGCAAGTGAAACAGCACGTGGCCGTTGCCACAGCAACCCACTTTTGTGATTTGCAGAATCAGGGTGCAAACCAGATGTAAATTGTCAGGCGGTAAATTTCTGTTGTCGTAGGAGATGGTAACACATGCAGTTTCATTTGGCCAATTTGTATACTTTTGAGGTATTTCGTCCTCTTCTGCTCCTTCCCGCAGGCTGGCCGGAATTAGGGTTGCAGTCTGCGGCTCCATCGTCTGCCGTTTACACCTGAGCTTCACTGGAAAACCAGCTGTCAGACTCATGGAAGGTTGTCGTTGCAGACAGCAAGGTTACTGCACACCCTGTGCCATTTCTCAGCACGTGGACCCAGGGTTTCTTTGGTTCATCTCAGGGGAGGGAACCAAGTTAATTGTTTACGGGCACTTTCAGTTCCTGTGTTCAGTCTATGGAGACGAGCACATTTCTGTCTCCATGGGCCTTTGCTGTGGAGGTGGGAGGCGCTCTGTCCCGGAGCCTCGGGCGTCCAAGGTCATGCTTCTCCCTGTGTGCCAGCAAGTGGGCCCCAGTTTGTACCCAACTGGCCTCTAAACCTGCAGTACCCGCAGGTCCTCTTTCCTTCTGCATCTTCCTTCCGGGACTGAGACTCTCTGTCCCCGTCCCCTCCGCCTGCCTCCCTCCCTCCCTGGGCGCCGCAGTCAGGCCCCTCCCCTGCTGAAGAAATCTGCCCGGATTCCAGGACTAGAGAGAGCCTGGGGCTGGTGGACAGACTTTTGTTTTGTTTTGTTTTGTTTTGTTTTGTTTTGTTTTGTTACTCCTCACCTGAGGATAGTTTCCCATTGATTTTTAGAGAGAGTGGAAGGGTGAGGGGGAGACAGAGAGACAGAAACATCGATGTGAGAGAGACATGGATTGGCTGCCCTCCCGCACACGCCCTGACTAAGGCTGGGGATGGAGCCTGTGATGCGGAGTACATGCCCTTGACGGGAATCGAACCCAGGACGCTTCAGTCCCTATGGCCAACGCTCTACCCACTCCGAACCTGCTGGGGCTGGAGTGCATACTTTTCATTTGACAAGTGACACAACTCACAGTTCCTAGAGCACATCCAGGCCTCCTCCCGCCCAGGGGCATTTCCTCTCCCTACTAAGCACCCTCCTTTCCCTCCATTTAGACAGATTTCTTCAGCATTTGCTTCAAAACTCTAAAAATACACAAAGTCTAGGTAGGGGGTTAATGACGAGACGCTCCTGTCCCTTAGCGCTACTTGAAACCACCACTGGCCACCAGACGGAGGAGTTTCGTGTGTGACATCCCTTCCTCCTTGTGAAAGGCTGTCAGCACCAACCCGTGGAGTGATGGTGTCAGTTACCAAGCGGACGGATACGGACACTCCCAGTCCATAAGCTCTGAGCACTAGCGACAGGTGTGAGGACGCTTCTAGAACAAAGGGCGGCGCTCAGTGGATCTAATGCAGGTGACCAAAGGCTGTGTCTCACGGTCTAGGTCTAGGGAAACACTGCATGGTGGCCGGCAGACCCACACGTTTGTGGGACAGCAGGGCCCGGGGTGCGGGATGGGGAGATAGAACCGCATGACTCTGTCTCTTCTCTTCCTGGAGTTTTATCGTTTCCAATTGTGCAAAACTCGCTCAAGCTGTGAGAAGTGGAGATGTGTATGTGCAGGAAGGAGGGAGGGAGGGAGGGAGGGAGGATTCTTTCAACCATCGGAGATATTCTCTAGCAAATGTGGCTTTCAAAGAGGTTGCCTGATCTTAGGCCCAAACCCAGGTCAGGGTGGTGTGTGTTATGCTCGGGGGCTGGAATGAAAATGTAGTCTTTCCCTCAAACCCATGTTACAGGATTACCCCCTTCCCTGCGCCCACTGGGCTCCCACCGAACCCAGGGGCTGTTCAGGGCCAAGGCCAGCGCTTCATCCCCTCCTGCTCTCTGGCATGCTCTGCATGGGGTTCGGAGAGGCAGCCTTGTGGCCGGGGGCCAGCCATGACCTGGTTCTCTCTCTTCCTCCGGCATCGATCCCTCCTCTGTAACAAGGCGAGTGATAAGCTTACCTCAAAGGGACCCCAGCCGTGAGAGTAAAGCAAGGCATTTCAAGCTCTTAATACAAAAAGGAAATGTTCTCAAGATTTCGCTGGAATTGTAGAAGGCGATCGCTCATTGTTCATAACTATCAGATTAATAACAGTCATGACATGCTTACAACTTACTAGACTTTGTGGAGCCTTAAACTTAGTTGGGAGGTGCAGACGTGAGAAGAGGAGAAATAGCAGAGCAGAACAGAGCTACTTGCATGGTATTTCACTCGGATTTCCACAGGTGGTTGTAGAGTTTTGCTGGACTAGTAGATTTTTTTCTGGTTATTTCTATGAAAATAACTTAAAATGCACTCTAGTGTTTGTCTCCTCACTTTATGGCATATCTTAGAAGAAGAAAAACAGTTGGAAACCAGGTACAAGTTAGTGTGGCTAGACTTCATTGAAATATGTATAAACTGAACTATTCACAGCTGGCAAATGTTTGTACAAGAGTCCAGCATCTTTGTGGGGTGTGGATGCAGGTGTGCATGCGTATTGTGCTAAGTTGGCATTGGACGAGATAGAGTGGTAGACATCCATTTGTTATCTATAAATCTGCACACATGCTGGGACCCGTCTTTGAGATGATGGAATAGGGCAGTTGGCATTTCTTGCGCTATGGTGACGTTTGGGGGAAACCTGGGCCTACAGAGATGGGTACAATGTCACTGAAACATTCCGCATCGGTTCTCCCAAGAAGGATGTTTCAAAGGAGAGAAAAATGAGTGCCCTCCCTGTGAGTCGTTATGATAAATGGGCTCTCGATGGTCCTAAAGAAGATCATGTGAGAGTCAGCAATTTTGAATTTTTATTTTAGTGTCTCAGGGCCTTGAGTGCTCATTATTCTATACTGTGCATTCTTCTGGGAAAACTTACAACAAGCCTTTAATAAAATAAGTATGCAGTGAGATTTATAATTTCAAAAGTTGTAATTACTTTGTGTTCGTTAGAAAGCTTCCTATGTCCCCAGCAAAGAGGACTGGGGCAGAGTGGCCCGGAGCCTCTTAAATCAGGTGGAATGGCCAAACAGGAGCATCGATTTCCAATGGGACAGCACGAGAACTGGACCCTTCTGATCCTATTTTGGATAAATATGAAACTCGCTTTTGGAATGGTGGCCATTTTTTTTCAAAATATGATTTTATGGATTTCAGAGAGAGGAAGGGAGAGGGGGAGAGAGAGAGAGAGAGAAAAAAAAGAGAAAGAGAGAGAGAGACATCAATGTGAGAGAAGCATTGATTGGCTGCCTCCTGCATGCACCTCAACCAGGGATAGAACCCATAACCGGGCGCGTGCCCTGACTGGAAATGAAACCAGCAGCCCTGGTGCGGGGGACGGCACCTAACCAACTTAGCCTCGTGGGCCAGCCAGTGGCCATTTTCTAATTCGTAGGTTTCCATGCGATACTTCCTGTCTCCCTCTCTCTGTCTCTCTGCTTCTCTCTCTCTCTCATTTGTCTGATTTAAAAATGAAACAAAACAACTCTTCAGCAGCAGTTACTTTAGGGCACACATTCAAAACCCCAGTTTCAAGAAATTCATATGCTTGGTGCCCAGCAGAAGCAACGCATTGCTGTGACAACATGCCAGGCCAAGGGGCTTCTTAACAGCCAGGACGTTCTGCACCGGCCCCCAAGACCTCAGCAGCCAGGAGGCCCTACAAACACGGGCCCTTGACAGGGAGGCCCTGCCGCGCTCCTCCGGGAGGCTGAGCTTGGGAGCCTGTGGTCATAAAGGATTGGGCAGGGCACCGGTCCTGTCTTTCTGAAGCGCTCGCAGCGCGGTCAGCGTGCTGTGAAATAACCATGGGCAGGTGTGGAATCACCCGGTTTCTGGTTCCAATTACGCGTTGAAGAAGGGAGGTCACTTTTGCGCGAGTGACTGGAGGTCTGGAAACCTCTCCGTTTCACGATTCTGGTCTGGCCGTTCCGACTCCTCACAACAGCCCACGCACGAAGCCAGTCAGCAGCCAGTGCAGAAGTCACTCATCAGTGAGGCCGGTGGGAGTGGCCCCAGTGGAGTCCACAGGGAGTGTGGGATGGAGTTTGAAAATAGGGGTTTCTGTGGACACTCCTAAGGGTACCTCATCTGAGAGCCAAAAACCCACTGTGGGTGGTGGACCTCTGTAGACGGGGCCAGGGACGGGGCCACCCTTACCACAGCCTCACAAACAGCCGCTCAGCATCCACACGGATGTCTCAGCCAGATCCCTCATTTAGCCACGCCCTCGTCCGATCTTCTTTTGGGGGAAACACAACTCAGTACCCTTACTGTAACATTCAAGCAGTTGTTTATCACAAATAATACTTTTCACTAAAGCCAAGACACAACGGCTGATGACGGACAAGGAAGAAGGACTTGAATTTTTAACCACTAGGTCAGAAACTTTGTGCCACCCAAGCGAATGTCATGTAGATCAGATCATCACAGATACAGCTTAATAAACTTTGTTTTCATGTTCAATATATGTATATACTAGTATATATGTGTGTGTGTGTGTGTGAATGGATATGTTTAGTAAAACTTTTGGGACATAGTGCCTTCAAAAATCTTGGTAGAATGGCACCTGTTAAGATGAGAAAATTAAGATAGAAGATAGACAGATGATAGATAGATAGATAGATATAGATTTAGTTCTATTTGCTATGTTATACATACATCACTCCTGTCAGTATTTCAAGTGTCTGTTCATTAATTATGGAAGCACTATGGTTACTGGTTAAATAACCATGATGTGGTATATCTAAATGGTGGGTATATCTATGATATGGTATATCTAACTGAATGGGGTATTATTTAGATTATCTTTCCTTTCAAACATTTATAGAAATCTCTATGAAGTTTGGAGTAGGACATCGGTTTATAATTAGACATAATTATGTCCGAAGGGAAGCGCTGAGCCTAAGTGTGGTTAAGGACTCAGCACCTCATTGCCTTCAGAGGGTGTGGCTAGGAGTGGAGGGAGGAGGTAGCGGCCGTGGCGGCCTGGGGCAGATTGGAACTTACAGGTGTTCACCCTCTTTCCTCAGTATATAAAACATAGGAAATGTCAATGAGTTTCACCTATTTCCCAAATATGGTGAGTGGCATTCAGGGGTGATGCATAGGGCGGTAACATTTTTTTGTACATGCTCAATTTGCAAGATATTTATGGTAGAGAAACTTCTCTTATTTCATCCCTGATTTCTGTTCCCTCAGAAGCAATAGGTTGAGATGTTCCTAAGTCCGTCTGGAGTTCAACCACGATCGCTTTTCTACACACTGTGCCTCTGAATCTTCACAGATGAATGAGAAGTTTAAGTAGCAGGTCCGCGGCTCAACATTTATTGTAGATTAATTGAATCCCGTGAAGTGATCACTGTATTATGAATGGACTGCAATTGGGGTGCCCCGTGTGGTCACCCTGGGGAGTCTGGTGAATTATTACGTAGCTTTCTGGTCTTGGCTGAGGAGCTTATAACTGTAGAAAGAGCCTGTTGTTGGATGTTCCTGCCTAAAAAGTTAAATGCTTCCCAAAGGAGATGTGTTGTGCTAACTCTAAGAAATACGTGATGTGGGAGGCACAGTGGCATGGTTTCAGCAGAATGGGCTTTGCAGTCAGAGGTTCCGGGTTCGGGTCAGGATCTGCCATGGGGAGTTGGGCAGATGCTCCCATTCCGACTCCCTGCCCTCAGGGAGCTGCGATGTTAGGTGACGCATGTGTGTGAGCACTTAACCAGGGTCCAGGCTGTGATGCATAACTGTTGGTCATGAACTCCTCTTTCTCTTCCTCCTCCTTCTCCTCCTTTTCCTTGTTGTATGTGAATGTAAGAAGCAGCAGGAAAAAAAAATCTAAAAGTTTAACTTGAAATTATACGTATTCTTCTTTATTCCTTACATGTGTTGAGTTAGCACAGACACTTTAATCACCTTCAACTTGAATTTTACTTTTCAGTTGCCTAATGATTTACAATTTACAAAACAACCATCATCTTCAATCTGAAAAGAGAATGTATATGGATACCCACTCTCTAAACCCCACTCAGCAACATCCCGGCCTTCATTTTACATTCAGCGTTTGGCATGTAGGACAGTCCACGTGGAGGACGTCCTGAGAGCTGTTTGAGGGGGTCGCCCGGGAAGGGACGCTGAGGTCCTCACCCAGCTGGGGTGGGACCTGCGGCGGAAGTCTGAGTCTGCTCAGCACGGTCAGTGGGAGCAGGGCTTACAGCTCCATCATTTAAGGTTGCTGAGCCCGGAGCTTATTAATACTCAGCAGGGTTGATGGATTGTCTTGAAACTTAATGATCCTACGAGCAGTGAAATATCCAGACTCCCTGTAATTCCTTGTTTAAAGGAGCATCACGAGGAAAGAAAGGGCCCACGGGGGGAAGTGCACCCACAGAGGGACTGTAAGGTCTCAGTTAGGGAGATGAGGCCTGCGAGCTGCCCCTTGCGTTTTCCCTTGTGCGGTTACTGCGCTGCATAAGTAAGTCATCTCTCTTCTCTTGGAAACAACTAGAAAGGAAGAGACAGAGTGGAGCCTACAAAGAGATGATGTCCCAGGATGAGCACGGTGATGAGTGGGGTGAGTGCATTTTGATGGAGAACCTGGCTCCCGGGAGGCCGTGTGGACTGGCCCGGCAGGCAGCACCCACAACAGGCAGTGCCGCCGTGTGCAAAGGCTTTTAGGAGCCACCTGCCCCAGGTTCCTCCTCCGCCGCTCCTGGGATTAGTTGAGACAGGTTGCTTTTCTTCTCTGAGCCTGGTTTGCCTCCCTTGTTAAGTAGGGTTAAGAATATTCCTACTTCATATGCTCCTTAGGAGGAGTCGATGAGAAAATGCTCGTATGTAAGACGAAACCTGCTGATGTTATTATGCTCATTCCCTTGGCCGGTGAAGGGCGGGCTACGAGAGATCACGTGACCTGAACTCTTAAGGTCTCTGCTGACAGTAGTGCATGGCATCCAACATTTCATTCTTCATCCCTGTGACCCCTTGGTCCAGCAGCAGGCACTGTGGCGCAGGTTAGAATGTAAACGGAAGGTGAGGCTTTGATATTTACATGGGATCTGCTTGCTCAGAACCGGAAATGGCAGTTTGGCAAATGCCTCCCTGATTTCACAGTTAGCCGAGCACCACCTCTGACACGCGGAGCAGCTGCGGTGTTTGTGCAAAAGACGCCTGGGTGGTAAAGCCCAGTGAGAGGAACAGACAGACATTCCGTGTTTCCCAAGCGAATGGGCCCGGCGCTCACACAAGACGATGACGTGCCGGGGAAGACAGTCCACGCTCATCTTACGGGGACATTTCGTGTGGTTTTCACTCAGGACTTCGCAGGAAAAGAGCTCCCGGGTTCCGGAAGTGCTCAGAACATACTCATTTCTCACATGGCGGAGCCTTGGCGGTCGCTTCCCATCGGATTGTGCTTTCTCTTAAACGACCCAGCAGCGTAACCCAGGCTCAGTCCGTATGTCTTCCCCTCACTGTCTTGTTCTCAGGGCCCTCGACCTGGGCAGTGTGAGGCCAATGACCCTGGCCTTCGGAGAAATCAGAATGTGGTCTGTCTAGACTCTAGAGGTACCTGGGGATCATTAAACTTTCTATACCGACCACTGCGGTCCCATGCGCCCTTGGCAGAATATGCTGAGTTTGGTGTTTCTGAGGGACCGGTTTTTGATGAGAACAGAATGAAATGTAGAGCCCGGGGCCCTGCCAGCGAACAGTGAGAAGACCAGGATGTCCTAGTCAGGACAGCGATGAGGAGACTACCCTGATGACTAAAGGCCCAGAGGAACTGTGTCTCTGAAAATGCATGTCTGTTTCTAACTTTTATGAGGTTTTATTTATTTTTTTCTTAACAAAAGTCAACTGTGAATTAGCTGACAATGTCACATAAATGCCTTGACCTATCGGTGTTACGAGACTGAGAGAGAGCATGCAGCCAGGTTTACACCAGCGGAATGAATCTGCTGAAATGTTTGCCTTTTGTTTTTTTATAGTCATCCTATTAATTTTGTAATTAGTTAGAGAAAATTTCTCAGAAGCACAAATCAGTCCTCTCTACCACAACGAAAATGAGGCCTCTCTAAATATCTCCTGCAGATCAAATACCCATAGTATTGATGCCGTTGCTAAGTGTGGCCGGTTCCGAGTCTTCCTGAATGAAGGCCATTGGTGGCCCTGGCCCATGAGCAGGCTCAGTCCCTGGAGTGGCTGCTTTGTGAGGTCAGGAATCATCTCCCCTCCCCCTATTCCTCGGGGAATTAAATTCCAGGGTTTCAGGCCTCTGGCATATATAGAAAATGCTGCCTGTTGATGCTAAGCCTTTAACCTTTAACCGGTGGTTCAGCGGGTCTTGGGGGTGGGGGTCTGGGCCTTTAAATGCAGACCTGGAACAAATGGTGGTGTTTACCCTGCTGCCTAAACAGAGTGGCCGGTACCTGTGAGGCCTCACCTGCTGGGAGTAAAGCTTGAGGCGACAGCCCGAAGGACATGTGTCCAAGAGATTCTCATTTAGTCCGAGGACAATATACTCTGGAAAGACAAAGGTCTCCCCTAGCAAGGGCTCTCAGGAAAACGTGGAGAGATTTACTGGCATTTGAGGCCTTTGTATGTCATTTTCTCCCCAAGACAGACAAACCAGGAGGGAGATGCCAAGGAAAGGGCCTTAGGTTGGCGCTTCATTTCTGGGCGGGACTTCAGGTGACTCTGAGGACCTGGCTCAGCATGTCCCGGCTGCCGGGAGCGAGGCCGCCTGGAGCGGGCCGGGTAGTCTCCTCGCCCATCTTGCCCATCTTTCGGGAGGCCTTTGCCGAGTATCTGTTTATCAGAGTGCGAGTGCTGTCAGACAAACATATGGGTGAGGAGGTAGGAGAACACGCAGTCATTCTCCAAGAATAGATGGTGGTTGTGTCTGTCATGTTTAACGCGGGCACATCATTTGCCGGGGGTTAAATTAAGAAGTGCAGATTTTTCTTGTGAAAACCTACCCACATGGAGTGTGTATGACATGAAGGAAGTGCTGGGAGTTGGGGAAACGGGACTGGATCTTCACTCACAGGCTCCCAAAGAGCCAGGCAGTGCCATGGTCAGTGCCGTGCCCGGCATTGGAGTCAGGAGACCTCATGCCCACATGTCAGCCCTCTAACCCTGAGCCTCCTTCTCCAGTCTCCAAACACAGGTGACTCTCACCATACCCCCCACCAGGTGGTGGTGAGAAGCAAATGTCATTGTTGAAAAAGTCCATGTGAATGATATGGTCCCACGCCCTGGCCGGGTGGGCTCAGTGGTTAGAATGCCACCCATGGATGGGAGGGGCAGGGGTTCGATTCCTGGTCAAGGGCACATATCCTGGTTACAGGATCCCCAGCCCCAGCAGGAGCATGTGCAGGAGGCAACCAATCGCTCTCTCTCTCACACATTGATGTTTCTCTCTCTCTCCCTCCTCCCTCCCTTCCACTCTCTCTCTAGAAATCAATGGGGAAATACCCTCAGGTGAGGATAAATCACACACAGAACGGTATAGCTCCCAAAAGCATTCACAATGACGCTGTTCATTTTTGTATCCTCTTTCCTTCCCCCAAGTTTTTGCGTCAGTTAATTACTATCATCTTAAGCAAAATTTGGGGAGCACATTTAAAAACGGGGAGACATTTGCCAATGAAAAAAAATAGGGCTGAGAAATTAAGGAGGTGCCTACAAAGGCTGTCCCTCCACATTCCGAAATGAAAGGGCAGGGTGGGGTGGGGGCAGAGAGAGGGAGAGGGGGATGCCATCCCTAGGAGGTCCACATTGAGGTGTGAGGGTGGGTCCTGAGGACGGACATTGTGTATGAAGAGGGCGCAGTGAGCGCCTTCAAACATCACAGCGGAACCCTCCCTCACCAATAATGGTGTGGGGGGTCGTCAGAACCCCTGGACAGACTTGCAGTGGATGGTCAGTAGCTGAATCTCTGTGGGTGACTGGCAGCAGTATTTTTTTAAAAATATATTTTATTGATTTTTTTTTTTACAGAGAGGAAGGGAGAGGGATAGAGAGTTAGAAACATCAATGAGAGAGAAACATCGATCAGCTGCCTCCTGCACACCTCCTACTGGGGATGTGCCCGCAACCAAGGTACATGCCCCTGACCAGAATCGAACCTGGGACCCTTCAGTCCTCAGGCCAATGCTCTATCCACTGAGCCAAACCGGTTAGGGCTGATAGCAGTATTATTACTCAGGTGTTTTAAGAACAGGACAAAGCTCTCATGTTTATGACTCATTACAGAATATATCCAAAAGATGAATTACAGGTGTGTGTGATTTGGATGTTATATACTCAACAAATCTGGAAAGACATTTCCTATGTATTTTATTTTATTTTGGTACATATCTATGAGCTTTCCCCATCTTTAAAAAAACAAACAAAACAAAAACTATCTTTGAAAAACTGAGTAGGCAGAGTTTTAGTGGGGTGCACTCTAAAGCGTCCTGCCCAGGCCTCCAAGATAAAGCTGTGTATTTGGGGCAAGGATGGTAAAGCCTCTGGGCCTCAGTTTCTTCACCTGTGAAATGGGCTCTCAGACTGTCCACTCAAGGTCCCCTTCAACACAAACATCCCGTTATTCAATGAAAACACCTTCCCCTTCATCGCTCCCTATGCTGAAGCTGTGTAATGTGCTTTTATGAATTAACAGCTTTAAAAATATAGCCCTCCCTCATCACGGCCTAAAGATAAATAAACATCACAGTGAATGGTTACATGCAAACCTGACAATTATGCAAATATAGTGGATGGCTTGGCGGGTGCCATGCTGCTCCCCTGAGATTCTAGATGAGCCTGGTGTGCCCTTTGCTGACTCTGTATGGAACGCCCTCTACACGGCGCCTGCTGAGACCTTCTCGACCCTCCCACCAGGTTCAAGAGAACATTGCCATCCGCCTGGGACTTTCCCTGCCCTCTGGCACCACCTACTTGCTCTGTATTAGAATTTGATTTCCCTGTACATTGCGGCCAAAGGGGTGACTGTGATCCTGCTCTACTTCCTGGAGGTCTCAGCAGACCTCACTGGATCAGAGGGAGGCGGGAGGGGCTCCCGGCCCCATGTGGGATGCATGTCCCGTGGCTGCAGGCGGTGCTGCCCTCGTCTCGCTGCACAGCCAGTGTCGGAGCCTCACCTGTGACAGCGCTCACAGCTCCTCTAGTGCCCGGCCTCACCGCCATCTGCTCTTTTTAATCCCAGGAGACCCGGGAGGGCTGCACAGGTGGCTGCACCTCGGAACCAGGCCTCCCGGGAGCACTGTGGGGCTGCAGGCCCGCCCAGTGCTTCCCCAGACTGGCTGGAGCTCTCACAGTTTCGGTGATTCTCTGGGGGCACCCTTCCCCAGGCTGGAGGGAGGGCCCATTTCTCTCAGGCTGTTAGCTTCTGTGCATGATCTCGTTCCCATTCCCCAGCACACACCTCTCTCCGACCATCTTCAGGGGCTGCCAGTTCAGTCATGTTTACCGTACAGAAGCGTTACTTTCTAACTCAGTACTAAGCCTTTCTGATCAACTTATTTAGTTTGCAATAAATACCACAATGCCACATCACCTAGGAATTTCACGCCAGAAAAAAATTAGGGTGAGGGTGAGGGAAAGTTAAACATTAAACTCATTTGTGGTTAAAGGAGGGGGTGGGGCGCAGTAGGTGTAAAAAAAAAAACAAAGAAAGAATAAAATACAGTTAGTGAATCCTAAGCTGATCACCTTTTCCTTCCATCCCTACGTTGCCGGCCTAGAAAGCTGATCACACTGTCTGTTAAGCCATTAACAGCAACAGCCACCACGAAACAAAAAATCCCACCCACTCGTCCGTATTCTAACTCAGCATGTTGCCTGTGACAAGGCACTCCCTGAAGAGATGGTGCTTTAAGCTTGTCTTGCTGAAAGCTATTATTTATGGCAAAGCCACGCGACAGGGGGGTGGACCAAGGTTACGTCTTCCGGGCATGCTCACCTGTCCATCACCTGGCCTGGGTGGGTGTGATCAGCTCACCAGGCTCCGGGCACACACCCGGTGACAGCCCCAGGGCCTGGACCCAGCGTGTTTCTCAGACTCCAGTGGACACACTATGGACCTCTGTAATCCACAGGCTATGTATGTGGCTTCACCTGGGTTAGGGCTCCAGTCTGCTGTTCCGGGGGGCGTCGATTGCCATTTCATAATGGGCCGGGCAGGGTCTCAGAGTGTGTGTGTTTGGGATGAAAAGTTTCTCCGGAAGAAGCTCCGAGACACCCCATCAGTGCTGCAGTGCTGCGTCTGCACCAGTCCGCCCGCCTGGGGAGGGGCCTGTCTCCCTAGGGCAGCACTTGGGGGGATGCAGCAGAGCCAGTGCACACGGCTTCCCTGGGCCATAGGCGGCAAGTCCTCCTGTGCCTCCTGTGGACGCGTGTGCGTGTGAGGCAGAGCGAGCCTGCCCGCACCGCCCGCCCGTTCATGCTCATCTGTCACCGAGAGAGGAACCCTCGCCTTAAACTCGCTCATTCCGCTCGGGAAACTGGGGAAATCGAAGCCGCTGGCACCCTGTCAGGCCTGCCTTACCGCCGCCATTAACAAAGGTCACCGCAATTAATTGTCTCCTTACATTACATATTGTAAGCCGGCCGGTGTTTTTTTTGACACATTTACGGGAAAGTGGCAGGATCTAAGTGGCTGGTTATTATCGGTTGGTTTTTCGGGCTCCTCTCAGAAACCGGGGGGCCAATGACAACTCTGAAAGCGCAGCTGCAGGAAAAAAATCTCCTGCGGTTTGAAGGAAGCGACCTAATGAACTGGGGGGTGAGTGGGGCGAGAGGAGGGGCGGCCCGGCTCCGTGTCTGCAGGGCCGTAAGGGGGCGGTGAGCACCCGCGATCCATCGGCGCCTCTCTCTGAAAGCCGATTCCTTTTAGGAGCCTGGAGCCTGGAAGTACCCATTCGCCCCACTGAGCCCCACGAATCACGCTCCATGGATGCGCATGGTTTCCGGAGAGTAAGTGTCCGTTTGCCTCTGAAGCTCAGGAGCCTGTCCGTCACAGGACCCGGGCCCCGTGTGCTAGGGGGACACTTCCAGGCCTTCCTCCCTTATTTTCTCATGATCCCTCTTCTCCCCGGTCAGGGAGGCTCTGCGCCTGTCGCTGCCTGCCTTCCCTGGAGCCGGAGGCCCGGAAACAAGGACATATTGTGAAAAACGAGTCCACGAGGGGAACTCAGCCGCCCAGCGCAGTCCCGGCAGAGGGAGCGCGGCAGCGGCGGGAGCTCGCCGGCCTCGGAAACGGAACGGGGAACGGGCGTTCCAGCCGCCCGCGGGGCTGCTCCCCCAGGAGGGGACGGGACTCCCGCCGCCCCTTCCCCAGCGAGGGGCCTGGTACGGGGCAGCCATTCGCCGATCCCTCGGGCAGCCTGGCAGGCAGGCAGGCACTGGGACCCCTTCCCCACTCGGCTCCGTGGTGTCAGCCCCGGACTTCCAGCAGCGGCTGCCTCCGTCCGCATCCCCCGGCGAAAGCGAGGAAAATGCCCCGTTTGGGGGATGGGCGCGAACCACAGAATGGTGTGTGCTCCGCTTTTCATCGCAAAGAATGCGAAGAAGGGGGAAGCCCGGCGGCTCCCTGCCCCCTCCTCTCCTCTCCTCCGTCCCCGCTCCCTCCTCGCTCCCTGCCTCCCTCGCCCCAGCCCTGCCTGCCTCTCGCCCTGGCCGCCTCCGAGGGGTTCCGCTGGGAGACGCCTGCAGGAGCAGCCAGCACAGGGCCAGGCCGGCTCAGAGCCCGCCCCGGGGCTTCTGCGTCTCCATTTCTCCCCAAAAGTCAAAGGGAAGGGAAAAAAGGCTCTTAGAATTGAGACCGGAAGAAAACATCACAGCAGAACGGACCGTGGAGTGAACGCACCCGCGGAGCCCGGAGCCAGCAGCGGCGCGAACCCCCGAAAGGCGCGCGCGTGAAACTTACCTGGCGCCGCGGCCCCGGCCCGCGCAGCCCTCCGTCCCCGCGTGTGCTCGCCGCGCCTCGGGCGGGAATCACATGGTGGTGCGTGGAGAGGTGCGGGTGTATCGTAGTGTCCGCCGCACGGGCTGGAGGTGTGCGCGCCCCCGGCTCCGCGGGCTCCGAGGGGGAGGGCGGCAGAGGCTGCGGCTCGGCCCCTCCCGGCGGCAGCGCCCTCAGCGCCCAGGCTGGGGCTCACCCTCCAGGGCGGGCAGCGCCCGGGCGCCCGCGCGCCGGCCCCGCGTGCCCATGGCGGCTAGTGGCGCATCGCTCACCCCATCAGCTGTCACACCGACTGGGCGCCGCCCGCGCCGCGCTCCTTAATAACCGAGCGCCCTCCGCTCCCGGGAGGAGCCAATCGCTCGGGCGGCCGGGAGGGAGCGCTCGCAGCTGCGCCCGTCTGGTTGGCTGAAGAGACCTGTCTGTCCTGTGCCTCCGCTGCTTAGGATACAAATAAATGAAACAGGTTTGCACATTTCCCCAGGACCGGCCCCCTCCCTCCCTGCCTCCCTGCCTGCCTCCCTCCCTCCCTCCTTTCTATCCTTCCTTTTTTTTTTTTTTTTTTTTGAGGGGGAGGAATTTTTGGACAAGTTTCCCCATTTTTTAGGTTATCAGGCTTTCAGAGAAACTGTTTTCTCCCTGAAAATAGCAGGGCGCACTCCTGAGGAGAATTTCCCAAATGTTAAGAACACTGGGGCGGGGGCGGGGCAGGAGGGGGCGGGGGGGGGGGCCCTCAGAGCCTCCCACTCTGCCCGCCGCCCGTGGAGCTCACCAGGGCCCCATCATGCAGGAAGGGCTGCCTGCAACTGTGAGTGGTATTTGCGTCGCTATAGGTCCTACTTAAGTCGGCATATTGCTTGCTGTTCAGTAACATTTTTCTTTGAAGCAATGGCATTTCTTATCTGGATTGACAGATTTTTAAAATAACGCATACATTCTTTGCTTCTCTCTATAACTCACAAACATTGGCATATGAAGGGGGTGTTTTGAAAAATATGTATTTCCAATTACATTCACTTACTTCTCCTTATGGGATGCAAGTAATCTGCCAGCCGCATCCGCGTGGGTGCATGTGTTGGTGGTGTGTGTGTGTGTGTGTGTGTGTGTGTGTGTGTGTGTGTGTGTTTGGGGCGTATGTTTTACTCTTCTGGGGCAGTGTTTCAACTGTAACATATTAAATACTCAAGAAAGCAATATTTCTTCATTCTTAGACCTATTGACTCTGATGTACATTTTCCTGGAAAATATACAATGTGCACTACATAAGTAAAACATTTTTTGAGTTATCAGAAATTGGGAAAAGAAACCCAGAAAAGCATAGCCGTGTGTATTTCTGAAAGAACACCTGTGAGTAAATAGCAATTTTTTAAAATGCATGTTTTATAACCTCAATTAGTAATTAGTATAGTAGAGAAACATGTTATTGAGAAGAACGGAACATAGGATTAATTTATCAACAGGTCAAAAATAGGCTAAATACATGATCCAGCCCTAGTTTTGAGAGACTGCCCTCTAGTGGAGTAAAAAGGAGTGACATGTTCATATTAGATTTTCTGGGGGGAAAGAAAAGCTTTGCCATCTAATTGCTCCTCAAGTGTTTATTGAAATGACATAGACCAGTAGCTTGCGGGTAGAGTATCATAATACAGGAAATTAAAAAAACAACATAGTTTTGTTTCTGACAACTAAATATTTTTGCCCCGTGGTTTTCTTTAAAAAGTTCCCAAATGCTTTATATTTTCCTTATTGAAAAATGTGTTCAAATTGTTTCTAAACTTTGGAATAGAAATAAATTCAAGACAAAAGTAGCGTCTTGGTTAATCTAATAATACTTATTCCAGACTGTTAGTGTAAGCTTTTATTTTTTACTTGACACTGTAGGTTTTACTCTGTAAATGTTAGGAGTCTGTGGTAGAATGCTGGGATGTGGCCATGGAGTGTCCACATATAGTTCAATGTCCTTGTGATGATAGAAATCATCATCATCATTCTTACTCCCCCACTTTTACTCTTTCCAGCTTCCACTTCTTGCATATTTCAAATCATTTCAACACTTGCAGGATTTTATTTCCACGTATGAAATAATTATATAGAAATTGTGATAATTATTTGAAAAAAGTTTTCATTTTCTGCCATTGGGTCCTTAAGCAATTCATTCTGGTTGATTGGTGTTGACTGTGTAATTGGCAAACCGGTAATCAAAGCAGTTATAATGCGCTCCCGTAATGAAGGTAAATGGTGATAATCAGACAGAGAGACGAGTAAACTGCTTTCTTGGCTTATAAATGAAACCAACATCATACCTAATATTTAAAATTTCAGTATTTTTTGGAAATCAAAGAAAATATCTAAGTTTTAACTTAGTGAGAGTTGAATATATTATTATTTTTAAAAATATATTTTATTGATTTTTTACAGAGAGGAAGGGAGAGGGATAGAGAGTTGGAAACATCGATCAGCTGCCTCCTACACACCTCCCACTGGAGATGTGCCCGAAACCAAGGTACATGCCCTTGACCGGAATCAAACCCGGGACCCTTCAGTCCGCAGGCCAACGCTCTATCCACTGAGCCAAACCAGTCAGGGCAAGAGTTGAATATTTTAAATGCTCCCTTATGCCATATCGTAGGAAGTTGTTTTATCTAAATGGCTACCTTTTTGGCATATGGGGATGCAATTGCTTTTCTTGAAATTGTCTTTGTGTTATAGACATATACTAATATATGATAAATTCAAAAGACTTCATATTCATTTTTATAAGTTAAACATCATGGACCGTTAGAAGTGAGGTTGCAGTGTGAGAGAGGAAATAACCGGTTTTGGGTGAAAAGGGTGGGAACTTGGTTTTTTGATTATGGTTTCCTTCTTTGGCTACCAGAGCCTCTGCAGCACAGTGGACATTGGTGTTTCAGGTGATTTTCACCGATCCTTCAGGTCTGTCAGTTACTGGAAATATGAAAAGTGACTCTCCAAAAAGATACGTTAAAAACTCTCTGAGTTATCACATCTTAATGAAGTACCAAATGAAGACATTACATTGTGAGTGAATTCGGATTTCAGGGCTTTTGAATTTATACAGTTGTAAATGGTCATCAAACTAAAACCACAGAATCTTCAAACCCTCGTGTCCTGAGTCCTAAAAGGCCAGGAGACCCAAGTGCACAGCTGGTGGAGGGAGCGGGCACAAGCGCCGACGTCCTCCACGACTTTTCCCACCACAGCACCCTCACCTGCCGGGTCACTGAGAGATCCCTGCTTTCACTTCTGTTCTTCCCTCCCCCTTTTTTCTTTTTTCTTACTTTCTCGAGTTTTTTCTTTAGCATCTACTAACACTTTAGAGAAGATCACCCTTGGAAACGCACGGTAACACCTGGATGTCCCCATCAGCTGCCTTGTTGCCAGTGTCGGCAGGGTTTCCTGAATGAGTTCAGTTCTAATTACAGTTTATGAAATAATGTTAAATGAAATAATGCTAAAGCACAAGTGAACAGTCACAGTCTTTCAATGCCGTGGAAAGAGTTCTGCCTTCATTATCAGATGAGAAAATGAAGGGGTGCAATGAGCACGGACTCATTGATTCAAGGTGGCCGTTACTAATTTGTGAAGGTGGTTGTTCTAGGGTGGGACCCTGGGCAGTGTGTGTGTTGTTGTTAGAGAAGTGGTCTGGGTAGTGGGTGGGAATATGGGTTCCATGGACAGACCGCCTGCCTTGCCATCCTGGCTCTGTGACCCTGAGCAAGAACTTCGAGTCTCTGGGACTCAGCCTCGTCGCAGGATCGCTATGAGGATGAAAGTGGTGACTGTGTGCGCGAGCTTAGACAAGTGTCTGGAACATGGTGAGCTGGAGCGAGTACTGCCATCACCGGTATTGCCATTATCATCATTGTCGCTGTCATCACCGCCATCTCGTCACCATCATCGGTCCAGCCTTCCCCGTTGTTGGGAAGGCCCCTTCTACCTCCTGCACCAAGCCCCGGCCTCCCGCCTGTCTGCCCATCCTCGGCAAGCTCCTTTACTTCAACAGCTCCTTCCCTCAAGGAATCGCCTCTGACCCTCTAACAAGATGTTATCTCTCATTTGACCCAAAAGAGCATTCTTTATCTTCTCTATCACGAATCATTTCTAAGTGCATTATACTTATTTTTATAATTTGAATCATTTCCCTTTTTAACTGATAAGATTCCCCTGGAGGGAATATATTTCTTTTTTTAAAAATATGTTTTTATTCATATTAGAGAGAGAGGAAAGGAGAGGGAGGGAGAGATAGAAACAACAATGATGAGAGAGAATTATTGATTGGCTGCATTCTACATACCCCCTACTGGGGTTCGAGGCCACAACCCTGGGCATGTGCGCTGACCGGGAATCGAACCGATAACCTCTTGATTCATAGGTCAACACTCAGCCACTGAGCCACACCAGCTGGGCTATTTCTTATTCATCTTCAAGCTCCATAGCACATAAAAACATGGAGAAAACAACATTTGTTGAGTACTAACCATGTATGTTTTAAAAGTTATTTGCTCTTCACAACAGCTTTCTAAGATAAATGTTTTGATCCCTACTTGACTGTGTAGAAACATTGATTGAGAGAAGTTAGGTTACTTGCCCAGTGTCCCCCAAACTATTAAATAATGGGACAAAACCTCGAACCCCGTTCTGTCTGCTCACAGAACCCAGGATTTTTTTTTTAGTGAAAACAAGGCACTCAATATTCATTTGTAAAATAAATGAAAGCTTAAATAAATGAAAGCTTGATTGATGACTGAGCCAACCAATTCGATGTAGTCAGCAAGAAGGGAGGAGTGGTGCGATGCATGAGACAGTGGGCACTGCTAGGGTTATGCTCACTCAGTGTTAACGGCAGAGCTTGTATCGCGGCGGATTTGACACATGGAGCTCTGAGGAGGGGCGGCGCCTGGCGGGGAAGATGCCCTGAGATGACTCTGTCCCTGTGCAGTACCTTATGCGAAGCCTGTGGGTGTGTTGTGTTGTTGTTTCTCTTTGCCTCTGTGTGGGCTCCTTTGGAAGGTGGGCTAATGAAAGGCATCGTTTACGTCTGAGCAGAAGACCGAGGCCGCGGTTTCTGAGCGAGGGAAAGCAAGCCTTCCTTGTCAGTAAAATCCTGAGGCTTCTATTGATATTGCACCGTCCAGAAGCTCAAGGGCCCTCTGACTTTTCATGAATATTTGATGTCACTTTTGCTTGACTCCGCTGGGTGGGAGGACAAAGGTGGCTGTTATCACTCCCGTCCCTTGTCATCCTTCCTTGACGGAGAGCAGGGGAGGCCCGAGCTGAGGTTCTCTGCCTGGTCTTTAGTGACTGTGCACCGAGCCCCGTCTTAGTGTGGGGGTGGGTGGTCAGCCACTCACTACACCTCGCGAGGGTGGCAGGACAGATGGGCGTTCTCATGCTTATAACCGCCCTGATGCCACGGCCGGATTTTCAGCTTCCCGTCTTAAAATTATCTTCACTCCATCTTGGTGTCCTCCTCCCTTCTGGTAGGACTCTATTTTGGGGCAGGTGCTCAGATGTGTGGTCTCTGGACTATCTGGGAAGTGAGTTGATGAGGTGGTTAGGTAGAAGTAATTCTGGGCACATGCTAGGTACTCAGTACAGATTTATTTCTGAGGGTTACTGCCCCATTCATGATCACTCTGGATACTTCATTTGGGCCTGACCCTCCTGGGACTCAGCCTCTCCACCAGCTGGTTTCTGTCTCGGGGGGCTGGGAAGGGGACAGGAGTTCTGAGTGGACGCTAAAACCACGTCAATGTGCATGGAGACATGTGCAGGCTTTGCTCGATAGGATTCACGCGTTGCCTGTCGGTGGCATTGATTGACCTGTTTCTCTTGTAGGAGACCTGTTCGCTGCCAAGAGAGGCTGGGATCGCTGCTCTGCCCCTAGGCCCATAATGCAGAATGACTGACAGGAATGTGACTGAATAAATGGGTGAATGAACTTGGACTAGAGGTTCCATAGGCAAAATCATAGCACGTTTAGGAACAGCAGCACCGAGTCTTCACATCTACAACTGTTGGCCTGGAGACTCCTGTCAGTGAGGCCAAGGCGATGCTTTGGCTCTTGTGTGAGACGTTAGCCATAAGCCGTGGCTGGTGCCGCTCTTGTTCACACGGAGAGGCCTGGTGCCAGTGGGAGCCCCAGGAGGAGCCCATCCCGATTCCTGGGGAAAAGCGCTCACAGCGACACGTCACTGATGGGGTGCACATGCTGCTTGTAGCGAGTTGGTATTGTTACCTTTGCCGTTAAATTTATTATAGCTGTTGTTCAGGAAAATACAAACGATTTTCCTTGAGTGAGATCCGAAGATACCGTGGAATCGATCAGAATTTGAAATCCATATCGCTAGGCAAATGCAGAAATCATGCATGCTGAAATGAGAAATTCCTCGAATAATAACACACGACACCTGTTGAGTGTTCAGTGCAGGCGGTGTGGCAACCACACCAGGCACACGGGTGTGTTTCTCCAGTTCTGTGAGGCAGTGGGCATGCCCCCCTCTTCTCAGAAGAGGAAGCTGAGGTTCAGAGAGGTGGCTAACGGGGCATCACAGAAGGGCAGGCCCAGTGTCCACACTCTCAAAACCACATTTCCTTCCTGCGCATGTCCCGAGGCCCTCCTCCTCCTCTTCATGCCTGCTCACTAGCCCGACTCTGCTCCCCGTGTTGGCTGGTTTGTCACCAGCTCCCCAGCACACACACAGGAGGGCGCGAACAGTGATTCCTCTGTACCTCACTTTTCTCACTTAAGATCTTGGCCCCTACTCCTGCCTTCCCAATTGGATGGTTTCAACCCAGTGTGAGGTGTCTGCAAACGCATATCCTCAAAGGCTCAACTCAGACGGTCTTTTTTTATTTTCACATTGGTTTCTATCTGTTGCCTGTATTTGCCTGCCTTTTGGAGTCAATAGTGAAGATGAATGACACGTGCATGACTCTGTTAGAGACGTCTCTCTAATGCTGCGTTGCCCAGAAAATAAAGAGGCAAATGTTTAACTAGATAACACACATAAAACTTCAGCATTGCTACGCATAGAGCTACTTTACTATTTTATTTTTTATATATTTGAGACTATAAAAAGCCAAAATGCACAGACTTTCCTAACAAAAGACTTTCAAAGCTGTATCCAAGATGATCGCTCACAGAAAACTGGGAAATCAAGGCTCTTCAGGCAGAGACAGAAAAAGAGCAAGAGGAGCTCCGGTGCTGAAGGCAAGGAGATGCTTGCAAGTGCATTCCTCCGAAAGCATAGTGTGTCTCTTGTGAGCTCCCCTCTCTTCCTTTCTGTCCCATAGACGTGATGCAGGAAATGAGTGAGCTAACCCTCACCATTAAGAGCGCTTCTCGCGTCCTTAACCTTTTGGAAAGGGTATGTTTTAGCGCAATGATGCAATGCACGCTGGGGCTTTGGGGGTTCCCCCCAGCGAGGGAGGGGGGATACTTCCCGGGAGCCTTGTGTGGGCTGCAGGGCCGTGGGGAGGCCTTCACACAGCCCCCATTACTAGGGGCGGCTCACTGGTCTGCACACATCTGAGTAGCTGTCTCATTGGAAGTCTGTGCTCCACCCGCGAGGACTGCATGATGGCGTGGAGAGAGGAGGGAGGGGAGCAAACAGGCTCACAAATGCCAGGCAGCACTCACAGTGCATCCTGCGGCAACAGCGTGCCTGGGGCAGAAGGCGCGTTTACTGTGCAGCATTCTCAGTTCTTCTGGTGCCATCAGCGCACATTCCTCTGCCTGGCGCACAGTGAAAAGCCGCAGGGCAGATGCTCCTCAGGCCGGTTCCTGACCCTGATGCCAGCCCTTGGCGGGTCTGCAGGGAGCGCCATAGCCCGGGAGCCATAAGCTGCGGATTCTCTGTTCATCTGGGCTCACCTCCTCGTGCTGGGTGACGGAGTGGTATCGGCTGTCTCTGTGCGGTGACAAAGCCATGTCCAGACCCAGACCTGGAATCTGCAGCCTCTGAACTGCCACTGGTGCTTCAGAATGGCTGCACCACAGGCTGGTGCTCAGCGATCTTCAGGGAGCATCCAGTTCAGAGTCGGAGTGCAGAAGCTCTGCTTCCAGAACGTTCCTTCTAGCTCCTGCAAAGACAGTAGCTCCCACCTGGTTGGCGCGGCTCAGTGGTTGAGCGTGGACCTATGAACCACTCAACCACTGAGCCAGGAGGTCACGGTTCCATTCCCGGTCAAGGCACAGGCCTGGGTTGCGGGCTCCGTCCCCAGTGTGGGGCGTGCAGGAGCCAGCTGATCCATGGTTCTCTCTCATCATTGATATTTCTCTCTCTCCCTCTCCCTTCCTCTCTGAAATCAATAAAAAAATATTTTTAAAAATGAAAGAAACGAAGTAGCTCCCACCGAAAAGCCAGATGATCTTCCTCTCCCTGCCGCCGTCCCCAAGGTCCCTTCCAGCTCAGATATTTTATGATATTTTAAAGTTCCAACAAAGAATAGTCAGAATTACCAAGTAGAATCCAGGAAGTGTTTCCTGCACACAGATGATGAGCTTTGACCTGTCCTAGGCCCTAAGGATAGGCGAGGAGATGGAGAGGAAGAAATGACCCGCCAGCAGTGAACACATGTTCTTACCCGGAACAGTTTATTCCAATACAACATTCCTCATATTTCCCTACAAACAGCCCCTCCAGTGTGGCTCAATGGTTGAGCGTCAACCCATGAACCAAGAGGTCACAGGTTCGATTCCCGGTCAGGGCACATGCCTGGGTTGCAGGCTCGGTCCCCAGTAGCGAGCATGCAGGAGGCAGCCGATCTATGTGTGATTCTCTCTCATTGATGTTTCTCTCTCTCTATCCCTCTCCCTTCCTCTGTCTCTAAAAAAATCAATAAAAACATTAAAAAAATTTTCCTACAAAGAAACCAAAGGTTAATAGTTAAAGTAAGTTGGTGTACAGACCATTACAAATAAGTATTTATCTTCCTGAGTGACAAGTTCAAAATTGGTAACACAACCAAGGAAACAGGTATGGGAGCCCTCTATTTGAGCAAAAGACAGTTGGCAGAAGGCACCTCTCAGAGGAGGTGGTAGGATCCCACACATCTGAGACGCCTAACAGGGGACCCAAAATAGCAGTAAAAGCGATGCCACAGGGAATCATCTTGTACCGGCAAGCAATCAGACCTGAAAAGCAAGTGGGATTTCTCCTTTCTGTTTGCCGTGTTTTTAACAGGAAAATAGCAATCAAGAGAGAATATAGCTGAGAACAATCTCAGATCTGTACCAGCACACAGGCTTGAGCAAAAATAAACTAATCTCAGAAGCACAATTTTAAAAGTGCAGGTTTTAATTTTTTTGGGGGGTGGGGGGGGATGTCCAAACTTGTAGAAAAACTGCAAACAGTGCAACTGAGTTCCTAGATACTCTCCACAGTTAATTACATTTTGGTGTTCTCTCTCTTTTCCTTCTACCCTTCTAGGTTCTTCTGGCTGAACTAATAATGAAATTGACATAAGATATTAGCAGGATAGCCGAAACCGGTTTGGCTCAGTGGATAGAGCGTCGGCCTGAGGACTGAAAGGTCCTAGGTTCGATTCCGGTCAAGGGCATGTACCTGGGTTGCGGGCACATCCCCAGTGGGAGATGTGCAGGAGGCAGCTGATCGATGTTTCTCTCTCATCGATGTTTCTAACTCTCTATCTCTCTTCCTTCCTCTCTGTAAAAAAATCAATAAAATATATTTTTTAATTAAAAAAAAGATATTAGCAGGATAAAATGACCTAATTTATTATGTGTGTGCAGATGGGGGTCCATGAGACCATGAAACCTGAAGACCTGAGAAGGTGTCCCGCAGTGAAGGCTCATACGCCGTCTTCAGCTGAGGAGAGAAGTGCTGGGGAGGAGGGGGCTGTGATTGGGGACTTCAAAGGGGAGGGAAAAGCAAATGTTCTGTGAGTCCTTGTTTGCTGGGCCGTCTTCAGCGATGGGAGACGGAGAGGAGTTGGGTCAGCTTGGCCTGGCGAGGTCCCTCTCTGTCCGTCGCTCCTGGTTCCTGTGACACCGTGGTTGCCGAGGACGAGCGCTCCCCTCTGCAGCAGGTCCTCCACCTGAATTGTGTTAGGCAGCGAGGGGAAGGTCAACGGTTTCTCCCGAGTCTTTCATTTCTTAGAAATGACTAGCGTAAAACCACCAGTATCCCAAAGATGCATATTTTGGGGTGTTTATCTCTGCTCCTCCTCACATATATGTATGTGGCATGTAGGTGACTGTATATGTAGGTATGTATGCATGTACACATGTTACTAGCACTTTTGTTGCTATCATTATTGTTGACATACTTGAAAATAAGTTGCAGCTCTGAAGACCCTGTAACCCTCCATCCTTTTTAAGTTGTTTTTCTGTGACATAATCACAGTGATCATGTTCAGGATTTTTAACGTCAGTTCAGTGCTATTGTCTAACATGTAGTCCATGTTTAAATTTCACCGATTGCTCTAGTAACATTTTTTATAGCCATTGCTTTGTCCTAACTAATAACCCAGGACCATGCATCGCCTTTGCTTGTCATGTGTCTTCAGACTCTCTTCGCTGTTCATGACACTGACATTTCTTGCATTTTGTGGAATGTCCCTGATCGGGGCCTTTGTAATGTTTCCTTACGATTGGATGGAGGTTTAGATTTTGAAAAGGTTGCAGTGTAGGTACCTCGTATCAGGAGGCACATGCTATCAGTTTGCTACAGTTTTGGCGACATCAACCTGGCTCCCTTAGCAAAGGTGGTTCCTGCCAGGTTTCTTCACCGTAGCATTCACTATTATTCATTAATGTATTTTGTGTAAATATTCTATTTTCATCAACTTTTATACAGTAGTTTTAGCATCCAGAGATGATTCTAGCCCGAATCAGTACTATTGTGATGCTGCGAAATGGTTATTTGTAACGCTGTCACTTCTTGTGCAATTATTGGTTGGCATCCTGCTGTGAGGCATAGATTTCTCTTCTCTTTGTGTTTAGTACCAGTAGGACAAATGGATTTCTTTTCCCCACAGTGAGCTATTAGCTATTACCATCACTATTCCTTGTGATTATTACATTGTCCGAGATTTGGCAGTGGGCAGTTCTCCTTTTAGAATAATCTTTCTCTCATTTGTCATGACCCCACCATTTTTTTTATGGGCACTTATAATCAACTGGGTTTTGAGAAGTCTGCTATAAACTTAAAAAAGAAAAAGAACTGAAATTCACATGAAACATGAAGTTAATCATTTGAAAGTGTACAGTGCACAATCCAGTAGCATCGCGGACATTCACAGTGTGTGCAGCTACCCCGTGTCACCTCCCGTCAGCCATTTCCGCTCCCTGGGGAGCCCTGGACCCGTCGCAGCCAGGCCTCGTGCTCCCTTCCCTGTGGCTCCCGGCAGCCGCTGGTCTGCTTTCTGTCCCTGTGGACGTCCCTCTTCAGGGGATTTCATATAAATGGAACCGCACGTTATGTGATATTTTGTGTCTGGGTTTTTTTCACCTGGCAAAATGTTTTCTAGATTCATCCCCGTTGCAGCCTATATCCATGCTTATTCTTTTTTTATGACTGGGTAATATCCCACTGTAGGGAGACACTACATTTTTCTTATCCATCCACCCACTTAAGGACATGTAAGCTGTTTTCAGCTTTTGGCTGTTGTGACTAATGCTGCTATGGACATTCACGGACAAGTATTTGTGTATTGAAAATCTATTTTCACTGTTGGGGGTTGTATACCTAGGAGTGGAATTGCTGGGTTATATGATCATTCTATGTTTAACCCTTTGAGGAATCACCATGTTTTCTGTGGCTGTACTAGTTACATCCCCACCAGCTGTAGATGAGGGTTTAAATCCTCTACACCCTTGTCAACATTATTATTTCCTTTTTTTTATTCTCACAATTTCGTGGGTATGAGTCAGCATCTTATAGTTTTAATTTGCATTTTTAATGTCTAACTATAGTAGACATCTTTCCATGTGCCTGTTGACCATTTGTATATCTTCTTTAGAGAGAATCTATATATTCAATTCCTTTGCCCATTTTTTTGAAGTAGATTTTTTGTTGTTGTTGAATTGTAAGCATTCTTTATCTGTTATAAACTTTTAGTAATACATAACATCACATTACTTAAAACTACAAAGCATATATATTTTTAAAGTCCTGCATTTTTTCTGATTCAAATTTAAGTCAAGAGAATTGAATTAGCAGTAGTGTCAAGAAAAATATCTAACAAGAAATCCTTTTGCTTACTTAAATGAAATTTGAAGCTATGTCTCTATCTATGATCAAGAAATGTAGGTCTGTTCTACTCCAAGTTCATTGGGTTCAGTGAAAATTTCATGTGCTATCACCGCTGCCCAGGGCGCCTTCACCCCGGTTGGCTGGTGGGACAGAGCCTTTGAGGACTGCCCAGTGAATCGGTAGTCCAAACTCAACAGGGAAATCACTTTACACTCAATTAGGATTTTCCTGCTGAGACTCAATTTGGCAGACTGGTAAAGTCTGATTTGCTAAAACAACTTCACCTGGCTAAGTTTTTACCAATCTTCCTTATTTTCTTGATCAAAAATTCTCCCATCACTAGTTACTTTTTAGACAGATGCCATTGTTATTTAACCCAAAAATAAAATCTCTCTGTAGCTGTTATCTCCATGGGTAATCACTTCCCTGTTCTTCATCAACTGAATATGGCTCGCTACTTGCCAAGACCTCAGGGGTGCAGCCTGGGAGCGCGCCTTGAAACTCGGGTGGGTTGTTTTGTAGCACATGGAGTTGCTGACATTCCTGTGAGGAGTTATTATTGACATTATTATTATCCACATTCTTCTTCTTCTTCACATTATTATGCAACATTATTCACAACCTTCAGAATGTTGTGGCACTCGGTATTTCTTCCAATGGAACTTCCGGCTTTCTTTTCATTATTCAGAGATTCTTTGAGTTGGGGTGGTGAACAGTATACAGGTGATGAAGTATAGAATTGTACTCCTGAAACCTATATAATTCTGTTAACCAAACCAAAAACAAAAAACAAAAACAGCTTCTTTGGTTTTTACACTTTGGCAGGCGTTTCTCTCACTGTGGTTTTACATCGAGTCCTATGTTTTTGACAAACATGTGAACCACTTTTGCTAAAAAGTGTTTCCCTTTCCCCTCTACTAGTAAATCTGTGTTGTGAGGTTCTGGAGATGCTGTCTTTATCGACTCTGCTTGGTTACACACGGCCTCTCTGTGGAGAAGGACGGGGAGTGGGGGGGGGGGCAGGGCAGGCATCCCGGGTGTGGAACGTCAGCGTGGCTGGAGCAGGACTGAAATGTGACTTGTTCCAGGACATGTTTGCAAACAGTGGGAGAACCTTTGGTCCTGGAAACTGGTTCAGAGCACATTCTGGAGAGAGAGAGCCTGAGAGGGTGCGGCCGTCTTCCCACCTTCTCTGTCTCTCCAGGGAGGAGACCAGTTTCGGATGGTCCCGTCCCCCGTGGGCATCTGGGCCCTCAGTGCTTCCTGGGTGGGGACCAATGAGAAGGACAGCACAGCGCCCCCGGGGATCACTGCTGTGTATATATATCAACGTGTCTAGAATCCAAATGCTGCGTGACATTCAGTATAATCATCAGTGTCCATTACAGCTATTAACTTCCAAGTACCATTCAGACACATTAAAAACATTCTACCTACACACATGGGATGTTCTAGTTTTAAGAAATGCTAGATATTGTCTACGTTAACGTTCTAATTTTATAGATGAAAACCTCAGGTCCAGTGCTCTTTATAGTCTATCGTTACAGATTAGTTCCTTATTATTCCTAATTAGACCAAGTGTTTGCGTTCGAAGGACAGGTGACAGTCATCTACCCAATAAACATCTCGTCCACTGCGCTTGCCCACTCAGACATTGCTAATCGACCAACGTGCTCTTTCCCACCAAGCACAAAGCCGCCTTCTTGCATGTGCCCAGCACCCATCACCAGGGAACAGGAGTTGGTGCAAAGGAAGGAATCTATTTGCCTTCCCAGATCTAGTTCAGTTTCCTCAATTCAAAGAAGAGGAAATCAAAGAAAAAGAACAGTGGGGTTATTTGCATAGAACGCAAAAAAAAAAAAAATCACTTGCTGAGTGGCCCCCCTGCCTCTTGGTAGGGCATCTACTCCAGAGCACATCCTCACGCCCCGCCTCTCCTCTTAGCTGAGCGCCCGCCGGGTGCGGAGTGTAAAGCCACTCTCTCAAGGAATCCCTCTCTTCTGTGACTGGCAGACAGATGGCTGATCAGTCCATTAATTCAGTGAACGAAAGAGCCAGAGGGAGTTGAGTTAGACTTCTGAGATGCCTTTTCCAAAATTAGAATGACCTCCCGGCTTGTTCTGGGGAGTTTAAAACTCAGAGAACAGACAGGGTATCTTTCAACATTGCTCTTCTCTAGATTACATTTTAGTTGGAAACTAAAGGGAATTTTTAATTGCTTTGGACAGCACTAAGCTTTTTCTCTCTGTTGCCTAAAGTTGAAATGTGTGCTATTTTTAACATAAAACCAACACTAACTTTGGAAGATAATAATTTATTGATGTTTTTCCTCCAAAACATTTTTTTTGTTTTACTACAGAACCTTTGCTAAATTTTAGAGCCTACACCTTGTGCCTTCTGTCCAATTTTTACACCCCTCCCGATAGAAGGCAGTGCGGTTTTACAAAATATCCATAAAATGAAAAATTAAGGCTCATATTGACTTCATGAAAATCTGAAGATCAATCACTCTTTTTCTTAGGGCTTTTTGCATATTAATTTAAATCAGCTTGGAAGTGTGAAAAATTATTTCATACAGAATACATTTCTCTCTGCCAAAGTTTATTGTGAAATGTTCCTTTTCCTCAACGAAGAATGCTGCCCGTCAGTCACAAACATACTTGCAAGATTATGAGTGACACATGAAATCAGGGGGGCCACCTGTGCTCCCACACACTTCTTCTCTGACCCTGTGCTCTCTCTGGTCTCGTTGTATGCGTGTATGTCTGTGTATGCAGGTCAGTATGTAGACTTACATTGATACACTGGTTTCTTCACCCCATAGACTGACCTGAACAATGGGTACATGATTTTATGCATTTATTTATTTATTGCTTCACACTTTAAATGCTGTGGTGTCATACTGGTTTAACTCAGGGGTTACCAAGGAGTCGGGCAGTCTGAAGGATGTTCTATCTTTCACTCTCTCCCCCCGCCCCCCAATCTCTTGCTGAAACCCTTCTGTAGAGACCATGACCGTGCAAGGCCCTGGGCATGCCGATTTCTCCTGCCGTCCCTTCTTAACCTCCTTGTCAATTTTTCTCCTGCCTGTAGCAATGAGAAGAACACATGCTCTGCCACTAGACACGCCCGAGTTCAAATCTCACTTTTACTCTCACTGTGTGGCCTTAGCCAGTCGCGGTTACCCTTCCGAGCCTCTGTTTTCTCATCTGCAGAATGACCCAGTGCCTTCCTGTCTGCGGGGCTCCCGACGGGGGGTTCTCAGAGCCCCCCTCAGGTTTGATCCTTTGCTGGCCGGACTCACATAAGTGACTGAACGCTGTTATGCTCACGGTTACGGTTTAGTGTAGGGAAAGGATACGGATTAAAACTGACCAATGAGAGAAACGCAGAGGGCAGGGCCCAGGAATGACCAATGAGAGAAATTCTCTCATCCTGTCCTGTGGGGTCGGGACACATTCTTTTCCTGGCATCAGCGTGCGGCCATCTCCATGTGGCATTGCCCACCAGGGAAGCTCACCTGAGCCTTGGCATTGAGTTTGTACTGGGACTCGATGACCTAGGCAGGGTTGATGGATTGATTGACTGGCTGATTGATTACCCATGTGTTGGTCTCAATCTAGGTCGACTGAGACTTTGTGACCTGAAGTCCCCACTGGAAGTCCCATGATTGGTCTTTCTGGCAGGGCCAGCCCCTGCCCTAAATCATACAGTTAGACTATGCATCATAACCCAGGGCTCCCAGGTGGTCAAAACATGCCGAACATTTCAAGGGCATAGAGATTACTTTCCGGAAGCTGAGGGCAAAGGCCAGACCTCATTCTGGGCAAGGTTAGGTTCTTTGCTACACAGTGGAAAAGAATGGAAAGGAACCTGGTTGGGCAAAAGTTAGCTATTGGCCCATTTTCTTTTAAGAATTACTTCAAAAATTAAAGGAAATAACCAATGTGGAAGGCACTGCCCTCCTGCAGTACAGGGAGCCCTGTCTATTTAAAATGTTGTCTTCCTAAGCACGCTCTTCAATCTTTCTTTTACTCCAAACCCAGCATAGGTTCCTGTGACTTCTCCTTTGGTTTTTTAGTTAATGATTTTCATATTTTAAAATCTCATTCCTTTATTTATTTATGTGTTCATTAAGTATTTTTGAGAGCTCACTTTATCCCAATATAGATACGGCTCCTGCCCTCATGAAATTCATTTACGGCCTACTATGGGAGACACACAAAAATAAAACCACACACACACACAAACACACACATGCACAGAAGTAAGCGCATGTGCACACGTACACTTACATGCAAACAAAAAATAGGACCAGCTCTAAGTATAGACAATACTCTAAGGAGAGGAAAGGGTGCCGTGTGAGAGACCCCACTGCATGGGGTGGAGAGAATATAAAAGCAGAGATGCTAAGGCTGGTGAGAAGCCAGCTCTGATGTGATTTGTGGTGTTGAGAGAACAGCCACGAGGAGGGATAGTATTTCCTGAGGCAGGAAAGAGCTCGATGTGATGAGTAAGTGGAAGAATATTCACGAGGCCGGGGCATGTGGGACTGAAGGGCAGTGAAGGGGAGCACAGACTGGAATGCAAGGGTCACGGGACTCCCTAAAAGGCCTTCACGCATATAACTGAACCACCCCGCTTACACTCTCAAACGCTGCATTGGCTGCACTGTGGAGTCCATGTGGTTCATAGACTGCACAGGGCCAGGAGCAAACTGGAACCCGAAAGGCCTCTTCCAGGTCTGATGGAGCGAGGAGGGGAGGGCCTGGGAGTGGAGGTGGCATGTGAAGCGCCTGTGGATCTGAGATGTATGTGGAGGTCGTTTATTTATTTATTTATTTTTAATATATTTTTTATTGATTTCAGAGAGAAGGGAGAGGGAGAGACAGAAACATCAGTGATGAGAGAGAATCATTGATCGGCTGCCTTCTGAACCTTCCCTACTGGGGATGGAGCCCACAGCCCGGCATGTGCCCCGACCGGAATTGAACCGTGACCTCCTGGTTCATGGGTTGACGTTCAACCACTGAGCCACGCCAGCCGGGGGAGGAGTGGAACTGTTGAGTATTATTTTATTTTGTAGATTCATGTTATCAGATTTCCCTGAAAGGTCAGAAAATAATAAGGTACACGAGAAAAAATAATGTAATTTCTTCTATAAAAGCTGCAGGAATGCAAAACCCAGGACATTTTTAAACCTGAGCGGAGGCTGCTGCCTGCAAACGCAGTTAAGATGAATGACTGGCTTCCATTGTCCTGCAGACTTGTCAGCAATGGGCGTGGGTATAAAGGTCAGGTTTGTCGTGATAGCCAATGAATATTTATTTTTTTTAAAAATGTGCTTTTTTGGCGTCCTTGGCTTGATTGCATCGCTGTTTACAGAAATAAATCAGCGCAGCCCTGGCCCATGGCACACGCCGTGTTCTGGCCGCCGAAGGGAAGGTGGCAGCGTTCCCATGAGCTCACTGTAACGAGATGGCGTTGGCTACCCGCACAGGCCCGGGTGCTGGCAGGAGCGGCTCTTGCTTTCCCAATTAGGCGTTTAATCTTCAATTGCTGGCCGTCTGCTGCGGTGCGAGCGCTGTATTTACATGTGCGCCCCATGGAAGGCTCCGTCCTCCTGGCAGCAGACGGCTGCACCTGCAGACACTGGGGTCGCCAGCGGGAGCAAGAGCTAAGCGGCCCCGGGAGAGCTGCTCGGGCTCCTGCCTAGACGGAGTGGCAGCTCCTGCCTGCCGCTTGGTAGCGGCTGCACCCATGGCAGGGTCTGTGCAGATGGGGGAGTGCGGCTCTGGGAGCTGTTACGGAGAGCAGCCCTGTTCTAGCTTCTGTTCTAGGGCCCGGGAGGGCAGAGGCAAGGAGGATGCGCCTTCTCTCATGTGGCCTCTGGCCTGCAGGGAGCGAGGTCTGTAAGCGAGGAGCCACCTCGGGTCTGAGGCGCAGTCCTGGGACTATGGCGGGGAGGGGGGCTGTGGCGAGAAAGCAGCCTCATGCTCCCTGGGACCAGCACAGAGGGCTCAGTCTCTCGTGATCCTGTATGTGAACGTCTCCACTCACATGCTCCACGCAGCACGCGGCCTTCCACCCCAGCAAGTGACCAGCTTCGTCGGGCGAAGGCACCGCCTCTTCCCCGCACTGGCGAGCTGTGCGGAGGGACTAGGAAGGACCACGGGGAAAGCATCAGGTGAGAACAGAGAATGAATGTCTTAAAGGAAACTGGAGATGACGACTCCAGATACGGAGTCCTGTTTGGAGGGTTGCATTTGTTTTGAAGCAGGGGTTTGGCGTGGGGCTCACGCAGCTCCTGCGGGTCACGTGTTGAAGGTGGGGTTTCCTGGGACTGAGGGTGTCTGGGGAGGGCGGGGAAGGTGCAGTGATCTGACGGCTGTCCTCGGGGGTCTGCATGCGGGTGGATGTGGGGGGTCGCCAGGCTCCGTACTTGAGAGCGGCCGGTGAGAAGGCAACATGGCCAGTGGCACTGGGTCCACTCACTCCTTGGCCCCGGGAGGCCTCGCATCAGAGACACCGGGAACTTGATTTAAAAACACAGAACAGAGAGCACCAGGCTCGCCGTCACTGTGATGTTACCTGTGGCTCCATCCCGAGCTCACATTCAATGGAACAGACTGTGTCCTCCGCACACGAAAAGCACTTCTTGGTTCAAGCTTGTTTCTGCAGGAACTGTTTGCCTGTGATAGCTGAGGTGTGAAGATTTCAGGTGGGCAGCCAGTGCATGGCAGCAGGAAGGCTGACACGCAGCGTAGGATTTTGTAGAGTCACGGTGTCATTTCTTTAGATACAGTTTATTCGTTGTCTCTATTGAAACTCATAACTGGAAACCACCTGAGGTGTCAGCTTGGGTGGGCAAGGCGGTGGCTCTCTCTCCCGGTGCCCACGTTTCTCTGGCCGCGGGAGGAATTAAGGGAGACGTTGTGTGTTTAGGGCCATTCGAGGCGTTATAATTCTCAGCTGACCAAATTCTGCCCTTTGCAGAAATGGGAACGTCACTTACCTTGGGCCTCGATATTGTGAGGGTGAGAGATCCGCCGAAGAGCCTGTAGAACAAAGTTTGAATAACATTTTATTCAGAACAAGTACAATGTGCACACATGGCACACGCACGTGCGTGAGTGAGCGTGTGTATCCGAATGTCTTGCAGTGGCCACGTGTTTTGCATTAAGGAAGGGCCTTTTAACGGTGATTATTTGCTTGTTTTCTTTCCACTGTGGAGGGGTCAGAGGCGCATTTCCTCTGTTGAGGGCTCCAGGTCACACTGAGGGAGCAGCTGCTGCTGGGAGTTCTGACTGAGGTAAACCTAACGCCCAAGATCCCAAGGGCACAGTGATTAGATGAAAGGTCCTGGTGCCACTGACATGTCGCTTCACCGACAAGCTTGACTTCTTCAGGTCCACTTACTAGCATGTGGCTTCCTAGGAACGGCACCTATTGTTAAACCGCCTCAGAATGAACACCCACAGGGTATCCACCAGGGGATCCCTTTCGTGCTGTTATTTCATGAATTCCTTCATTTCTCTTCGGTGAGACTGGTTCCCACGTTGGGTTGAAATGAGTGAGAATGGCAGTGAAGCAGAGGATTCCTTTAAAGCCGGCTTGGACCCACCCTTTTCTTCTCTGAGGATGAGTGGCTCTGGGAGTGTAAGTCCCTCCACCTTCTGGGGATGAAAGAGGCAGGTGGCGAGTGCTGCCTCCGTGACCCATCACCTGTCCCGGGGGAAGCGCTGGGCTTCGGACCAGGGAGAGGCCCTGAGAGTGCAGGGAAGGGGCAGCGGGATGCATGGGAGAATGCTGTTCAGTCAGTTGCTGTCGCTGTAAGCGAAGATGCCCCACCCTCCAGGAACTGAGAAAAGTCAAAACAACAGAATGATTAAAAAATCTAAGACAGAGATTAAAAACAACAACAACTGAGATCTCTATGTAGATGAGTCTTTAAATGCTTACATATTAAAACTATCACATAGAATTCTTTGTAAGTACAATATTAAAAATACGTTTGCACATAGTGGATGGTGGGTTTAAAAAGCTTAGTGCACCGATCTGCTGCTTTCCCTAGTGACTTACTAGTATTTTTTTTCTTTCATTGCATATCACCACTTCGCCGATTCTCCTCTTAGTAATGATTCCTATAAATCTAATTTCTCTTTGAAAATGATTGTGTGTATTTTCCCGAGTATTTTTATACTGACAGTAGGCAGCCTTGCATTTATAGAGACAATTTTCCGTAAAGGATTCAAAGCACTTTAGAAGTGTTTTCTGATGAAAATAAGAGGAGACACGAGTCTTCCGAATCTAAGGTCTAGGGTTTCTTTGTCCTGCGTTCCATTTGCTGGACCTCTTTGCTCGGGAAAGTTCCCTGGAGGATTTCTCAGGCTCCCCCGGGAACTCTGCCGTGGTCTCAGAACAAAGTAACTTAGTGACTTAGAAAAGCAAAGCATGATTTTAGGAAAAATGCTGACAAAATAGAGTCACATGCTCGCCTCTCTGCCTTTGTGTTTGGAGTGAAGATGCATAAAAATGCTTAAACCACTAAAAAACAAACAAAAAAAAACTGTCCCCATCTTCCCTTTGTAGAATGCTGAGTATTTTTCTTCTGTTTCCCATTGTTTTCCAATAACTCTTAAGTCAGCGTTTGCATTTGTTAATTTCTTTCCCTGCAATCAGCTCACTCAGCTTTCGCTCAGGTTTTCCAGACGCGAGGCCCGGTCACTCGGGCAACCTGAACGTATGCTGTGCTTTTCCGTTAACCAGTTCTGATGTCTGTTAGTGATCGCCCATGGCTACCACTGATGGGTGTTTTCAGGATAAAAATCTAATGTGCTTTTGAAAGGATATAGTTCCTATTTGGCACAAATGTGGTTGGTTGAACCAAAACATCTATTTCCTAGACTTGCATCGGGAGAGAGGCAGTAATGAGGCTCCACATTGAGTCACCTGTAAAACAGCTGAAGCCACTGAAATCCACAGCAGGAGGTTCGCACGTGTGGTGAAGTCACTCTGAGAGACTGCCAGCCTGCCAGGGGAAGGGTAGAAACGGGGCTTTCACCTTAAACCAGGCTCTCTGACATTGACTTTCCTAAGAGAGAGAAAGCGTCAACAGGAAGGAGGTGGAAGAGGGTGGGATAGTATTTTCAGCAGCATTGGTATCGTGTGGACACTCACCTTGCTTGTTTTCTGTATCAGTCACAACAACCCTTTCATTAGACTTTATTATCCCTGCTTTGGAGATGGGAGAACTGAGCATGAGAGGTTAATTTCATTTCTCCCAAAGTTTTACAAGGCAGAGTAATAATTGGGAGTGTGGTGAATTTGGCCTCCAAACATGCAGGGGTTTTACTGCCTCCGCAGCATCAGTTTCTGTGTGGGAAAAGCAGCTGGGGACTAGAAGTGGTTTGTGTGAATGAGCAATCCAGGGGTATCCAGCAAGTGCATAGTGATTGCTTATGATATGCTTCATTCCTAGAAGCGGAACGGTTGGAGCATAATCGTTTTTGCTTTGATAGCATGATTAGGATAAAATAAACCCCAGAATTGGGGAATGTGCCCTCCCCGTCCTCCTGAAGAGGTTCAGATCAGGCTTTCCTAAGATGTATCACTTTAGCCGGTGAATGATTTAGAGCAGAAGGCAATGGAGACCCTGTGGGCTCAAGAGAAACTTTTACCGCTCCCTGAAAGAACTTAAACTGGGGATGTTGCCTCTAATAAGAGTTATCACCAGGAACAACATTTTATGACCTCTCTATGTGGCAGGGCAAACATCTAATTACTGAACATCTGCTCTTCTTATCATCCTCCAAATTACCCTCCTTCCCTCTGAAGCCTGGTGGCTCTTATCTTATTCCTTGGTTCAGGATGCCGTATATACCTCATCTTATCTTTCTGTCTCTGAACCTCCCATGTATGTGGAATTTCTGACTCCCTCATGTATGTGGGGTTCCCGTATGTACATATGTAATTATATTTGGTTATTTTCTCTTGTTAACCTATCTCATCTCAATGTATTTATTAGACCAGCCAAAAGAACCTAGAAGGGTAGAGTAAAATTTTTTCCTCCCCAACGCTATCAATCTTCCTCACACTTGGTCCAGAGGAAAGTCAAAATTCAAACCTTTGACCAAGGAGAGGTAAGTTATGTTTCTTAGATTTCTAGGTGGGATGCCAGACCACAGCGCCCATTGTGCTCCCAAAAGGCATATTCCAGTGACTCTTTTAATTCCCACCTTCCCCTCCTGGAAAAGGGTGGGAGTCACAGCACAGCAATAAATTTTCCATATGGATCTAGTCTTTCTAATTTTGCTTTTATCCCTTTACATCCTTGAATTGGATGTTCAAATGCAAAACTGTTTGTTTTTTTGACTGCTTTCATTGCAGTCCTGCAAAAGAGGGCTCGCATTTCCTTGTGCTTCAGAATTTGTTTTGGAAGGACTTTATTTTGGAAACACTTGGAGAACTTTTGTTCTCAACATTTTGGGGCTTCAGATGAACTGAGACAAAGAGACCCAATTTAATACCCTGTTGTTAGATGCTATTTTACAGAGAAAAAACCCAATTAATACAGAATTTAGGTGGATCAAAGGGAATGGATACTCCAAGGTAATGATCAACTTACTAAGAGTGATTGGGTTATCAAAAATTTTACAGGAACTAAAAAGTCACTTTACTATGTACTGAAGTCACAATATTCCATAACACTTTAGAAGTATTATAAAAATGAATGCTGTGAGTTTTAAATACAGCAGTTTCTTTAGTGTTGTGATTTTAAAAGATGCCTTGGAGATATTTGACTATTAGATATAATGGTGTATACTTAAGTTGATCTCTGCTAGTGGTAGGGAACTTGCCAATGTAACAACTCTGGGTCCACTTTATAGGCATTTTTTCTTAGATTTCAAACTGATGTACATAGTCATTGGATATTTCTGAGTCTTTTATGTGGACAGGGACCAACTTTGTGTCCCTTGTGGTACTTTAAAATGGTGCTTTGCAGAAGACAAGATGCTCAGAAAATAGCAACTGTCCAAGTACATGTATATCTGGTCACTTTTCCCTAATGTCCTGCTGTTGAATACAAGCAGGCTTTGCACAGTCACCATGAAACACAAGTGTATTATTCCTCAGAGAGCTGCTTTAGTCACTGCGGCATTTGACCATGTAGATTGCACCACTGTGTATGTTTTCAAATGTCATTTTTCTTATTGATTTCTTCAACAAATATACTGACAGTGGTGGTGGTGCAGATCTCCCCAAAGCACTGTCAGTAGTAAGGGCTAGCATGTTAGGTACCATAATCACAGCGCAATGTGTACGTTGGCGGGAACACAGAGAGAGGAGGTGACAAGACTGGCTGATGACGGAGGTCAGGAACAACTCCACAGAGAAGTGTTATGTAAATCAGTTCTGGAAGGGTAAGAAGAGGCATTTCTAGCAGAGATAACAGCATGTCTACTCAGAGATAGCAAACAGTAACGTGTAACAAATGGTCCTCTGCCACTTCCTATCTGACAAGCCTGATGACCTTGACAGCTGCTTTCACTTCTTTGAGCCTTAGTTTCCTTATCTTTAACGTAATATTTATCTCAGAGAATTAGCTCAGGATACACAACAAGCACTGGACCCAATGCCTAGTACTCAGTGCTCAATATATGCAGGCAGTGGATAAAGATTCCAACACCAGGCTTGGCAAGTGGTGAACATCCTGAAGTGTAATTATTATCCTTGTCGTTTCATCCTTTGTTCGTTTTCTCTGGTCTACATAGACTTAACTTTATCACTAAGATAAAATAGGACCCTGTAAGATTATTCTAATTCCTAATCCAAGTTTGGGGCATTGAGCAAGCGATGCTTTGCAATAATAGGGTGCTGAGAGGCAGCAAGAACTGGAGTTGTTCAGTGACTCTGGAAAATTAAACTGTGATCCAACTTCCTCTTCTCCTAAAAATCACCTTATTCTGCTTTACCGTGTGATCGAACATGTTCCCAGCGTCCAGGGATCAGGCGGAAACCTTTGGAGGCCGTTACTCTGCCTGCCACCCCCGTTTGCCGACCATCTAGTAAGTTTCATTCGCCTCCAACGAGTCTCCTGGGCCCTGCAGTGTCCTCCTGGCCACCTTTCCAGGCTGTGGACCCGGAGGCCGGCCGACCACAGCCTCAGCTCCTTGGCGGCGGGATTTCTGTGCCTGCAGCCGCTCTGGAGGAGCCCACAGGGTACCGTTCCCATCGAAGTGGGGCCGCTAACGCTTTTTGCAATGGGGATATCTGTGCGGGTGGAAGGGCTAGGAGGGTTATGCTGAGATGTCGCTTTATTTTTTTTTTAACACGGCCATTTCTCTAAAAATTTCCTTTCTCTTTTTTTTTTTTTTTGTGTGTGTGTGTGCTTTGAGTTTCTCACAGAGGCACGGCCTCAAAGTGTGAAACCAGTGTCATCGTGGCTGGAAATCTTGCCCAAATTATCTTCTAAGATGCATCCTTGTCAGTCCCCTTGCTCAGCTGGGAAGGAGAGCGACGTTGGGTTGTTTTCGGGATTTTCGCTGGGCAGACTGGTTATTAATGCGCCCAGCGCCGCTATTGTTCATGTCTTGGAAACAAGCAGATTCTCAAACTCATTGCTGCTCCTTTGAAATGTTGTCTCAGACAAGCAGACGTTTATGGACAATATACAGTTCAGAAATTTTTCCAGATACTCTTAAGATCTACTCATAGATTATGAAAGACCACAGAGAGATGGAGGCCAGAAACACATGCATTGGCATTCGCCTCTCCTAGATCGCTGATTTCACTGAATGCTATACTCTTACGTCAAAGTTGGCTTATATTTTAAGGGGGAAAATCTGTTATTCATTGTGGAGAAGTTTCTCTTGATCCCAGTATCCCCAATTTTCATTGTGTTGAGCTTTGACTCTATTTTATGGGGCTGAGGGGTTCTCTCCTCATAAAACATACATTTCAGTTGGGGAGATAGACCTCAAATAGCCAAGGAAGTGAATGAGGTAATAGCACTCAGAAATGTTCTGGGGCAAATAAAACTGGATTATATGACTGTAAGAGAAAGGGAGAGGGAGAGGGAGAGGGAGAGGGAGAGGGAGAGGGAGAGAGAGAGAGAGACCTTTAAAATGATTGTTATTCATTATTCGCTTAACACACACATATACTTTAATTGTTGGTGGTATAAAAAAGTATCAAATTTGATCAATTGTTGGGTGTTTGTTTCTCAAGCATACTGTTTAGCCTTTTTGTTATCTATCCGAATTTGTTGTTGTTTTGTCACTCGTGGAGGAATTTTAAATAGCTAAGAAGTACGACATGAATAGATTGATGGACAGTTGGTCTGGTTTGTGTATGAAGAAACCCAAAGTCACAGTGTGTGCACGGTATAAGGTTCCAAGTCCCTGGAGGTCAGGGCTGCATTGGCTTAATTTTCTCCCTTCTCCACACCCCATCCTGTGTGAGGTGAGATGGTAATGTTGCTTTTTAGGGTCATGGTGAGTAGATTTCCAGACAGATCCGAAACATCTAGGGAACAGTGAGTACCCTCTACTGAGCAGGGCTCAGAGAACACAACTGCTTGACGTCATATCTTTTGATTGACACTGAAATGCAAGCACTGACCTGGTGAAAGCCTCAGCGTTTTGTAATTTTTATCAGGCTCAGTACTTCTTGGATTATGAACTTCCTTATACATCTCTCTCTAACCCCCTCCTGACAAAACAGCTAAATAATTAGTCATTCTCTTCTAGTTGAATGTAGAGCGATGATCTCCATTTAACATTCCTGCCCACCACTGTTCTTTTGTCTCATGTCTTCTAATTAAAAGCATTGTGCCCTGGGCTGCGGTCTTGTCTGGTACGTAGGAACTAACACTTCTCCATTGCACCTCTGCAGAGAAGTCACGAGGCCACAGGTGTAATTATTTCTGTTTTGGATTACAAAGACTGCTCTATCTAGGTCACACAACAATGCCGGCATTTCCCAGTATTGAAACGCAACTTTGTTCTGTTCTCTTTGTTCTCTCTTTTTAAAAATAGCTAATTTTAACCCATAGTTCTTACAAGGGAATGAGTTCCTACCTAAAGAAAAATCGCAAATTTAGCTAAGATAGAGAATAGAAAATTCTGCAAGACTGAAGTGGCAGATGTCAAATTTGCATCTTCTTTAATGTGTATGGATTTTCCTACAGGCATTTTTGGGTACTTTATAAATAAACTGTTAAGATGTTAGTGTTGGGAGAAGGAGGAGGGGCAAGAGAGGAGCACCCTTAAGTAACCATGAAATCCCAGGCTTCTTGGGGAGTTAATTCTAATTCCACATTTCTGTGCCATATTAGTTTTTGCCAATTTCTTGCTGCTTTTAAAAAATCAACTTGTTGAATGTGTTTAGTTCACAAGAGACCTTTAAGAAAGGATCTTATAGAAGTATTTTTAAAAAAATATATATATTTATTGATTTTAGAGAGGAAGGGAGAGGGAGAGAGAGATAGAAACATCAGTGATGAGAGAGAATCATTGATCGGCTGCCTCCTGCACGCCCCACACTGAGGATGGAGAGCCCGAAACCTGGGCTTGTGCCCTGACTGGGAATCGAACCGTGACTTCCTGGTTCATATGTCGATGCTTAATCACTGAGCCACGCCAGCCAGGCTAGGAGTGTTTGGTTTTTGTTTCATAATTTGAAAGCTAAAGGAGGAAATACTGGAATGCCCTTGACTCTTCCCCCAGGTTAGGAAGTCAGTTACTGTGAAGAATTACTGGAATGTGTATGGATGGGGGGTGGGGCAGCAGCGTGGTACATGGTGTTTCTCAGGCAAGTAGGTCAATCGGAGCAGCTACGGAAATAGGAATTTGACTTCCTTTGCCTTGTTTCCTTTTGAAATTTATTTTTTATTCAAGAAATATGGACTGCACTTGGGTTACTAGTATATGTCAGGTCCTCTGCTAGGTGCTGAGTGTGGGTCTCCGCCCATTCAGAAGGCGTGGCCATCTCCCGCTTCCTGTTTCCTGTGTTGGGAAGGCCCTGGGGTGGGAGAGACACATTGTTGTGGACTGGAGGCCATGGGGGAAAGTTCAGATGTCTTTAAAATCCCGAAATCCCAATTTAGACGTCAGCCCTCTGCTAAGCGGGCAGACCACGCCCTGTCCGTGGTCCTCACTGGGATCCTAGGAGGAGAGCTAAGCAGAGGAGGCGCCTGCCTGGCCTGCCTCACTCCCTGTGGCTCCCGGCAGGAGCCTCCTGCTGGAGCTCATTCCACATGCCTGCACTGGGATGGTGCCCGTGGGTTGGCCCTTGCAGGAGACGGGCTGTTTAAATGTTGCATGTGATGGCCGGTGGATAATCAGGGCCCGTGGCTTTACAAGGGCAAGAGGACACAGGGAACGTGCAAGGGGCAGTTTAAGGATCCTAGAGTCTGTCTTAGTTCATTTAACACACACTTTATTTAGCACTTCCAGGCCCCATTCTAAGCTCATTTCACCCTCGTAGCAGCCCTGTGAGGTACATTATTATTCTTCATACCTGTTTGACAGAGAAGGAAACGGACTTGCTCAGGATTGTACAATCAGTGGACCTGGATTCAAAGTCAGGCGTTCGGACCCCAGCATCTGGCCTCTGCGTGTGGCCTGCACGAGACTGGCTCAGGTCTGGAACAGGTGTGAGACCGCAGGTGCCTGTGCCCCGCGGGGTGTATGGATCAGAGGCTCAAGGCAGAAGCCTGGACGGGGGGCTGATCAGAATGCAGAGAGGCGGTGGTTGAGGCCGTGAGAGTAGATAGGACCCCCTCAGGGAGCGGGACTAGAACGAGGAAGGGGTGGTCTCAGGCAGAGGGCCTGGGCCTGGAGACACCCAGTGGCTGATGAACCAAAGCCACCAGCAAAGTTGAGTGAAGGTGGAGAGATCCGGGGAAGGGAGCCTTAGAAGCCAAGGAAGACAGCGCTTGTCGTGAGTTGACCTTCCCAGGTGCGAGGGGTGAGGGAAGGCCGACGGGAGAGGGCTGCTGCCGGGGTGGTTAGGGCTGCTGCCAGGGTGGTTAGGGCCGCTGTCGGGGTGGTTAGGGCCGCTGCTGGGGTGGTGAGGAGCTGCCGCTGCCTTTGCCAGAGGTAGGTTTACGGAGAAGACAGGACAAGCGGGCACACAGGTGACAGGAGTACCAGTACGTGCTCAGACCTTTTACTTAAACACACTTCTTACTCGTTTTGGAAACGATTCAATGGGTGTCAAGGCTGCCTTTTTTCTTTTTTCTATAAGCTTATTCTTTTGACCACCACCCAGCTTAGTTTAGCAGATTTTTACCTGGCAGGCACTTCTTCATTAATCAGGGGATATCAAAAATTGATGAGCCCCAGGAAAAAAATCATTTGAATTTCCCCAGGTGGTGCAGGGCCATCGGAATTAGCCACCAATCCCGAAGCAGCATGACCTTCTGGAAGATGTATCGCGCCATCGTGAGCCGGGAATCTCAATTCAGGGTTATACGATGGCTGGGGCACTCGTCATCGAACTGCCCGCTCAACTGAGTGATGTCACTGCTTCCCTTCAGTGCGATGTTTGAGCCACGGAACGGCATCAGTCTTAATGTGTGATATGTTTTGATGTAACTAAAACTTGATTTATCACACAGGACTTTATTACTCCAGTTAAAGTCTCCTTAATCTCTTTTACGTGTCGCTCTTAAAGAATATGTCCTCAAACGTGGGAGCACTCGTGGGCTTGTTAAGTATGGGGGGCGTTTTAGATGGGAGGGTGTTTCAGGATAGAGAGTCAAAGGTCAGACACGTTTGGATAAACACTGTCTTCAGTGCAATTGTTTGGTGGAACACATTCATGAATCTCGGGGGAGGAAAATTCCTGAAATGGGTTGTTTGCTTGAGTAAGAGGGAAAACTAAAGCTGTTTGAATGAAGTTTTCAGAGCCACTGTTGTCATCCCTCCCCATATCCTGGCGTTTCCCAACTTGTGAAATACAGTTGCTCACTCGGGTAACTCCCGGAACCATGGAAGGAATTTAGTTGAATATCAAATTCTTTTCAAATAAATCACTTTAGGAAGTGGCCATCTAGTGGGTGGCCATACCTTTCACAGGCCAGCCTGGGTGGCAGAGCCGGGCTTACGTGCTGCTGGTGTGGGATGGTCGCCAGCAACATCCATGGGAGGTGGGCAATCATTCCTTAACGATCATGTGCGCCCCCCCTGCTGCCTCCAACCAGCAGGCGGCTTTGGTGGGTTGGAAAAGAAAATGGCTTCCACTCCCTCCCTCCTGTTCCCCCTCTCCCTCTCCCTTTTATCGCTGGTTACTGACTAGGGGAGAATCTCAGCAGTAACTAAACCAGCAACGCTGTGCGCTGTTGTTCTATTGTTCTTCCAAACGACTCTCCCCTAATCGATTGCTTATCTTTTAATTTTGCCACCCAGGAATTCTGAGTAATTATACTTAGATTTTGTAAAAGTAAGAATCTTTGGATCCACATTCTCTTTCTTTGCCTTTTAGATTCTGTAGGTTTTTTTGGATGGATACAACTCTTCCCTTAATTTAGGATACGGTGTTACACCTACCACTGATGATGAGGAAAATGCTTTAATTTAAAATCAGGGTTCTTCATTGCGACATTTGCTAGCTGCGATGTAGTTGATGTTTTAGCAACCTCATACCTACCTATGGTAGAGAGTTTTCCAGAGATGGATAGATTTTTTTAGGCACGGATATTAGGTATGTGGCCACATCAAGACAATGTTTTTACTTCTTCATAAAATATAGTGCAACCCAGGTGTATGATCTTGACCGGGAATCAAACCCACAACCCTTCCGTTGGTAGGCCAAAGCTCTAACCACCGAGAACACTGGCCAGGCATGAACACGGGATTCTTAAGAGGCATGCTCCATTCTAGATGCAGGAGTTTGAGGTCAGCTCAGCCTCTCAAATAAGGCAGCACCTCATGACTTGGTGAAGGCAATCAGCTCACAGCACAATAGCCTACTGGTGACAAAATGCTGACTCTTTTTTACGTGTCGCTCTGTAAAATATTTCCTTTTCAGGCTGGGTGAGCCTGCAGGGCTGCTAGTGAAGAGCCAGAGGTTTGCTCAGCGGCCCTGATTGCTTATTATTGGCCTTGACATTCCGTTCCCTCGCATATTTACTCTGTTGCAGCCTATTCTATCACTTGAAAACATTAATGAAAGGAAATGTTTCCTTTTACCTGCGAACATGGTGATTTCTTACCACATTAGGGAGAAGTTTATAATCTTAATGGATGCATTAGGAAAATGTTGTACCAATTTTTGAACATGTTAAGCCCCTTATTCATCTCTCCAAAACTATAGAAAGTCTAAAATTACCTGCTTTGTAAAATACCCTGAATAATAATACCCTATTCTGTGGATACAATACCCTGAAATATACCCTTTGGCGTGATATGCCTGGGCAGCTTTTTAATCAAGCAGTGGTATTAATAAAAGACAAGTGTGACATCAATAACATTTTGGACTGCTTCCGGCAGTGCTGATGACTACACAAATCCTTTATTTACCCCCCACTGGACAGTCTTTGGTTAATCACTCACTTTCCAGTGGGGCAGAGTGCGATGGAGGGAAAGGCCAGGAGCATGAAGAGTCCCCTGGGGCATCCTGGTGCTGATGATCTAGTTCAGTGCCTGGAGATAAGCTCCGAAGTGTCAGAAGCCAGATGTGCCTTGTCCTGTGAATTCCTCTGAGAGCACTGAGGCATCTGTTGACTCAGAATATTCCAGTGAGAAGGGCCCTGGCAACCCTCAAGTGCCTCAAGTGGGTAAGCCGGCGCCACCAAAGGGAAGGTGACTTACCTGGGTGCCTGTAAGCCCACCTGCATTTCGTACAGCTGGCACCGGGGTTTCATTCATGGTGTTTTCTCACTGTCTTTAGGGGTCTGGTTTATGCATCATGGGGAAGTTTCTGGAAAATTGTTAATCTTGAGCTTAAAGGAAATAGCATTATAAACAGCAGTGAACTAGATCTGGAGATTTTTGTTTCTTGTGTTAGCCGTAAGGTTTCTGTAGCTCTAAAATTCCATATTTCTTGACTTACATTGGTACAAAAGAGGGAATAATATGAACAAATAATAGTGAAAAGTTGTAGTAACAATAATGATGAACAGTTCTAGAACTTCTATGTGCTAGGCTCTGCTTTAAGCCCTTGGCATCCATTAGCTCACCTAATCCTCACAATAACCTCTGAAGTAAGTACTGTTATTCCCATTTAACAGGGGAGGAAACTGAGGTCCGGAGAGATAACTTGCCCAATATCAAGCCTGAATGTTATAAGATAACATACATGTGTAATGACCCACCCAATCAGTGTCAGGTGGCTCCATTTAGGAGAGGAAGTACTATGCTCAGGAATAGAGACAGTTAAGAAGGGCTTCTCAAAAAAAAAAAAAAAAAGGACAACCTGGTAATTCCGTATGTTACATGATGGTGTCCATGATTTCCGTGGCTTGCCCATCACTGATTAGAGGAGTATTCAATAAACTGAGTGTCCAGCCATAGCTATCCATGCTTATTAAATATGATTGCTAGAATTTATATATATGTCAGCATCTATGTATACAGTTAGGCTGAGACAAGAAATATGGTTACACAGTCACACGTGTGCTTGACCTTTTGCTTGTAGTCTGTCGTACTGGTAGAAGCAGCCACTGTTCATCGCCAACTCTTTGGTTCAAGGACTCACTGTAACTCAGCAACCCCATCTCTAGTAGCCAACTACTGATTCATGTTGCTCCATATTTTCCCTTAGGGTTGTGTGTTATCTTCTGCTTCTTTAGAAAATTTTATTTAGCTTTTCTACTTCAGTTGATTATGTGGGAAGATGTGAACAGGGTTAAATGATGACACCTTTTCATTCCCCTTCTGGTCTTTTCCTTTTAGGCACCTGCCAGTATTATTGGTCTAAGTGTGCAGAAGATGGAGTAGTTCTAGTTAAACTATCCATTTTTAAATATATATTTTTGTTGACTTTTTTGAGAGAGGAGGAGAGAGAAAAAGAGACAGACAGACAAACAGACATGTGAGACAGAAACATCAGTCTGCATGCAACCCAACTGAGGATTGAGCCTGCAACCTGGGTATGTGCCCTGACCTGGAATTGAACCAGCGACCTGTTGGTCACTAGACGATGCTCAACCAATTGAGCCACCCCGGCCAGGGCTCCCCTACCCCTGTTTTGTAGGCGAGGAGATGCCCTTCTGATGCAGGACTGAAGTAAATCCTAAAGTCAAGTAGTGTAAGTTGTTCAACTTTGTCCTTTTCACAAGTGTTTTGACGACTCTAAGGCCTTTGTACATCTGTGTAAACGTTAGCGTCCCCTTGTCCGTCTCTGCGAGGACTTTCACTTCTGGCGTCTTCATTCTGTGTATTGATCTGCATTTCCATCCGGTGTCCTCTCCCCTTCTCCTGAAGAATTTTTTAAACACTTCTTGTAGCACAGGTCTGGGATGGAAAGGAAGTCATAAGAAAAAACTAAGACAGCGTCCTTCATAAATATGCTGTAAACAGACTTCAACAAAATGTTAGCAAATCAAATCCATCAATGTATAAAAAAGATAATATATTATGAACTGAGTAGGTTTTACTCAGGAATGCAAAGGTGGTGTCAAACAATGTAATGTTTTCCACCAAATTAATAGACCGAAAAAGAAGAAGCCGGTGACATCCAGCACACGTACAGTTTTTGTCCACTTCTTTTCTTCCCGTTAGATGACGGGGAAATTGTAGAAAGGGCTGTTTTGTTTTGTTTTTTAAGTAATTGCCTCAACGTTCGAAGTTCCTTTCAGTGATCAGATGCAGTAGGTTTCCTCCCACCCTCCCTGCCTCCCCGTCACTGCCCGGTGGCTGCTGCGGGGAGCGATGCTGGCGGGCCGGCCGGGCCGCGGGGTGCTGACGGGGGCTCCTCACTGTGCCACAGGGGACTGCCTCGCGGGCCTCTGTCCACGGGCCCAGGAACCAGGACCTGGGGTCTTGCCAGAAGTCAATCGCATGCTGTCGGCATTTTTCAAAGCTGTTCTTCTCTGACTAACCACAGTTTCCTTAAAGATCAGAAATATTGGGGTCACTCAAGTTGTTCCAGAAATGTCTCTCTGGATTGAAGTGGCTAAAATTATAGCTGGCGTGGAAAGTGAGGAGTAACAAATTCCAATACCTTATTTTATAAACATAATAGTCTTTTTATTTTCTTCTAATGCATTAGTCTTAACCTTATATATGTGTTTGGATTCGTGGCAAAAGAGTCCTGAGGCGTTTGGCCATGACCCTAGCCTCCAGGTACTTCACCTACACCCTTTGGTTCTCAGGACCAAACACGTCTTTGAGGAGAGGAGTCCTGCCTGGCCAGAGCCCCGCTATGGAGCCAGGCGGCTCCAGCTCCTCAGCCCCTGATTGGGAGTTTGATCCAAATATGTCACTTGCCCTCTTCACATTTCACCTTTGAAATGGAGAGGGCACCTCCCCAGGGGCCCCACCTCTCAAGATGGCATTGCAAGTGGGGCGACCAGGTCTGCTCCCAGCTCAGCTGGCCCCGGGGAGCAGGGAGCTGGGAGCACAGGTCTTGCCCTGAGTGGCCCTGGGCACGTCCTGAACTGCGCGCCCCGGAAGTTGTTAAGCTCTGTTCCTCACCAGGTCCTGCAGGGAACTGATCAATGTCCGTGAGTTTTCAGTCTGTGGGAAGCTCGTGTAATGGGTGACAGCCGGATCACATTTACCATCCTGAAAATAACTCCATCTGAACGGTTTCTTCAGCAGCTTGGAAACTGTGATTTTTCAGAAGACTGTTTAATAAAAGCTGTTTACTACAACTTCCTACATGAAATACTTTGGAAATTTATTTAAACATTGCCTTTGAATACTGAAGAGCAGTAGTTACTTTCGATAAAGACTAAATAATTTTAATTGATGCACTAAGTATCCTAGTCCATCAGGTACCTCTCAGACTTTCTTAAGAGGAAGTTTCAGATTCCAGTGACATTTGAAGATTTTATGTGACAGCTTAGTTTTTACAGGACTGCTCATAACTTTTTGTTCCCTATTTCAAACCCAATCATTTTAGATTGCACATTTATGTCGATGATCCTTTTTTAATACATAGCCTTTTCCTTAGCACATATTGTGATAATAAGAGAAAAAAAGAGAGAGAGCAAGGAAAACCATGAATAGTAACTACAAGCTTCGTATGTTAGCAGCATCCAGCACTTATTATAGAAACAAGCTCTCACATAATGAGGCCCGTATTGAAATACAACAGAGTTTATTATTTTTTTCCAGACTCTCCTTTTGATGGTATATTTAGTAAGCAGTTTCACAGACAGTTGTCCCATATTCATTACAAATAAATTACATAGTTTTTCCATTGCATGAAAATTTCATCACAGCCTTTTGCTATCATCTTTGTTTAAAAAGAAGATGAATATTAAGTATATTCTGCAGTGATGGCAGACAGTGAATTCCCTGTGCTGACTGCAAAATCTCATTTGAATGATGTGTAGAGAGACGGGGAGGGAGAGGCTGTGGTAGGGGACCAGGGAGAAGGCACATGGCTGGCGAGGTATTTGTGGTTTATCACTGACCGCTCCTTCAGCATGAGTGCGTCTGATGGGGAAGGTTATGGCTACTGGACTTGACCGTGGGAATCCATGGTACCGAGCTTTGGCTAAGGTTACAGAAAAGTCTCGTTTTCAATGCTGAACCTGGTGACTTCTTTGCAAACATTAATAAAGACTAGTTTTACCCTTAAAGGTTGTTCAGATGTCTGTAAAAGGAACGGAATAGCAGAGGCTGGTTAACAGTTGTACTATTCTTCTTTTTAAAATTTTTTGTTTGTTTTTGAGATTTTAAAAATTTTAAGCATATGAATCTTTAAGTTATAAAAGATTAATTCCCTGCAATGCACATGACTTATTTGGCTCCATATATTCAAACCTAATAGACAGATATCTGCTTCATTTTACTTTTGCCTTTTATTATTAAAAAATGATTTCCCCCTAGTCTGTCTTTCTAAGTTGTCAAGCTTTTGTGATTAAAAATAATAATAATAATAATACAGCTTTAGTCTGTGAACTTAGATTTTTTCCTATTCTGAATTTCTGCCCCATGGAGTATGAAGTCAGAACTTTAATTTTGGGGGTCCTTCCTGTACATATATCAAAGTTTGTGTCTGAGACCTGTGTCACCCCCAGAGAAACAGCATGAGCCTCCCACACATGGGAGCTGCTCCAACCTGTCTGCGGGTTATCACTTGAAGATGGAACTTACCATGGTGTCATTTTAGCAAACACTTCAATTGTGCCTGTGTTGCTGGTGAAAATGGGTTCTTGCCATGTTGTGAGAAAGGAATTTCAAAGGGCCTGGGCATGGGAGGAGTTTAAGCCGAGTGGCAAGACTTACTGCTACTCTGGGTGGAGGAAAACAGCCCGCCCTTGGGAGCAAGCAGGCTGTCACTCAAACTGTCCAACCTGCCTCCTGGGTTTTCCCAGGCTGGTGCTGGGCCCTTCCCCCAACCCATCCCTTTCTTGGACTTTCAGGGGTCCGTGCCCTTATCCAGTCTGATTCTTTTCCCAGACTGGGCTCCACCCCTTTATGGTTGCCATTTTGGCTCCTATTGCACACACCCCAACATTTTTTTTAATATATTGTTATTGATTTCAGAGAGGAAGGGAGAGGGTGAGAGATAGAAACATCAATGATGAGAGAGAATCAGTGATGGGCTGCCTCCTGCATGCTCCCTACTGGGGATCAAGCCCGCAAACCGGGCATGTGTCCTGACCCAGAATTGAACCCGTGACCCTCCTGGTTCATAGGTTGACACTCAACCACTGAGCCACACAGGCCAGGCCATGCTGCGGAGCTTTGTTGCTGTCCTCCCCTCCCCCTGCCCCTTTACACACTGTTACTAGGAGGAGGCATTCTATTTTAGCCTTTTCAGCTTGTGGCACTTTATCTGTGAAATTCAGTGAACGAAATATGTTTAGATATTTACACAGAGCAAAACAAATGATTCCGACATACTTTATAAACTATAAACACCACCAGTATCATTTCAATGTGAGGGCAGCCCGCAGAAGTTGCCTCCTTTTCTCTGTGTATCAGAAAGCTCAGAGCCCAGCACAGACTGGCCGCCCACAGGGTCATCGTTTGCTGCCCCCGGCTCTGTTCCTACCGCCCATCAATCCTAGTTGTGAGCTGTGGCGGGAGTCCAAGTGGATTTTATACAAGAGATCAGCCATTGTCCACCCTTTTCATCGTTTGGCACACATGAACTAATCATTAAAATTCTGTGGCACACCCAAAAATACATTTTTGGCCGATCTGACACACAGAAGAAAGATATAATTTTGATCCATTCACACCGGACAGCTTTTGTGTTGGCTGTTGTCATTTTTGCATGTAGCAATCGAAGGGAAAAGAGGTCAATGCCCCTGCCTAAATAGCCAGGTGTTGCATGTTTTAAAAACTCCTGCAGCGCACGGGTTGAACATCGTTGCACTGGACGGATACATGGAGTGGCTGATCTGTGGTGAGCCAGTGGCTGGAGACTGCTAATGAAGCTGTGCTCATTACACAGTGTCTTCCAGTGGGAGAGAGCATTGAGGGAGGGGAAACCCAAACCAGCTTACACAGCAAGAGAAAGCAAGTTATGCTAGAAAAGTGCGCCTCCTTTCATCACATCTTTCATGAGGCGCTAGCAAGCTATCAGCATCTCTGATGTAGACGGACAAAACCTAAGAGAAAATAAAAAACATATTTTATATCCCAGACATCAGCGCACAGGCCTACATAACCGCTTAATCCTTTCTTTTTCTTTCAACAGAAAGACTAAGAGCCCTGCTACCAAGAACCTTGACTGAAGGGTTGAAGGGCAGTGTGGGAATAAATATTGAAATATATTTAAACCGGTGCTGCTTTCTGTGAGAAAAATTGATCCTGTTTCTTTTATTTACTTGAATGCATGCTTGTTATAAACACCTGAAAATTAAATTGAAATGCACCTAATCCGTGCTTTTCTGACCTACTTGATTCAGTGTCTTCAAGTACATTTGTGTTGGAATTTAGAGCTATTTATATGTAAATGCAAAGTCTTCAGTAATTGGCCCAGAGAGAGCCCCAGAGAAGGCCAGTAAACTAATCTCAGTCATGAGCTTTCCCCTCTGTTATACATTCATAATGGCACCTGAGGGCCAGCAGCGTGATCCGATGTCAACATCGCTCTCCTGGCCAGTGAGGGGATGGGGGGCGGGGGGTGAGGAGCTCTGTTTTCAGCGGTAAATGGTGAGATTTTTCTGTGACACGCCATCTGAGACAGAGCCACCAGGTGTTGTAGGAGCAGAAAGATATTAACTTCTAGCTACTTGGGATAAGCATTCAGATCATTTGTGCTGGGTAGAATGAAAGTAAAATTGTTCAATTGTTCTGGCTGTGATAGGCTTTGTTTTATTGAATTTCATTTTTTTTTAAATGTGCTATTTGAGACTTTGCTACTAATGGCACCCAAATAGTTTGTCTGTTTTTGCCTCCTTTTTTCTTTTTTTTGGAAAATATTAGCCAAATATTATCTGGTTGCAAGGACATTTAATTCTGTGTTAAATACTCTGGGAATTTATATGCCTACTAGAGGCCCAGTGCACAAAATCCGTGCATGAGAAGGGTCCCTTGGTCTGGCTGGCGATCAGGGCCGATCTGTGGGGCGACCGGTGGGGCGATCGGGGGAGGGGGGGCATCTGCTGGCATCCGCCTTGGTTGGCCTGGTGCTGCCTGTTTGCTGGCCCCGTCCCAGTGGCACCCGCCTTGGCTGGCCTGGGGCCTGTGGGCTGGGAGCAGCTCCTGCGTTGAGCATCTGTCCCGGGGTGGTCAGTGCGCATGATAGCGACTGGTCGTTCTGCCGGTTGGTCAATTTGCATATTAGGCTTTTATTATATAGGATTATAAATCATGGAATGTTTAAACTCTAAGAGGTCTGTGGAAAAGATACCTGAATCTCAAAATCTATTCTGGAGCAAGCAATGATTAAAAAAAATTAATATTAACTTAGTTAAAATGAGATTTATTATTCATGCCTCAGTCAAGCAAGCCATCCACGTTTATCTATCCATTCATCCATTTCTTCAGTAAATATGCCCTCCTCGGCTGAACCCTGGGCTGGATGCTGGGGGTGGGATGGTAAGCTGGGACCTCATATTGCCCTCAGGGAGCGCTAGATCTGCAGCCAGCCTGCACTGTTGAATGGAAGCTACGTTGCACATTTAGCTATTTCCCACGTTCAAGAACTACACAGTCTGAACATTTTCCCTCTCTATGTTCAGAGTTTAAACACAACTTGTTTTCGATGGAAATCATTCTACTCTGTGACCCATAAATAGATAGTGTTGGGAATAATTTTTATGATTTTAGGATCGTGGTTTTGGCTATTGTACTGACTTATAATTTAATACCGAAATAATCTAGGCAGCTGAATTATTACACTTGATTTTGATTTGTGTTTCTTTTCTCACCACTAGATGGTCGGGTGTTGTCTTCTTGCCGGTTGGTCTGATTCTGTGACAGAACCTTCCTTCCCCACCCTCCTATCTTTCTGGTCTCTTGTGGGTCTGGATACAGGCTCAGCAGGGTTATTAAAGTCATTGCACTTATTTTTAAACATAACAGTCCCTTCATAAAATAAAATGGCTTCTCCTGTGAATAATATGCATCTTCCTTGCTAAATTTATTGTCGATGCCAACAGGTCCTCTTGGATTATCTTCTTGGCCCTGTTTTTAACAGATGAAACGTTATTTAGCTCTAGTTTAGCACTTCAGGAAATCAAGTCAGAATGGAAGTAATAATAATTCAGTATTAATCAGTGAGCATATTTGTGAGTGTCTGTGGCAGTGCACCGTGACATCCTCAGACAACAAATGGCATGTCATCAGGCCCTGCTCCACACGTCGTGTCCTCCTGCCCAGAGCAGCACCTCCGCAGGGTCTCGGAGCCCCCGGAGCCCGGTCGCAGTCCCTCTGCTGCATCACGCGGGAGTCTTCCAGGGAGGGCGTGACCGGTTGGCACACGGCTGCAAAGGCCGGGCGTCTGGTGTCTGGTTCATACTCAGAAATGAGTTGCATTTGCTTTGGGCATTTGCTGTCTCTCTCATTCGATTTCACAACATGTTCCCAGTTTCAAAAAAAGCGTTAAAAATGAATGAAATTCACTTTTGATCAGGGTTCCAGGGTGGTTTTTGTTAAGGCCACCTCAGGTCTGTTACCGGGGGTCGGGGAAAGAAGCAGCCGATTTGGTGACTGATTGGATGAGCTGACAGGAGTGGTGACCCCTTTGCTTCTGCCTCCAGCCCTGGAGCGATAGGATCCACCGACCATCCTTGAGGAGAGCCGAGGTGTTCATGGAGGGCACATCAGCATTCCTCTCTCTCTCCCGCTCTCCCCAACTCTCCCAGGGACATTACAGGTCCCCAGCAGCAGCAGCGAATCCCTGCAAGGCCTAAGGGAGCGAGGTGTCTCAGAACCTCTGGGTAGAGTGTAAAAGTCTCGCCCCTCCACTACCTCCAGGGAACCTATTCCTCTCCACAGCCCAGGTTGAAAAACAGTTTACAGATTGACTCGTGACAGTGAGCGTCCTATGAACCAGGAGGTCACGGTTCGATTCCCAGTCAAGGCACATGCCTGGGTGGTGGGCTCTATCCCCAGCGGGGAGCATGCAGAAGGCAGCTGATCGATGATTCTCTCTCATCACTGATGTTTCTATCTCTCTCCCTCTCCTTTTTTGAAATAAATTTTAAAAAAAATAGTTTTTTTTAAAAGAAAGAAAATGATGGCAACATAAACCAAGCTTTGTTGTTCCTTTGTTGGGTTGATGGGACACTCATTCTAAGGATGCCGTTCTGATCCTGACATTATGGGGCTTGAGAGGTGCATTTCTGCTCTGCCCAGCCTCCCTCCATCCCTTTCACCGTCGCCTAAGGAATTTTCAAAGCTCAGCTCACCAACTTAGGTAGAATATGGGACCCGGGAAGTGGCTCTGTCTTCAGACCAGGTTTGCTCATTTGGGAGGAGGGTAGCATGAAACCCAGCACAGGTTTAGGAAACGGTGTTGATCGATTAGGGTGACCAGACAATCACATTGTGAAGAATATTGATTATGTATACCCTGCTTGCTTTCAGGTGGAATTTTCTGAGCCTTATGAACAAACAAGTATTTGCTAAATATAAGAGAAAAGGCAATGAGAAGAGGGAGAAGAGAAGGAAGGAAGGTGGGTGAGGTCGTGGGAAGAGCTTCCTGGGCCTGTGGAAGTGGCCGACCTCTCCCCTACGTGTTTCTTGGTGGTTTCCTGGTGTAAATAACAGTGTGGAGCGGACCCACAATCTCCCATGAGCCGCATCTCAGCAGTGCGGTCCCTGCTAAGTGATTTATTAGTGACTTTAATGCTGTAGAGTTATTAATTATGTTGTGGTTTTCATCATAGCACCTGAGTGTTTTGGAGATTAAAGTTGGATGAGAAAGAACTTGATCTGTTTTAGTGAGTACAGATTGTCATATTTCTCAAAACGAGCACTCAATTTAAGAACCACCTCATGACATACCGTTTTAGATTCCTTTGAGAATAATTTGAATGATGTCAGTCACCATGTTAAAATTACTTCCATAACTTCTTCTAGTAAATACACCTTAGGAAATGGATGCTTCATAACATTGTTTTAAAATTGTTGTCACATGACTTTTCCTACGTTGGAAATAGGAATGAAATCTTGCCTTTTCTCTGCCCAAGCATATATGTTTACATGTTTGTGTGTGTGTGGAATATGTGCTAAGCTCTGAGAATTTATGCCAAACACGAAGGTGAAATTTTCTCCCGAAAGTCCGTCAAAGGTTGCATGTTCCAATATGATATAGAAATAGAGATTCTTATTGATTTCAAAAGGTTGAACGGATTTTTTTAAAGCATTGCCTGCTCTATGCAAGATACTTTGCTAGGCAAGATGAGAATTCAAAAGTATAAGCAACACTAAGGGTGGCTATTACAAGTTTATTGTCCAGTAAGAGGCTCTAGCAGTGTAATGCTCCGTGGAAATCTCCAGTTTAGTTTGCAGTGAACGATGCAGACGGGAACTCCCTGGGTGCTGGAGTCCGCGTCTGTTCTGTTCCCCACCGAAGCTCAGGGGTCCAGACGGAGACGCAGGCCCTGGCGGCCCCGCGGGAGGGTGTGTTGAACACGTGGAGGGATTGCACAGGTGCCGGCTCCACGCCTTCTGGATAAAGCATCACCTGTGACCGGGGAAGCTGCCAGGGAAGGCGGCATTCGGCTCCCACGGCCACGTGCGCCAGTGTCCCCATGCAGGTGGCAGTGGGGCAGGAACGCGGGGCAGGAAGGTCACTGAGTTTCCTTCCAGTGGATCCCTGGCCTCCAGGGTTATTTCCGGGAATGATGCCCGCGAGCAGCCAGGCCCAGAGCCCGGCCAGCAGGTCCCTCCGAAGGCAGCTGGGATTTCCTGGTGGCTCTGCCCGCGGGGCCTCCCTCTCCTGCGGGGTTGGGTCTGTCCTTCCTCTGGCCCCCCTTCAACCCGCCTTTTCTTCCCCAAGGTCATTTTCAAAGGGAGACCGAGGGCCCCGCCCGGAGCGAGCGAGAGGAGCCGAGACCCTTTCCTCCTTCAGTTTGACTCATTGGTTTTTTGAAAAGGAGGTGGGGGCCCCCTTGCTGCCTGCCCCCCAATTCCCTGATGCCTCCCTCGGGCCAGCAGACCTGGATGGGCAGGCGTGGCTTCCCTGCCCAGGGCCCTCCCTGGTTTCAGCCTTGGCCCTCCTCCAGGCCCTCGTCCTACAGCCCGGACTCCGCTTAGCTGGGGGAGGGCGGCCATGGAGTTGGGTGGGGAAAGGACACCCCAGCAAAGGCCGCAGGAGGAGCTGTGCCCACGGCGCCCTTCCCCCTGCCTAGGTCCCTGCTCCGGGCCCCCAGGTCCTCCTGTGTGCCGTGCAGGGCTCTCCCCCCACCCCCCCTCCCCCGCCCACACACACACTCTCTCCATGTCCAGCGAGTGTGCACACCTGACTGGGATGCTCAGGACACGGGTCTGGGGTCTCCGTCCCGAGGGCAGGGCCATCTGCGCAGATTCAGGCACCGAGCCCCCGGCCGCCAGGGGGCACTGTCACCGAGGGGTGTTCACCCCCTGCCGGCCTGAGCTTGGTCACCGATCAGTGGACCTTTCGTCTGAAGGAACCACGTGTGTTTATTGGGAAGACGGGGTCACGTGTATGTCAGTGTAGCCTGTGTAGGTTTTTTCAAATCAGTGCCGCTGAGCGATGGATATTTGTAAAGAACTCTGATCCTTGTAAGAAATATGCACTGTTCTTTGTTGTTGACACTATTGGATACCTCCCGTCTCTCCCACCCGCTTTGGACTCGCTAAGTTTTACTGGTTAAGAAGTCGTGGACTCTGAAGCCACACCATGTGATTCAAATTTCGGGGCCTCCATGGACCGGCTGTGTGGAATCAGGTAAGTCGGCTCACCCCTCGGAGCCTCAGCCTCCCTTCCTGTGGAAGGGGAGCCATGATGGCCTCTGTGGGGGCTGCTGGGGCTGTTGAGGGTTAAAGCCGTGGGTGCAGAGCGCTCAGAGCGGTGGCGGGGCCGTAGGAAGTGCCGTGTAAGTGTTGGTCATACTGGGATGCTCCCTGGTTTTAGGTCTTAACCATGGGGCAGCCTGGCTTCCTAGTAAATTCCTCGTTTGAACAAGAGGAAGCGTTTCTTTGCTTTAGAAACGGCCCTGCGCTCCAGGGCCCTCCCAGCACACACGCTTCACGCCTTCAGCAAAGGACTGTGAGAGCCTCTGCGCGTCACCTGGGCAGTTTGCAGCCGGTGTCCACGCCGGTTCCTCGGAGCTGCTAACACCGTGTCCGTTAATACTGGGACCCAGCGCTGTGTGGTGCTTGTCATGAACCCAGGCCGACTCTGTAGCCACGAAGATCGTCTTGCACCCTTTTCAAATCATGTGCTTGTAGGAAACTATTAGATTTTCCTACTTATTCAAATTAGAGCTCAAATAACAGTAGAATAATGATGCTGCCTTAAAATTGAAGAACAGCAAAGCAAACGCAGGCAGTCGAAGGACAGCAGTAGCTTCGTGTGACTGGTGTTCCATGTTAGAGCCTAAATGCACTACAGATACCCAAGTCTTCATGTTCCAAGGAGACGAACAGTCTGTCCAAAAGGTATGGTTCGCTGGGTTGGTTGCTTTGGACAAACAGGTCTTTGTAAGTCAGGATGGCATCGTGTTGTAGAGCCAGGAGCCTCTCTCTCTGTCCAGTGGGTGTCTTCTCTGACCTTGTTTCTGTAGGGCCTGTTCTGGTGGCCCCTGCTCTGCCTCTCCACCCTCCAGGGGCTGGTCTAATCCTGCCTGGGCCTGGGTGCAGCACCAGGGGGAGGGGATGAGTTGGGTCTCCTGGGGGGAGAGAACATGAGCACAGACCGAAGGTCAAAGCCAGAGCGGCCTCCACCTGTCCCTGTGACGGGTAAAGAAGGGATTGTACCCAACGTAATGGCAAGTTAAAGTAAACTGAATGGGGGAGTTTAAAGAAAGGCCAATAAAAGGAAGAAGATCTCAGACGATTTCTGAAACCAGGAGTGGGGTGGTGAAGCCACCTGTTTTTTTGTTTGTTTTTGTTTTTTGTTTTGGTTTGGTTTTTCTTCTCACTGATCTGTGCTCTTTGGGTTTATAAACAAATGATTGTAATACAACCAACCCTCTTTCCACTGACGCACATAATACTTCCTGTTAGAAGTAAGAGGTGTTTTATTATCTGGACTTTTGAGGTTACTGGAAAATAAGTACCAGCAGTAGAGTTAACATAAGCAAGTCTATTTAGAAAATGCAATTGGAAGTTCTATTGATTATAATTATAATGAAATGTCTATTGAGATGAAGTGATTGCCATCCTCTCAGTGGAATTTCGACTTTATTCTTCTGCTCAAAACGTCATTAAGGTGTAAACATAATATATCTTCAAATCGCTTCTGTTATTGCAAGATGCTTACAAATCACTGAGCTTGAGTTCCCATTTGAGGGGTAAAAGAAGACAAATAAGCATTCTGGTAAGGAATCATCTTCACACTCCATTCTTATCTGAGTTTAACCGCAATGAAACACGAGGCTTTTAGTGCAAATTGCAGTTTTAATTTTAGATGGTGGGGTAAGATGTCAAAGCACCTTATTCAAGCTGACTGATCTGTAGGGTTGTTTTTGCAACATGTACTGAATCTCAGGCAAGGGAATTTCATATTTTGTCCTTGAAATTCTCTGGCATTTTCCATTGTTTTGAGTTATTAATGCTGCATTCGAGTTTGTTGCCTTAGAATTCCTAGGGAGTTGAATGCAGTGGCTCAGAGGAAATAATTAAGATATCTGAAAGCACTACTTCGCAATATTTCTCAGGGTTCGAAGGGGGTGCTGAATAGTGTGGGATTGCTTAACAACATGTGACAGCAAAGAGAGGCTATCCCAGAGAGCACAAGTGTGTCAATCACTAAGCATCAAAAAGCCTTTTTTAAAAATGGTACAGTTCAACATTTTAAAGTATATTCGTAGAGTTGTATGACCATCACTGATATTTTACTCCAGAACATTTCATCACCACCATCCCCAAGTAGCTATCATTTTAATTTGCCTCCAACCTCCTCAGCCCTGAGCAGCTAGGAGCCTACTTGCTGTCTCCATAGCTTTGCCTGCTGTGGACACTCCACAGCAAATAGAACCATGCAATAGGTGGTCTTTTTTTGTGCTTAACCATTTTCAGTGTAGAGGTTGATCAGTGTTAAGTATGTTCACATCGTGAGAAACCATCTCCGGAACTTTTCATCATGCAAAACTGAAACTCCATGCCCATTAAACAGCAGCTCCCTTTGGCCCCTCCCCCAAGCCCTTACTGACCACTGTTCTACTTTGTGGCTATGAATTTTGGCTCCTTTAGGCACCTGTTGCAGTTGGAATCATACACACTTTGTCTCTTTGTGCCTGCCTTATTTCACTTACCACAATGTCCTCAAGGTCCATCCGTGCTGTAGCTACGACAGGACCTCCTTCCTTTTTGAGGTTAATATTTCATTGTACGTATGTGCCACAGTTTGTGTATCCACTCACCTGTCCCTGGACACGTGGGGTTCTTCTGCCTCTTGGCTTTTGTGAGTAGTGCTGCTGTGAACATGGGTGTAAATATCTATTCAAGACCCTGCTTTCAATGATTTTGGATATAGACTCAGAAGTGGGATCACTGGATCGTATAGTAATTCTATTTTTAATTTTTGAGCGACCTCTGTACTGTTTTTCATAGCAATGGCACCATATTACAACCCCGCCCATAGCACACAAGGGTTCCGATTTCTCCACATTCTCAACAACACTTGCTGTTTTCTCTGTGTGTTACTGTAGCCATCTTAGCAGGTGTGCCGTGGCAGCTCACCGGGGCTTAGCTTTGCATCTCTCGGACGCGCAGTGATACTGAGCATCTTTTCACGTACTTGTTGGCCATTTCTATGTAATCATCGGTGCAATGTCCATTCAGGTCCTTTGCTCATTTTAAAATTTGGTTATTGTTGTTGAGTTGTAGGAATTCTTTTAAAATGCTAGACGTTAGCCGCTTATCAGATACATGGCTAGGCGGCATTTTTTCTGATTCCATAGGCTGCCTTTTCTCTCTCTGTTGCTTGGGTGCTTTGCTGCACACATTTTGAAGTTTGATGTGATCCCATTGTCTGTTTTTGCTCGTGTTGCCTGTGCTTTTGGTGTCATATTCAAGCCCTTTACAAATGCATACACAGAGTCAACTTTCGATTATAAGGACTAACAAAGGTTAACAATTCAAACAAAGATTAACCCAGGAGTCATTTATATTTACACTTAAAGTGACCCTTACATTTATATCTGACTGTGGGTGTGGCTACAGTTCTGAGAGGTATTGCCAGCACCGTGATGAAGACTGGCCGTGAATGTCTGCCTCAGAAACGCTGGAAGTACATCTGGTTTTCCTGGCCTGACCCCTCCCCCTCCTTGGAGATTATTCAGGGAAGTAAACCTGATGGGTTGATTTAAAAAGAAAATAAGCAAGCAGGCTACGTTGGGTTTAATCTGTTGAGATGTAAGCTAACCTTGGATAAAAGATGTGCCTAATGAAGATTTAACAGTTACAGAGGCTTATGTTGCTACTTTCTAATCAAGTGAATTTTCCCCACTTGTTGGCAGAGGGCGTGTATGTGAGTTCGGATGTGAGAGGAGTAGTTTGGAGGGATGCGTGTCCCACACCCAAAGCTTGTTCTTTCTTCTCTCTCTTTCTTTTTCTGTGTGAATGGCTTCCTGTTTCCGCCTTTGCTAGGCCAGGAATGCGGACACCACTCCTCAGTTTTAGTCAGTCACCACATTCTTTCAATGTCACCTCCACATCCAAGGCCACTCCCTTCACCCTGGCCGTGCTCTCTGTGCCGGACGTGGGGCTCTGCCCGAGGGCCCCACAGCAGGTCCTCGTGGATCTGCCCGCCCTGCCTGGCCTGGGCAGACACCGGCATCGTTCCAAATACAATATGCTCCTGTCTGCCTCTCACCTAGGAGTCTCTGCTGCCCTTGGGGCTCACACTGAACTCCTCAGCATGGCTGCTGCTGGTGGGCACCTGCTTATCCCCGTGACCTCGTCTGTCATCACCTACTTACCCCTCTCACAGCCTTTATCTAGGAGTCTTCTGGCTGCCTCTCCACGTGCCTGTGTCCCTCAGGGACCGTGAGGTCACAGGTCAGGAACTGAGTCAACCTTGCCCACCGGTCTGACCCTGGTGCCCACCTGGCGCAGCAGACAGCCCGGTGGGCGTGGAGTGAAGAACGCGCTGAATGCACCGAAGCCCCGGTGCGTGGACCGATGCGGGCCGCCTCTGCCTGCCGCAGTGCTCTCACAGGGACTGAGTGTGCCCACGGCCTCCTGCCTGCCGAGGAGGCTGGAGTGGGTTCCGAGGAAATAAGATGCGGGGGACACTCTAGGCTTCCGTGTCCTCAGCAGCAGATGCGGGCGGGAGGCCTTTGCAGATAACCCTGTCACCTGAAGGGCCAGGCTCCAGGATTCAGCACCGTGTCCCCCCTACACCTGAGCGCATGTGCTTCTGGGTCATCCCGTGCCCTGGTCTGAGGCGTCTCAGTGAACGTACTGCCCTGTGAACGGAGGGACTCGCTACCATGATCAACATGAAGCAGGGTCACAGGCAGGAAGCTAAGACCTGTCCTCACATTGATCACTGCTCACCTGAAATATCTGTTGCATGAAGACAGATGGAAGACTGAGTGATGTCTGGAAAACCTTTCATTTGGTGTTAATGGAACATTTCTATTTGAAGTAGCAGGTCTTTGAAAATATGTCATAAGTGAGATAGGACTAAGAAAACTAAGCAGAGGGCTCTGCTAGGAATGCCTGGACTCCAGTCCACTCGAAGACTTGCTCTTTGCTTCACTGTGGAATTTGTGAGGATATTTGTGTCAGGAGCCTGCAGGTACCACTGATAGAGTCCCCCCCACAGGCGTTCAATTAGGACTCGGCTGTAGATCAGCCAACGGCTGGTGGTTGGGGAGGGGCAGGGCACAGAGTTTGTTCGGTAGTTTCCTGAGTAAGTGAAGGCGCGCTTTAAAAACAAGCCTTGCCTTGAAGCAGTTCCTGGACACAGCAAGGTGCAGGGCCTCTGTGTCAGTTCTCTTCTGCGTGTCTCCAAAGCTTAGTGTTACTTCCCAGCTGCGACTCGGGATGCTTGTCCTTTCTCTGGGGTGGGGCGGGGGCGTCGGAGAGGGGGGGAAGCAGTGCCCAGGGGAATGCCTGGCATGGCCAGAACTCAAAACCAAGCAAGGAGGAAGTGATCATATGGGCAAGTCGACCTGTGAACCAGAGGTCACGATCCGATTCCCGGTCAGGCACATGCCCAGGTGGTGGGCTCCATCCCCAGGGTGGGGCATGCAGGAGGCAGCTGATCAATGATTTTCTCTCATCATTGATGAACCTGTCCCTCTCCCTTCCTCTTGAAATCAATAAAAAACAAACCACCACCAACAACAAAACTGTTGCTCTTGAAAGAAATCGAAAAGCAGAGAAACATGCTCTCCCTGCATGGCGTCCGGCGAAGCCGTGGGCTTAATGCGTGTCTCCTGCGGGACTGACTGTTAACGTGGTGGGAAGACGTGCTTTTGCTTGAGGGGATTCAACTGGTCGATTTTTAAATCACTTTTAGTGTTAAAGGTCTCCGATCCTATGAAAAGAAAAGCCCATTATACCACGCAGAGGCCAAATCGCAGGATGCAAAGGCCATCCTTTCCTCCATCATCCTTGAAAATCCATCATTGTTCTCTTTTTCCCACACACAGTCAAGAGGAGTCCTTAGAATCTTCTTCAAGTCACTACTTCTTCATTACCACTACTGTTTGATTGGTTTTGGCATTCAAGATCAAATTTATATGTCGTCATTTGTATATGTTTATAGGATGAGAGCAAAATTACGTCTTTCCTAAACCCCAGGTTCACCTATAATGTGGGCATGGCTCCCAGGCCCAGACCTGGATGGTCCCCTGGAGAGGTGGTGGTCAGGACAGGGTGAGGGTGGAAGGACTGGAGCAGCTCATTTTTCATTGGTTACACTTGACCAAGGAAGGGGGTCTATGACTTTTAAAAAATTGAAAGAAAAAAGCCACTGGCCTGGCTAAAATTAATTTCTATTGTCTACCTCATATTACACTGTTTACCAAGCAGTTAACCCTAAAGCTCGAAAGAATGATTGTGGCAGACAGTTTTCAGCATTTTAGTATCTAAGAAGCAAGAGAAACAAGACCTTTTCAAAGAATACACTCTCATTTCTTTCCCTCCACTTCATGACGGTCTTCAAAATCAAACCCAAAGGAAGGAATTCAAATTCCTATGTAACTTTAATTATAGGAGACCACACTTGCCCTGAACAGACAGTAACCTGGCAATTCACAATTGGGACTCTTTACAAGGATGTCAGTAAGTGATGAACTGTGTAGATTAATTATCTGCTTAATTGTGGCAGCAAAGTCAGGACTCGGGTTGCATGTGATCAGCAGAGGCTGGGGTAGTTATTACATAGACTAGAGGCCCAGTGCAGGAATTCGTGCACTGGTAGGGTCTGGCTGACTCGCCCCAATTGGGGCCAATCGGGCCAGGCTGGCAGGTGGAGGGGCTATGGCAGTTGGTGGGCTGGCCCCACTCCCAATTGGCTGGCCCGATTTTGTAGCCCACTCAGATATTTCCTCCCACGGCCCCTTCCCCCTGCTTGCCCCGCCTCCTGGTTCAACTCCCGGTTGAACTCCTGGTCAAGGGGACAATTTGCATATTAGCCTTTTATTATATAGAATGGGCGATGTATATGCTGACTTTAAGTAGGTTCCCAAACTAGATCTCAGGACAGCATGCTTCTGTGTGCCTGTGTTTGTTCTCTCTGTGTGATTTGGGTCTCACTTAGCTTTACATTTGAGTCAAAACAAACAGCTCATTGATTTCCAAGAGCTGCATTCTGAAACGGGAGGAGAGGTACTATTGCTAATGAGACAGTCTGGGTCGGGTTTCGTTTTTCAGCCCACAGGTGAGGGAGCGTCATGATGGGATGATTTTGACCTGACCGGGTGCATGTGTGCCAGCCATTCTGGGCCGGCCTACATACAATAACACAGGTGGGGCTCCCAGTGTAACCACCAACCTGGAAAGCAGGAAACTGAAACACGTGGGACGGTCACATGACAGGACTATTGGCCCACGTTCTCTGAATCTGGAAATATTGAATCCACACACCCCAAGCCTTCTGATGACAGAAGTACCTGCCTGGAGGTGGGCTCCCGAGTCATTCCCGACTAGTCGTCGCTGTACCATAGATTGGATCTTATTGCTGCCTGGAACTGTGATTAGATTGAGCCACCCTGATTTAATAGCTTTAATGCGATAAGTGAGGATATTTTTGTTTTTCTCTGCACTTGTACCCTGAGATTTTCAAAATCCAACTTTGTTTGTATTCCCAAATGCCCAGTTGCTTTATTAATGGATTTATTGCGAGGAGGTAAGGAGACAAACCGCCCATGTCGCATAAACTGGGAGGATAGCTGGGAGTCAGTGAGCGGAGGACCGGAAGCACACGCTTCCTGCAGGGCCAGGCGTGCTCGGTGTCTCAGTTGCCTCTGGGCAGATGTCCTGGGCCACGGTGTTGCTTTTGCTCTGGCGGTCATGGTTTGTTTCTCAGAAGATCTTAGAACACGCCTTTCGCAAGGAGGTGGGAGTGGAAACCAGGGAGCGTAATAGCCATTATATTAACTAGCAATGATCTGATCTGGACTCAGCGGACAGCCCTGACCTAGGTGCTTGATGAGAATTAGTTTAGACCAGCCGTGGGCAAACTACGGCCCACGGCCGGATCCGGCCCCGTTTGAAATGAATAAAACTAAAAAAAAAAAAAGACCGTACCCTTTTATGTAATGATGTTTACTTTGAATTTATATTAGTTCACACAAACACTCCATCCATGCTTTTGTTCCGGCCCTCCGGTCCAGTTTAAGAACCCATTGTGGCCCTCGAGTCAAAAAGTTTGCCCACCCCTGGTTTAGACTCATGGCAGCCCTGTGAGCTCGGGAAGTCACTTCCTATCTTACAGAAGCTCAGAAAGCTTGCATAGTCACTGAGGTGGAACACGGTAACCCCGAGCCTGGAGACCTAAGCCATCGGCCCCCAGAGCCCAGACTCCGCGGAGGTGTCCTGGCTGCACCTCTCTCTCTGCCTCCTGGCCTTTCACTCCGAGAATCCATGATGTTTGGCAGTGATTCCTCACTTTCTTTCTAAAATGCATCAGTATGTGCTGGTGAGAAAACACAAAACGTTATCTCTCAATTTCTTAAATACACCTTTTTCTGACAATCTGTTTTAAGTAGAATTTCCAGTTATAAAATGAGAGGTGTGGTCAGTGGAGTCAGGGGAAAGAGAACTTGATTTGCAAAGAATGACATCGAATTATGCCAACATCTTTTCCTTATTCTCCCAAATTTGGTGTTTATTTTGTTATTTATACTTATCTGTAAATCTGAGATTTACAAAATGAAGAGCACTGACATTTTAATTTTTTTTTGCATGGTACTTTGTAGTTTATAAAAGCAAATGATTTTGGTATGACTCTGGCCTTATCTGAGCAATATTTTGATGATATTATGGTGAAATAAGTCATATTTGGGTGTGGAATTTGGGTGTGGTCCATTCGGTAGCTGTTAGCTATAGTTCTCTACCTCTAACTGTTTACTTCCTTCCTACTAACATGAAAACAGATTGTGTTTTTCTCAGTGACTTTGTGGGAAAAGAGTCTCAGCCCATGGCCTGCCTGGCGTGGCTCAGTGGTTGAGAGTCGACCTATGAACCAGGAGGTCAAGGTTCATTCCCGGTCAAGGCACATGCCAGGGTTGTTTGTGGGCTCCATCCCCAGTAGGAGGTGTGCAGGAGGCAGCTGATCAATGATTCTCTCTCATCATTGATGTTTCTATCTCTCCTCTTCCTCTCTGAAATCAATTAAAAAACACACACAAACTTTTAAAAAAATTAGTCTTAGCACATTATAAATTGGGAATTACAGTTTTAACTTAGTCTGCCACTAATGCTCACTGTTAACTGTTCATATTTGAACTTAGACTGACACTCAATTAGCATATGTATCGTTTTAGTAATGAAGGATTCTGACAAATTAATTGTGAGATTCTAATAAATTTTTCTTTGAGTCATGTGAGATATAATTACCTTCCAAAGTTCATAATAGTTGGTATTCAAATACTTACTTATAATGAAAAGAGATCTCCTTTTTTGATATAAAGCAGCTGATTTTAACCTGCCCTTTCAAATTTTCTTTAATATCTCTAAAACTAACCTGTCAAAGCATTATTTAAGGACATACTGTATTTATTGAATAGTTTTGTATTTTATCGCACTTTCATACTTGATTGAATACAATAATCTAAGGTATGAGAAATATGTAAGTTGAAGTTATGCTTCAGTGGATTTTAATTATTTTGGGGCCCTCACAGAAGATTGGCTTAAAAAGATGTTTGAAATAATTACACATTGCATTATTTCATTTTATAGGAACAAAATAATGTTTCGCACAATAACAACCACCAGGTGTTTTGGCAGCTGTGTCAGAGACTAAAAAATGGTGTTTTCGCAAAGCCTCTGTGTCACTGGAGCCCTTACACTCGGATTCTACGGCAAAGGTTCACTCGTGTTTTATTGGTCCTGCTAGGTCCACACATTACCTCCCGTTGTGACATTGGTTCATGGATTGGCCAATGAATGTCATTGTCTACACCAAGCATCTATGACCAGTTCTTGTTCAGTGCACTTGCCACTAACTTCGGCCTTTTTAGTTCTTTTGTGATCTTTTTTGAGCATTTGCAAAACAAGCAGGAGGGTGTCCAAATATTGGTGAGAAGGTCCATATTTTGAGTGTGCCACGGGGGAGTCACCCATCTGTTAACTGGGAGATTGTAAATAGTTTGTAATAAAAGGTATTTTAAAAAGAGAGCCACTTTCATCCAAATATATTATCACCTCGTTGCCTTTGTGTTTTATCGTCTCCCAGTGACCCCTTGAAATTTGTACCTGTAAGGGCAAGAGCTGTTATCATGGCCAAGTTGAGATTAAATGTAAAAGATTAGTTAGAGGCAGTCGACTGGGGATAGTGTGCTTGCTTTCCATCCCTCATGCAATCTGTAAAAGGGATAAACCTTTAACCAAGGAGGGGCATTTTGGGCTGATAGTCAGCAAGGTTCCTAGCGGGGTGTTGGTGAGAAGCAGCTATCAGCGGGGATTCGTTGAGAGTCCCTCCAGCCTCCTCCCGTTTCTGCTCTCAGAACAGTCTTTAGCCAGCGATCGGTTAAAGCAGGGGCACGGAAAGAAGCAGACTCTCCTGTGAAGACGTTGAGAGGATGGACTTGGGAGAGCTAAGGCTCCCACGCGGACATTGACGTTGCAGAGCAAGTCAGTTAGGCTCCTCCTACTGAGTCACATGCGAAGGTTCGAAGCTTCGTTAAATCTGCCAGTGGGCTGGCTCCCTGATCTTCTTCCTTGACCTACAAGTTCCCAAGTTTAACCCTTTGCCTTGGAGTCCCTCCCCCCGTGACGCCCTGCACCATGCAGATGTCTCAGTCAGAAGTGGCACTGGGGGGAAAGCCCTTCTTACACAGCAGCAGTGACACCTGCATCAACCACTTCTTTCTCCCAACCCAACAATAGGAAGCGCAAGATCAGTTCAACAAAGGAGAGAGCTGATCCCAGATGACAGTTCAGGGAACATGAGTATCTTATTGTTTATTCATCTGACACATGCAGAAAGATCTGAGAGCATACTGTATCCACAAAGTGGGACTTAGGGACCCTGTGAGAAAGGAGGCATGGGAGCCCAGCCCCAGTGGCTCAGTCGGTTGAGTGTAGGCCCAGGCACCAGGAGGTCACCGGTTCAATACCCCGTCAGGGCACATGCCCGGGTTGCAGGCTCGATTTTCAATAGGGCTTGTGCAGGAGGCAGCTGATCAATGATTCTCTCTCATTGATATTTCTGTCTCATAAAAGGTATGGAAAGTAAAAAAATAAGGACAATGAGAAAATAGGAACCTGAAGAAGGAGCTGTGTCATTGGAGTGCTCCCACACAACAAGCCGCCCCAAGACACGGACTCTCGGGAACCCCAAGGGTAAGCGTGAGCTCGTAAAAGGTTCAAGCGGAGAAAACGACACCTCAGACCAGAACCTGGAGCAGATTCACATCTGACTTCTGGGGCGCAGGCTGGAGACTGGCAGGTGGAGCGTTGTTTTCAGGGGAAAATCTCCTTTGTAGTTGGAAGTAGTGTTTGCCTGCTCTCCTGTGAGGGGGGCTGAAGACATGTTCAGGTGTTTAAGAACTCAGAACCTTCCTCTTCATCCACTGCGGACTCCGGGGGTGGATTAAAGACGCTGTGAGCTCTTCACCGTCCTGCCCACGGAGAGGTGTCATCCTGCTCCTCTCCCCTGAACCACGTGGGCTCCCTGTGAAGTCACCCTGTGCCAGTGCCTGAGGCAATGATCAGCTGCCACTTCCTGTCATTCACAGAACTCTTTGTGGGATCCCTGACCCGTCATGCGAGGGGCCCAGCTCCCCCACGGCCGCCTTCAGGACGTGGCCCCACTTAGGCACTCCAGGTGACAGTCCCCGCTGGGCCGAGCTTTCCCTCTAAGGGGCTGTGAGCGGTGCCATGTTGGAATGAGCACACCTTTTATAGGAACAATCTAAACACACGGCATCTGAAAGAGTGGGGTGTATATTGCTGAGCAGGCGCGCTTGGCCACTGAGCTCCCCTCTCGCACCTCCAGGGCATGTCAGAAAGTGTTTTACCCACAGGGGCCTGCGCGTGTGAAGGACTTTGCAGGTTCTGAGTGTCACACACGCATCAGGTTCTGATTCCCTGCTTCTGCACACTGACTGCCACTCGTAATCGCTATGGAGACAAGCTAAGGCTTGGAGGACATTTCGGCAAAGCTACCCGTCTGGCAAAGGTTCTATGTCTAGAATACATACTACTTAGCCGGACAAAGGGGTGAACTACCGAAGCGTGCAACAAATTGGATGGACCTTAAAGGGATTATGCTGAGTGGAAAAAAATATTAATAAAAAGGAAATTTGGTTATGATTCCATTTATATCACATTTCTGAAACTGCTAAATTATAGAGATGGAGAACAGATTAGGGGTTGCCAGGTTCATGGAGATGTGAGAGTAGGAGGGAGAGTGGTGGGTGGCTGTTAAAGGGTAGCATGAGCCCTAGCCGGTTTGGCTCGGTGGATAGAGCATTGGCCCGTGGACTAAAGGGTCCTGGGTTTGATTCTGGTCAAGGGCACGTACCTTGGTTGCAGGCTCATTCCCCAGCCCCAGTCAGGGTGTGTATGGGAGGCAACTGATTGATTTGTCTGTCTCACATCGATGTTTCTCTCTCGCTGTCTTTCCTGCCCTTCCTTCACTCTCTAAAAATCAATGGAAAAATATCCTTGGGTGAGGACTAACAAAAAAAATAAAATAAAAATAGAGGGTAGCATGAGGGCTCCTTGTGATCAAGCTGTTCTGTATCTTAACTTTGGTGACAGTCACATGAATGTACATAGAAGGTCAAATTACATAGAACTCAATATACCCGCCAACACACAGTGCATGCAGGCCTAGTGAGATCTCAGTCAGCTCAGTGGATTCTGTGAGCGTGGTCCTGGGGCTGTGCTGTGGTATTGTAGTTATGCAAGAGGTTTCCATCGGGGTCACCGAACGAAGGGCCCACAGCGGCTCTCTGTATTATTTTTTACACCTGCATGGGAATCTACAGTTATCTAAAGACTTACAAATCAGAGAGAGACCTGTGTGTTCTGTAGCCCATTCAGAGAAAGAGGCTCTGAAAGATGCCACTGCGGAAGGAGGGACAGGGTGCTGGTTCTCTCTTTAGGTCCCAGAGTCAGTGATCGGGAGGGGCGACTTCCCTGCGGTGGTGGGAAAGCTAACGTTTGTTGAGTACTTACTATGTGCACGCCTCCCGCTACTTCACACCCTTGATTGGCCGATGGCTCCTGCCGCCCTGTGTTGGCTGACACGTGTGCACACTCCGGCTGTACTATCCACTGAGCCCCCCTCACCTTCTGTGCTGCAGCTGTTATTGTCCTCTTCTCGCTCCTAAAATGTGCTGCACCCTCTCCCACCACAGATCATCTCTTTGCCTAGACCCCCCCCCCCCTTTGCTGACCCCTGGTTAAGCCTTTCCATCCTTCAGATCCAGCTGTGATATCACCTCTTCAGGGAAGCCTTCCCTGATTTCCCAAACTAGGTCAGGTGCCCTCTCACACCCTCCTACAGTATTTTGACGTCTAGCACATGTCAGAGATGCAGTTGTATGCTTGTCTGTGTCATTATTTGGTCTTAATTTTGTGGTATAATAACCCGGCGTTTGGAGACGTTTTATGGATTGCCCACAGTCACACACCTGCTGCAGGGGTGGAGTGGAGTCTGAGCCCAGGTCTGCCTGATGCTGGAGCCCATGCTTTTACATCACAGCATCTGAGGCATCCTGTACGTGTTCTGTCTGGAAGGAATTCTTCCTTCAGAATTGTATAAATGCTGCGATTTGTGGGAAATGACCTAACCTATAGCGTTATATCTCTTTATGGTTATAACATTTCTGGTGGGTTATAGGTAGGTAGGAAACACCCATACAGCTTGTGATTCATTTGGCGAAGGATACAAAGACCAGCAGAAACTAGGGGTGTGTAGCATATTTCAGCCTGGCTTCCCTTTACCCAGGGTCCCTTGTGGGGTCACCGATTCTTAGACACCTGAACCAGGAAGAATTAAAATATAAAATCTATGCACCTGTGTGTTTTTGTAGCCCACTCAGAAAAAGAGGTCTTAGAGATGCCTCCATGTCAAGGACTGTTTAAGGATGTTGGAATCTCCTTGTCGTTGGACCAAACTCAAGAACAGTGCACCTGCTTGTCTCGGGCAAAAAATAGAGTAATTCCGCTCTGTTCCTGATCCTTTTTTTGGCCTCTTGCTGAACAGTTTTTTTCCCAACTGCTCTTTATCACACACACAGATATGACCAGTCATCTATAATAATGAAAGTATAATGTGCTAATTAGACTGGACAGCCAAACGACCTTCCGGACATCATTCCGGACGTCATCCCAGATGAAGCCGCAGTGGTGGGGGCCGAGGCAGAGGTGGTTAGGGGTGACTAGGCAGGCAGGCAGGAGAGCAGTTAGGGGCGATCAGGCAGGCAGGTAGGCGAGCAGTTAGGAGCCAGCGGTCCTGGATTGTGAGAGGGATGTCCAACTGCTGGTTTATGCCCGAGGGATCAGGCCTAAACCAGCAGTTGGACATCCCCCAAGGGGTCCCAGATTGTGAGAGGGTGCAGGCCGGGCTGAAAGACCCCTCCCCCCTGCTCCCCGTCCCCTCCCCCTGCACAAATTTCATGCACCGGGGCCTCTAGTTAGATAATGATAAAGATGGCTCCATGGGGTTCAGCCATTCACTCATGATTTTTCCTTATTGTGGAAATTATCATTGATCTAGCACCTGTACAATCTGTTCTAATTCCTTCCCTGTGTCCCTCCACATCTCCTCTTCAAGGGACCTCATGATGCTCGACTCCAGGCCAGTCGGTGCCGGCTTCGCAGCATCTGTTCCTGGACCTCATTTCCAAGGTCTAAGTCCTGGAGTGAGCGGTGATTGACATTCCTGCTGGTTTCCCTTCTCTCTGCTGTGCTTTCCCAAATGTCCCCCTTGCTTCCTAATAGAAATGGGGTGCTTGTCGCTCTCTAATTTCCTATCCGCCGTGAATGCGCTGTGGCTGTGGGCCTTTGGCTGGGAAGATTTATTTTCTTATTAAAGCCACACTGAAAATATGTCCCTCCATGGTTTGCACCATGTTTCTTTCTGTGTGATACCGATTAACCCTTTCTCCTGGCATTTCTCAGGAGTGTTACTCCTGAACTCCTGGTCCACAGTGTCTGTGAGCCACGCATGTCATCGCTGCTCACAAGTGGGGCAGGTGTTGGCGAGACTGTCTATTTATGGGATAACCTGTTGTATTGGCTACTTGAACAGAAACAGAAATTCCAAAGGCTCAAACAAGGCAAGGTGGAAATGTGTTTCCCTCATACAGACACCCAGTTACAGGTGGCCTGGGAAAGGGGGCGGGCAGGGCTCTGCACCAAGAGGTTGTTCAGGAACCAGACTCCTTGTTGGTCCCTAGCTCCTGGGATGCTTCTGGCATTGGTGAGGTCAAAGATGGGAAGTGAGGGAGGGGCGGTGGGGGGTGGCCCACTTCTTCCTTTTAAAGGTGGCTGTACTAAAGGAGGGACTTCTACCTTTTGCAACAGCGTGGTTGGACCTGGAGATTATGATGCTAAGTGAAATAAGCCAGTCAAAGAAGGACAAACACTTTATGATCTCACATATACTAGTAGGTAGACTCTAATGAACAAAATAGAGGCATGGACACATGGAACATCTGACAGCTGTCAGAGGGGAGAGGGGCAGGGACTGGATGAAAGAAGGTGAAGGGATTAGCCAAAGAACATAAATGCATAACACATGGACACAGACAACAGTGAGGGGAGGGCCAGAGGGAGGGGGGGGTGGAGGTGGGCAAGGGGGAGAATGGGGACATCTGTAATGGGGACATCTGTCAACAATAAAAATCAAGTTAAAAAAATAAAAGCACAGTCTGGGAGCTCTACATGAGGTTTCTGCTCCTCCCCCGCTGTCCCAAATGTGGGCATGTGGTCACGCTCCGCCAGAAGGGGGCTAGGAAGGCAGTGTTTAGCCGGGGACCAGTTGTTTCTGTTGCTAAAAGAAGGTGTGAGAGTGGGCATTTAGGGACAACCTCCCTCATTTTGTTTTTAGGCTCCCAGGGGTGGGGGGGGAGAACCCGAGGACAGGTCAAAGGTAGGCTGGTTCCTGTGGCGTGTGCCAGTGAAGAGACGGCAGGGGACCGACGTGGCCCTGAGCGGAGATGGATGGGGTGTGTCACTACAAAGCCGGGCGTGTGATTTGTCTATAAAACTAATGACTTGGTTAAAGGATAATGGTGACGGTTTAAGGAATGAGTGGCCCCTCAGGGCCATTCCCCAGCATATAGGCGTGAGGCAGGCACTAGCGATGGAGGGGATGTGGGCAGAGAGACCTTTTCTTTTTATTTCAGAAAGGGCCAGCGAGAGCTCGCTCTGAGTGTGGGGAGTGGCCAGGGCAGAGCCAGGACAGACAGGAGAGCCGCTGGGGAGGCGGACGGCCTTGGGTGGGCCGAGGGGCACAGCAGACAGGCAGCGCCGATGCTGGGTGTCGAGCACCTGCCGACAAGAACGTCTCAGGGAGAGAGGCAGGAGAGCGGAGCGTGCTGTTTGGGGGTGGTTTCCTTTGCTTTTCTGTGGCGGGGGCAGAGGGGAGAAGAGAGGAATGTGTCCTTGTCTTTTGACTGTTTTAGTCTGAGTTGTCTACTCAGCGTCCAGGTGGCTGTGATCATGAGAGTGTCAGGTTGCTGGGTGGGGAGTGAGGAGGCCTGCAGAACACGGAGGGACAGATTTCAGATCTTGGTGTCACTTTTATGGATCTAATCTTTGAAGGCATGACAATGCCAAGGCCAAGAGAGAAAACAGCACCTTCGGGGAGGAGTGTTCATTGGGGAAGAGCAAGAAGAGCTACAAAAGGAGCTAAAACAAAAAGCACGGATCTTCATGAACGTTGATACGATTTCCGTGAAGGAGAGGAGCGGCCGGGGGAGTTTCTAGAGGAAACAGGGTGAGGAGACTCGCCCAGTGGGTTCCTCCCGGGGAAATCCTTGCATGTTTACAAGCCTGGTTTTCGTAGAGGGATGGACACAGGGAGGAGAGGCCGGTGCGGTGAGGATGATGATCTCTCCTTTCCCTGCTCATTTCAGCCATTGAGATGGCACGGCCCTGTCCATTGTGTGAGCTGCAAGGAACAGGCATAGGATGGAAGGGCAGAGGGCAGGAAAGTCTCAGGGAAAGCTGGTCTTTTCTCTCCAAGGTTTTGGACATGATGCTGTAACACTCCTTCTTTCTCAAGCAGTTGCACTACTCTCCCTGTGACTTTAAAATAAATATTCACTTTTGTTTTTACGTAAGATCAGGTTGAGAACTCAGTCAGTGTACGTAGGTTATTCTTTTCTATATTCTGTATCCCCTTGGATGCAGTGAACTCTCGTGAGAGAAATGATCTTTTTCCCTCCAAGTGATTAGGAGTTGGAGTCCAGCCAAGTTATTTTAACTGCAGGGGCTGAGATGAGTGGCTACAAGAACAACATGGATTTATTTGCCAAGAAGTTGGCAATTTGAATAAGCATTAAATATGGCAGTATTTCTGGATATATTCTTAATTAGAGTGATATAGATATTGGCTAAGAGTTTTGATCCATTTGGGTGAACTCTCCATGTGAACGAATGCTTGAGTGATCTGATTAAGCTTCCTAATGAATCGGCTGTCTATTATGAAGCTTTTGCCAAGACATTAAGAAACTCAGTGAAGTTAAAAAAAAAAGAAAAGATACATCTTTATTTGAATTTCAAATATGGCTTTAATTCTGTTTGGAAAATTAAACTAGATTATGATTATGATTTATCTCACTTTGGAGGGCTGATCACATTATTGATGTATTCTCCTTATACTTCTTTGTTTAATATTGATGGACTTCATATTTTATGCCTGGATGCTTGACCTGGGTAGCCAATGAATAATCATTATGCATGTTCTTTAATAACTCAGCAATGATAGACATAGTTGGATATTTAAGTTACTGAAACCACTGGAAATATTCATTTCAGTAGGCATGTTGCTAAAATCTGTGGCTACTGTAATGTCTAATGAATATATATTTATCTAGTGTTTACCATGTCTAATACATGATGCCGGGGGACACAGGTAATGTACAGGTGAGGACAGCCCTCCTTGCCCTCAGTAGACGTACAATCTCTTGGGGGAGTAAAATAAATTCACATATAATTGTATCATATAGTATAATTTATGTAATGAAAAATATATAACGTATGATCAAAGTCTTTTATTTTATTTTATTTTTTTAAAATATATTTTTATTGATTTCAGAGAAGAAGGGAGAGAGATAGAAACATCAATGATGAGAGAGAATCATTGATCAGCTGCCTCCTGCACGCCCCCTCCTGGGGATCAAGCCTGCAACTGAGTTGTGTGCCCTTGACCAGAATCGAACCTGGGACCCTTCAGTCCATAGGCCAAAGCTCTGTCCACTGAGCCAAACCGACTAGGGCTGATCAAAGTTTTTTAAAAAGCAGAAAGCTCAGCAACAGTGACTGTTTCATCAAAGAGAGGATCTGTAAGAAAAGGCTTGGCCGGCGGACAGGATGACGGGAAAGAAGCAGAGTGAAGAGCAAAGAAGAGGTCAGCGTGACCCGAAGCTAGAACGGACGGGCCGGCCAGTGCAGCAGGCAAGCCCGAGGGGGACAGGGAGGGCACTGCTGCGGAGACATCCCTGTCTGCAGGTAACAGGAAGCTGTTGTGCTGGTTATTGTTGGAGCCGTGTATTCCCTAAGCAACCAGCAGACACCGGTACTGAGTGCCGTTCACAAATTGAACAATGTTAGTCCTTCGGTCTGTGTCTGGGGGAAGGAACAGGGCCCATCGCAGGAGGATCAGGATGACCCTGCAGACCTGGGCTTCCATTCAGAGGCCGACGTGAGAAGTTGGAATGTGATCCTATGGTGACAAGGACACATGGACAAGATTGAAGAAACATGCTCATCAGAAAACTTCCAGCTTTGCTTCTGTTACCGGACCATGCCACTTTTTAAAAAAAATATGTTTTTATTGATTTTTAGAGAGAGAGGAAGGGAAAAAGATAGAGAGATGGAGGCATCAATAAGAGAGAAACATTGATTGGCTGCTTCTGCACGCTCCCCACTGAGGATCAAGCCTGCAATCCGGGCATGTGCCCAGACCGGGAATGGAACCGTGACCTCTTGGTTCATGGGTCAACACTCAACCACTGAGCCACACCACACCAACGGGGCCATGCCGCCTTTAGGAAGTTACAGACTATTCAGTGTGATGAGGGCAAACCTGAATTATATTGTGAGTAACACAATGAGGCTGTATTGCAATTTTCAGTGTTGAATATGTTGACCTGTTACACATAAACATTTAGAACAAGCCGCACTCTAAGGAGTCAGGTGTGGGCCCCTCTCTGTTGTTAATATGCTGAGAAGCTCCTACGATGGACGTGGCCTGGCCTCTCTCGACCCCTGAGAGGCTTTGTCGGGGCCTTAGCATTTGCATAATGCTATGTGCGGAGCATTCTCATTCACTAATTTTTTGTGGACTCTGCATGGACCATCCTAAATGATGTGGTTTGCAATATTAGTATTATGTAAACAGGTCATAGAATGTATGCTAATCCACTGTCACTTATGAAATTTACTTTTAATTATAACACATGCATTTTCCTCTTTTTGCATGAAAACTACAAACTTTGCTTTTCCAGGAGAGAAAAAAGAAGGAGCATAAAAATGTGCTGTTAAAAAGGTGACACGTCTGAACGGGTTCATTCTTGGCCAGAATGTGCCGTTGTTGGGAGTGAATCACCCAGGACAGTCGGGTCCGGTCTCGTGGGTCTAGCTTCCTGTATGTCACATGACTGGAGACCGACAGAGGTTTTCAAGAGGAAATGAAGTCCAGGCTTATGTTTCTAGAAGCCAGTCTGGACAGCAGGGTGGCCACGTGCAGAAAGGCACCGGCCTCAGGGAGGTTGGTTCCGTGTATGTGGTAACCCAGCCACAGGATAATAAAGGCTTCTATTGGGAAAGTAGCAGAGAAAAGGAAGCTTTTTAAGGCAGAAATCCAAGCCAGTTGGTCTGACCCCAGTGCCTCTGATCCTTCTACTGTTCCAGCTTAGCTTATTACCTGCCCATGTACTAGAGGTAGATAGAAAACTGATGGAGTCATCTTGAAAAGGGACATTTTTGATGCTGGTTTGATGTGTATTTTTCTTACTCTGCTATTGCCATTTGCATTAAGGTTGTTTTTTTGTTTTTTGTTTTTTTTTTTGTTATTTCAGAGGGATTTATAGCCCAGCTGGTGTGGCTCAGTGGTTGAACATCTACCTATGAACCAGGAGGTCACAGTTCGATTCCCAGTCAGGGCACATGCCCGGGTTGCTGGCTCGAACCCCAGTGTGGGGTGTGCAGGAGGCAGCCGATCAATCGTCTCTCTTATCATTGATGTTTCTATCTCCCTCTCCCTCTCCCATCCTCTCTGAAATCAACAAAAATGTATTTTAAAAAACACTATAAAAGAGGACATAAGGAAGGCCAAGAGACATATGAAAACATGCTCAAAGTCACTAATTATCCCAGAGATACAAATCAAAATGACAGTGAGGTGCCATCTCACACCTGTCAGAATGGCTGTCATCAACAATCAATAAATGACAAGTGCTGGCGAGGATGCAGAGAACAAGGAACCTTTGTGCACTGCTGGTGGGAATGCAGACTGGTGCAGCCACTGTGGAGAACAGTATGGAGTTCCCTAAAAAAAGAAAAAATGGAACTCCCATTTGACCCAGTGATCCCACTTCTAGGAATATATCCCAAGAAACTAGAAACACCAATCAGAAAGGATATATGCACCCCTATGTTCATAGCAGCACAATTTACCATAGCTAAGATGTGGAAACAGCCTAAGTGCCCATCAGCAGATGAGTGGATTAAAAAACTGTGGTACATCTACACAATGGAATACTTCGTTTCGGTAAAAAGGAAGGAACTCCTACCATTTACAATAGCGTGGATGGACCTGGAGAGCATTATGCTAAGCGAAATAAGCCAGTCAAAGAAAGATAAATATCACATGATCTCACTCATTTGTGGAATCTAATGAACAACATGAACTCATGAGCAAAAACAGATCCAGAGACAGAGAAACATCAATCAGACTATCCAGCCTCGGAAGGTAGAGGAGGGTGGGGGTAAGGGAGAGAGATCAACCAAAGGCCTTGTATGCATGCATATAAGCCTAAGGAATGGACACAGACACCAGGGGGGTGAGGGCATGAGCGGGGGTAGGGGGTAAGGGGGGGACTAGGACACATATGTAATACCTTAATAAAGAAAAGAAAAATAAAAACACTACAAGGTTTAAATACTAAACTCTTAGTGACGAACTAAACAACAGGGAGGATAGCACTTCCCCAGTTCTCCCCTTGGTGCTGCCTGGATGCGCACAGGCCTGGGTCCTTAGGAGGACGGACGCTCAACCAGTATCCACTCCCATTCTAGTCGGCTAGACAGCCTGCCTCTCTGCTGCCTGGCGAGGGCTTTATCATAACCCTCCTTTCATACTTTGCATTTCACCTCTAGTCCTTTATACAATTTGAGCAAAACAGGTAGAATCCAATAAGTGTTAATTATGCCTGGAGGACTGAGTGAGATTGCAGTGGTCGCTATGCAAAGCCTTTCTTACGTGACTTTGGGGGAGGTGTTGCACCTCTAGATTCTGGTAATTAAATTTCTAAATGAAGATGGGAAAGGGAACTGCATGTGGAGGCAGCAATTTCTGAAATCAACTTTGAGAAAATTTTTAAGTTTATTGCAAAAAAGTCATGTTTATTATCAAGCTGCCAACTGCTGTCTGTGTCCATGAGTTTTTTCTTTTCTTAATCTCTCCACCTCTTTCCCCCAGCCCTGCAGCCCTCCTCCCCTCCGACAGCTGTCAGCCTGTTCTCTATGTATCAGTCTGTTTCTGTTTTGTTTGTCAGTTTATTTTGTCCATTGGATTCTACATAGGAGTGAAGTCAGTGGTACTTGTTTTTCTCTGAGTGGCTCATTTAGCATAACCAATGTCACCCAGTAAATTCAATTAAAAAAGATTGTATCAACCATTCTTTTTAGAAAGGAGGTCAAAGATTTGTTGATGTGTCTTTACCTTGACAATGAGGCTCTTAGGCTTCCTTGAAATCCAGGGTCAAGTAATTTGCTTCCTTCAGTTCCTCTCAGTATTTAGTTGTTTTTTTGTTTGTTTGTTTCAGGTGGGATTACTGTAAAAAGCTTCTGTGATGGCAGAATTGGTCAATTTATTTATATTTTAAAATAAAACAAAATTATTCATCAGATGTTTTCACTTCAACGCGGATTTATTGACTGATAATTGCATGCTTCTAAACAGAATCAAAATTATGAATGTGTGATGTTTAATGATGATAAGAATAACTTTAAAGCTAGCGTCCTAAATGGAGAGGGGAGGATGTCAGGAGGTTAGAGTTAATGACTTTTAATCTATGGATGTTTATTTGGGGGTATTATGGGATCATAGTTACTGGTGCTATTATATGACTTTTCAAATTAGGTGAGAAAAACTACCATTTCCACAAAAGACTTAAATTGCAAAAATCCTACATCATGTCTTTTCAAATGCACATTAGTTTTCACAGAGCCGACCTGCCCAGTCACAGCAGCTCTTTTTCGATAATTCCTGGAGCCCACAAATTTGCTTCAGTTTTGACCCTGGGGGACCCCCTCCAGGGATCAGAGAGTGGCTAGGTCTTCATGTCTATGTGGCCCTAGGATTGTCTACTGAAGCGGCTGACAGAGGTGCAAATTGTGATGTTCTGTGTATCACTCCCCCTCACATAAGCGCACATGCAGTCAGAACTCAGCTAAAAGTACTTGACTTTGAGTAACTCGCGATCCAGTGAGGGCTAGCATGTCACCCTGGATAGGTAGTTCCACATCCATGGCTTCTTCATGGAGACGTGTACCTGATTCCGTTTTGTACCTTTGCCTCAGTGACGCACTAGGGTAGGGGTCCTCGGCCCTCGGGCCACATGCGAACCACCGAAAACATTTATCCGGCCTGCCAGTTGTTTTTGCCACCGCTGTGTGCATAGGAATTTGTTCATAGTTTTTTTTTTAAACTATAGTCCGGCCCTCCAACGGTCTGAGGGACAGTGAACTGGCCCCCTGTTTAAAAAGTTTGAGGACCCCTGCACTAGGGTCTAGCTTTTGGAGGAAGTGGCTCAAATGGATCTGTGATATTTTCAAAACTGTGGCAAATACGCAGGGAGAACCACCGTGTTGCTTCAGGTTTTCTAGTAGAACCCGAAGTCAGAGGCAAGTATTAACAACTGTGCACAGTGATCCATGACCAATCCTCACTGGGACATTAAAAATGCCTTTGATTTTTCAAAATAAAATCTTTTTTGTTGAAAGTATTACATACGTCTCCTTCCTCCCCCCATTGACCTCTTCTAGCCCACCCCCTCCTGCCCCAGGCCTTCACCACCCCATTGTCTGTGTCCATGGGTTAGGCATGTATTCATACACGTTCTTGGGGAAAAAAATGTCTTTGGGAAAGATCTTGTTATGTGTGTTTGACCTTCAATGCCCCTCTATCTGTTCTTTAATTAATTCCTCTGTATTTATTTAGTTCCCCATTTCTTTTTCCAAGAAACAAGAGAACAACAGGTAAGAGAAGCCACTTTTACTCCAGACACTGAGCACAGTTGTTGGGACTCCCCTATGTGACAGTGGCAGGTGCTTTTCTGGGTGGTGCTGTCTCCGCCGAGCAGACACAAGGGAGGCAGCCGAAGCGGCAGAGGACCGGATGTGGGGCTAAAAGTTAGTGAAAAGGTAGTAAGACAACCCTCAATGTTTACTTTAAACATTTTGCGGTGCCCCGGGAGAGTAGTTATAATTGTTGATTTTGGCAGGCCCAGTCTTAATAGTAAGCTTAGCAAGGTTTTCCTCAGTGGTGTAGAAAGCATGACCAATTGGTTTGATTTGCCAAATATAGACCTAACTGTAGGCAAGAATTGTTAATTACCCACATAATTTTAACAGTGTGACTGCTGCCAAACCCAATAATTCAATTCTCTCAAAGCCCTAATTTGGGTTAGTATCTCATTGACCACCAGTATTGATAGAATTAATGAGATAATCACAAATCTTTCACTTTTAATTTGTGTTAGGTGCCCTGCAACTTCTCATTCTTTGAGGAGTTAAGAACTGGAGAAAAACTTGCTTTAACAAACTATTAAATTTTGAGAAAAGCAGATTAGAAAACATTATATGCTATTTCATTTTAAAAAAAATAAGTATGTATAGAGATTTTTAAAAAGAAGAAAAGGTAATTACCAAAATGTTCCTAGAAATTATTTCTGGATGATGGGAACAAAGGTTATTTTGAAAAAGAAAACAACAACAACAAAAAACAAGTAGTAAGAAGCCCAAAGCACCCGGGAAGTCTTTGGAGACATGTGCAGTGATAGGCAGACAGCGTGGTCCATGCGCCACGGAGACATTAGCAAATGCTCTGCGGATGGATATAGATATCTATATTGTACCTATGTCTTTGCCTCTTATGAAGCTCAAGAGGAATAACTTATTAGACCAAATGGTTGACCCAACTCATGACCATCTCTAAATGTAATACCAAGTATTGACCTTCAAAATATCAATAATCGTGGGAGGAGATTTGACTTTGGATGGTAAACACACCATGGAATATACAGATGATATATCATAGATTTGTACAGTCCAAGCCTATATACTAATTCAATTAGCCAATGTCACCCCAGTACATTTAATTTAAAAAAATTATAAATAGCAGCAAACTTCCTTAAATTCCTCTATGGATCTTTTCATTAATTATTAATTTAAATTGCTATTAAGAATTATTTAAAATTATATTTATGTATTTCTAATTATTTTTTGCAAAGTCACACAGATGTTAAAAGAAAATGTTTTGGATTTAGCAAAATTTTGGATTTTTCTTTTTTTAACAGGGCTTTGTGTTTCTGATATATTTCTTAGATCTATCAAGGTATTTTGACATCAAAGAGTCAGGAGTGTTCTCTGTGGACTTTGTATAAACGTTAATCTATTCAAACTGGGATTAACGAATTTTCTTCTTTCTCACATGAATATATGGAATACTTAGTGTAGATGATAACCTTATTTTAAATAGGATGTGTTTCTGTTGATAATAGTGAGATTTGTTTATCTCATATCAAAATTTACCATGGATAAATAACTTTTTAGAAAGAATAAAAATAGTGTGAGGCTGCCACCATTAATTTCTCTTTGGTGTTACTTACACATTTTATATATTGTTTTTTAAACTGAAATCCCACTGCAAATAATAATGGCCACCATGAGAAATTATAATTATTATAATGAGTAATAGATAGAGAATCTGATACCCCCAGTGCTGGTCTCAGTTCTAACAATCTGATTTGTGCTTTGGGGAAAATATTCATTTGTCTACGGTATACCTTTATTATTGTAAAATATACCCAATATTTCACTTTTTAAAAATATTTAAAATGCCCTAATTAAATTAGTTTGAGCATTTTAAAATACTCAGAATAAATGCCTAGAAAATGTACTGATAAGTGGCATAGCTATTATACTAAGGAGAAAACACTGAGACAATGAATGTGAGACTGAAAAATGAACAGATGTCTCACTGGTCACCTCTCTGGGGCTCATTCTGAGCATCTCCAGGGCTTTGGATTTCTGGTTGTGCTGGTTTTCAAGGACGTTCTCTTGGAAAGAACTGAGAAGTTGTGTGTTTTTCCAAGTTTCCATTGATGTTTGTAAATTAGAGTCTAAGAAATATACCGAGTGATTGCTACCAGGCTGATACATCATTTTGGATATTCATGAAACAATGAATAATATCAGTCATGAAAAAGAGAATTAAGGAAGGGAAGTCAGACACGTGCAACAACGTGGGATAACCTTGAGGACATCACGCTAAGTGAGATAGGCTGGACACAGAAGAACAAATAGCCTATGATTCTTCGTATACGAGCTACCTAGTTGCGATATATTGGTGTGTTTCTCATGATCTAATGATCATTAAATACTCATTCGTTGTTTAAGCACCAGTGACTGAAATAGGACTGGGTGCAATGAGAAGGTTACGACACTCACTGCTTTCACATGTATGTCTCCTCGTGGAGACAGGAATAGTCTATAAATAAACTTCCCACAGGAAGCAGATGGGAACTTCTAAAATGTCACGTGATATCAATGCTCTAAGAATTCAAGAGAAGTAAGAACATTCACAATGCATTCCAGACTCTACCTTTCGGCTTTGTGGCTAGCTTTTCACAACCAGACCTTCACTGCCTCTACCATACCTTCAAAACCTATTTTCACTTTGACCTCAAAGTTATTTTCTTGTTCTGGTTTGGTGTTTTAGGTGTAAATATGACTCTATACAACCAGGCTTAATGAAACTAAAAGTAGGTGGAAACACTGAAGCTCTATAGGAAAAACCAATGCACTATTTATTCATTGACATGCCTGCAATTTACACTGAAAGCTTTACTTTCTTGCATTTGGTGAGATTTCTAATGAAGCCAGTGTGTCACTGTAGCTGTGCTCAACGTGTGTCTGCATCCTCAAGGGACCACTGGGCACCGAAGCTGCAGCTGAAATGAAGAGGCTCTCCTGGAAGGTGCCATGGCACCGGGTCAGTGCGTCACTTCAGCTGCCTCCAGCATAGGGTCCTGGAAACTAGCTTTCTGGATCCAGATGGTTATTTAGGTGGCACTTGAGAAACTGCATTCTCCAAAGCTAAGGTTAAGGTGATAAAGTGGCTGAGCCTTTCAGCACTTAAAGGAAGGCGGAGGGGAAACGAAATAGCCATTCAAAACAGCAAATAATTAATTGAGTGTCTTTGTTAACAGGAGGAGGTCAAGTACACATGGCCACAGCAGTGATACAGTCTGCATTCCAAACAGCTGAGTCTTTGCCTTGGAAGTGATTAGAATGGATTGTTGGGAACTAATTAAAATGTGCTTTTAATTTAGAAGGGTGCTGATGTAGTTTGAAAGATACTTGAAGAGATTCAACTGTGGTCATTCCCCTTACTTTCTGTTCTGTGCTCCATGTCCTTGTCTTTTCTTTTAAATCTGTTAAAGCATGTGCAATAATTCTACAGTAGGATAGTGATTGTCTGATTAGATTAGTGTAGCTATGAGTATATAGACTTTTGAGTATTAAAAGTTCATCAAAAGGAGGTATGACTTTTCCAGAAATACTTGAATTAGCTACTTCTTGCTCATAGAACTCCTCTGAACATTGCAGTTAAATCTCTAGCCTGGAATTATAAGCACTTAGGGGACTGTAATAGTAAAAGATGGGTGTTGAGGAAGTTTTCCTCCTTTGTCTAACACAAAGCAAAGTAACGGGAAATAACTGTGCTGAAAACAGAGGGCCCAAAGCAAACTGGCATATGTTCTAATTGGAAGATGGTATCTGAGATGCACGAGTGTCCAAAATATATAGGGTGGTATTGGAGAAAATTTTTGGACAAAAGAATTGGGAAAGACTAGGGATAGGTCTTGGATTGAGCTATAGGGAATTGGACAGGGGCGTCCGTGTGCCAGTGGCCAGCCGGGGGGAACGGCTGGGCCCGGCCAGGCAAGCAGATGATGCCATGTACTGGGGGAGGAAGGGCCTGCTGGGAGACCTAGAGATAAACGGGTACCTTTAAGAACAGGAGTTAGACACGGCATTTCATCTTCGTGTTTTTTAGTTGAAAGTGTTGATCAACTATCATGGTAGCATGTATCGCAGTATGAACTGCGGGAGATGGAATGCCTGGGAAAGGTGTCGGATGCCTTCGCAGCAGCGCTGTGGACATGGCGCTCACGCTGAGCGGGTGACACTGCCGTTCCCAGAGGGGAGCTGTGGCAGGTGGATTGCACATCCCCAGCCTCACGGGTTTTATTTCTGGAGAGAATGTTCGGAGACTATTCTGTCTGCTATGGGGGCATCAAGTTGACGTTTTCAGGGGAGCCAATTGTGCGGAGTTGTTGGGGCCTAAGAAGTCTCCTGCAAAACACAGGTTCTGTGCTTTCCAATCTAACCAGCTCAGTGGGGTTAGAGCAGAACGGGCCATATTACACTTCTAACCTCCATTGTCAATGTTCAGTGGAGATTAAGCACTTTAGAGAAATCATGCTAGTTTCCATGTGGAATTTCACCTAGAGAGAGTGCTTAGACCAAAGACATGACTCTATTGGGCCTATCACAGGGTAAAAATGGCAACATTTCCATCAAGGTAGGGAGTGAAATTTAAGAATACTGCCTGGCTGGTGTGGCTCAGCGGTTGAGAGTCGACCTATGAAACAGGAGGTCACAGTTCAATTCCAGGTCAGGACGCGTGCCTGGGTTTTGGGCTTGGTTCCCCACAGGGGGCGTGCAGGAGGCAGCTGATCAATGATTCTCTCTCATCATTGATGTTTTTATCTCCCTCTCCCTTCCTCTCTGAAATAAATAAATATATATATATATATATATATATATATATATATATATATATATAATGTTTTTTTTTAAAAAGAAGAATATTAAGTATCATAAATCTTACACCTATGCTGGACTGTTCCCTCCCCACAACCACACCCGCTAGAGACAAATTCTGCCAAATCAAACTGAGTCCTGCCGTGCGGAGACCACCCCAGGCCTCTGTCCAAGCCTCCCAGAGCTCCCGCCTAATTAAATCATCCGCAGGAAACAGAACAGTTAAAACCCAGGCTCCAGAAATAAATGCTGCGAAACAATGCTCACTCCGGAAACACTCAAATGACAAATGTAAATGCAAATGTTGGTATCATGGGGCAGGGATGCGCTATGTCCCTACAGAACGGTGAAATCCTTTACTTGTTATTCTTCACGTCCTGGGATCTGCAAGTGGCCGGGACTCTCCCAATGTAAATCCGCAACAATTTCCATGTCACTTCCACGGATTTCAAAGTACGGCATCCAGCAGCCTAATGATTAAAGTACAGATTTTTGAGCAGTAATGGGATTAATGTTAGTAATAGCTTCTTTTCATTTTGAATCATTTGATTAGATCCGAGTTTAATATTACATTAAAATTTATAGATATATCTGAGTAGTAATTCATAAGACTTTAATTACATAGATAGCTCACTTTGCATATTCTATTTTGCTTCTTCGTGATCTTAAAATACAGATTAATTTAGAAATCTAAACTAGTTTTCAAGTATCTCAAAAGCTTACAGACTGTTGGCATAGAACAGCGGTTCTCAACCTGTGGGTCGAGACCCCTTTGGGGGTCGAACGACCCTTTCACAGGGGTCGCCTAAGACCATCAGAAAACACATATATAATTACATATTGTTTTTGTGGTTAATCACTATGCGTTAATTATGTTCAATTTGTAACAATGAAAATACAACCTGCATATCAGATATTTACATTACGATTCATAACAGTAGCAAAATTACAGTTATGAAGTAGCAACGAAAATAATTTTATGGTTGGGGGTCACCACAACATGAGGAACTGTACTAAAGGGTCGCGGCATTAGGAAGGTTGAGAACCACTGGCATAGAATATTGTTTTATGCCGATAAGGCTTGCTTTTCCTGTGGTTTCATGAGCATCAATATCGCACCAACATTCGGTGGGGGAACTGGTCATTAGTTCAGGTCTCACCCCTCCCTGAGAGGTTTCTTCTCAGGGAATGTCACATGACACCAACAGTTGTCACCTGCTAAGGGGCTTCCCAGGACTGAACCCAAATGCAGGCAGCCCCCTCTTAGCCTCCCCTTCCTTTTGTTCTAGGACCTTCCTGATTTTTCCCAGCGCGACTGCACGTACATTCCCTCCAATGACAGAGGTGAAGTCGTGGTACACATCAGATAATCTCACTTGCATTTTCGATCTATACATTCGGTTGATTTTTCCACATCATTAACATTTTTTATAACATCATTTTTAATGACTTGGAAATATTATGTGGATGGACTATAATTTAGTTAACCAAGCTATTCTTGTTGAATTAATTTATTTTATTTTTTAAAACAGATGACATCCAAGTAGATGAAATTATGTATAAGTTCATAATCATTTCATTTGGATAAATTCCAAAACGTGTAATTGTTATGTTAAAAAGAATATAAAATCTTGACATACTTACAGAAAGGCATTTAGGCACCATACACTTTATATTCAGATTAGCCATGTCCCTAAATCCTTAACAACAAACTGTATTGTTATTATTATTTCCTTGTCAATATAATAGGAAAATATAAATACTCCATTGTTTTAATATGAATTCTTTGGTGATCACTGAGGTTGAATATCATAGGTTTCTGGTTGTCTACGGAGACACATGGGAGGGAACTTTCTAAAAACAGCCCAGTTCAGAGGACATGAGTTCTCTCATCCGGGGAGCGCCCTCACTCTGACTGTACATGAGTGACATTACATGTATAGGAATAGAATGTGTAGTCAATTCAGTGAAGAGGAGAGTTCAGTCAAACACTCTGATCAAATTTGCTTTTAAAATAAAAAATAAATGTAGTGAAAAATTGTGAGACGAATTGTCACAAGTCGATGCAAATGGTTGAGGCGACTTCATTTTCTCTGCAAGTTGTAATGTAAATCACTACTCTTATTGACACTTTTTGTTTCCTTTGATGAAGTATTATAATCTGAATATATTTAACCTTTTTAGTTTTAGTTTTTGTGCATTTACCTTTTTTTCAAAAAATATTCAATTCAATTCAAATGACACTTGAACTGAAAATATTTTTAAAAATATTTTTTTATTGATTTTTTTATTTTTTAGAGACAGGAAGGGAGAGGGGCAGAGAGATAGAAACATTGATGAGCTGCCTCCTCCATGCCTCACACTGGGGATCAAGCCTGAAACCCAGGCATGTGCCCTGACCAGGAATAGAACCACTGGTGACCTCTTGGTTCATGGGTAGATGCTCAACCACTGAGCCACACTGGCTGGGCTGGAAATATTTTTATCCCTGATTTTCAAATACATATTCAATGATCACTTACATGAAACAGGCCCATTCAGTCAAGAGGCTTTAAGTCTTATTGGTAGGAAATGGGACGTATTAAGATTGAGTTACCCATTGCCATGTAACAGATGATCCCACCAACCTTAGCAGCTTAAAACAAACCTTATCTCACATATCATATATATTTTAAATAGATTTTTATTGATACCAGAGAGGAAGGGAGAGAGAGAGAGAGAGAGAAAGAGAGAGAGAGAGAGAAACATCAATGATGAGAGAGAATCATTGACTGGCTGCCTCCTGTACGCCCTCTACTAGGGATCAAGCCTGCAACCTGGGCATGTACCCGGAATGGGAACCGAACCCTGACCTCCTGGTTCATAGGGCGACACTCAACCACTGAGCCACGGCGGCGGGCTCACACATTTTCTCAGGATCAGGAAGCCAGAGCCAGCGGAGCGGGTGGGGTGCCTGGCTCAGGTCTCCCATCGGGTGGCAGTGAGGCTATAGCCAAGCTGCACCCTGAGGACTTGCCTGGGGCTGAGGGATGTATCTCCAAGTCCCTTCACGTGATGGTTGGCAGACCTCACTGATGCCCTTGGGAAGGGCTGCTGGGCACAGCTTCCCCCAGAATGAGAGCGACCACAGATAGAGTGAAGGGGAGGGGGAGAGGGAAGGAGGCAGGAAGAGAGGGAGGGGTATTCATTTCGATAAAGGCTGTTACTTCAAGTAATTATTTACCATAAGCTATTGGTCACAGCTTAAATAAATGATGTCTGTGTTAAGCATATCAGACCCTAGCCATTTCTTTGAGCTGTCAGTAGCCTTGTTTTAGCACTCTGAATGACATAATCCTTAAGTGCCTAAACCTAAATATAGTTTAAGAGAATTTCTAATTCCTTATTTTTCTCAAAAAATACCTCCCATCCTCCATGTTTTCTCGAGGATTTAAATCAGAATCCTCTGTTAATTTTAAACGGAATGAAGAAATTGAAATACAGAAATGTCTGATCATATATTTTTTTATGCATGAGTCCCCTTTCCTTCAGGAACTTAGCTTTCGTAATGAAATTCTTTATCCCTCTTTTCTTTAATTTTGGTGAAATTTCAGCATGACTTCCCCTCCAGAGAACCACTTAGATAGTCACTCCGTCTCACTTGGGGCCAAAGTAGGATCAAGGGCATGGATTCAGGATTCTGTAATGCCTTTAATGTAGCCTATGTCGTGGTCGACTATCTTTTTGTTCTTTTTGTTCTTTGTTCTTAAAGCAACAGAGCCATAACTGATCATATAACCTTATCTTATTCTAGGTCCCCTAAAAACCCAGGACAGAAGATCATCAAGAGGGTGATTGCCCTTGAAGGAGATATTATAAAGTAAGTACTGAAAACTGTCGGTATGAGTTAAAGTTATAAATAACTACATTTTTTGTTGAGTGTGAAACCACATTACATGGGAAGTACATGTCAAAGAGGACCAAAGCTTTGGAGACATTCCAGATGAGTTGGCCCATTCAACCATTTCGGGATGTAAGACAGACACAAACGGACTGGTCATATTACTGTCCTTTACCTGGGAGGCATGGGAGAAATACACAGCCATGAAACTCACATTAACCATGTTTTCTAAAATGATCATGAGATCATTGTCTTAAGATATGAGAATTATCATGATTTTTTTAGATGATGATGTCAAGGTTCATTTTAGAAACATTTAAGAACATTTTATTATTTTAGAAGCAAATACAGAGACTAAGGGGGAGCTTTTGTTATAATGGAGATAGGGAGGACATGGGAAAAGATATGAAACAAGTTCTGAATCACTCACAAAATAGTAGCTTTAGAAAACAGCTCACCATCAGGTATGGTAACAATGTGTAGTGATGTCTTATTTATTCTACACGCTGCTAAATGCAGAACAACGTTTGAGAGTCAGCAAGTAGGTTGATGTGGTGTGACACATCACATTTGGTTCTTACTTTAAATAAAGTGTAGCCAGGTGTGCAGTGTCACAGTGTGGGCGTCCAAATGCTCAGGAAACTATATTCAGAAAGTGTTCTGATCCTGTCTTTTCAAAAAGCCGGGTCCTAAAGCATCCGTGTTGGTGACCGTACAGATTAAGGAGCCGCAGTAAAATGAACGTTGGTGGGTTTGGGAACAGAGCCCCAATGTGTGTGCTTATCTATAGCACGAACAGCAATAATCGATGCATCCAAATACATTCAATTTAAAACATTAACCAGAATAAAGATTGGAGAAAGACAAAAAAAAAAAAAAGCAAATGAAAGAGATATTTACACGGACCCATTAGTTTCAACAAAATATTTTTCATGGTTATTTGCTTTTTCTTATAAATCTGCTATGGCTCATATGTAGAGAAGCACTGTTTTAGGAAAGCAGACAAAGTCCCAAAGTGCACCCCTCCATGTGAGTGACGCACCATCAGCATTTCGGGGGCGCTGGTACTTGTCGCCGGACGCCTGTACTTCTGCCTCACGTGTTTGCCAGGCCCTGTCCCCTCTCACCTGGAGAAACCCACTCTGAGGGCACTGGAGATCTGGGCTCCCGTGTCCTTGGCGACCTTAGTGAACACAGTGGATCGCCTTTGCAGGGGAACCCCGTAATATATCGTCGAAAAGAGGAAATGCTTGAGAGTAGAGAGAGGTGAGCTGAATAGTCCACAGACTTGGGGCGGCCAGGTCAGCCTGCTGCAAAGGGTCACCCATCAGGGAGATGTGACCCACTTTATAAATCGCTTCCCGTGGCCCTCCTGGTTCAGGAGAGCTCCCAGAAGGGGTCCTGGAAACCAGAACCGCCTGCTGGCCCCACTGGGCGGGGGAGTAGGTGGAGGAGCACCAGCATTTCAGAGAAGCTCACCCTGCTCACGGCACAGGCATCGCCTTGTGGGCAGGACTCCCCTCACAGGCGTGGACATGGCTGGGGGCACAGGGAGGACTCCCCTCACAGGTGTGGACATGGCCGGGGGCGCGGGGAGGACTCCCCTCACAGGCGTGGACATGGCCGGGGGCGCGGGGAGGACTCCCCTCACAGGTGTGGACATGGCCGGGGGCGCGGGGAGGACTCCCCTCACAGGTGTGGACATGGCCGGGGGCAGGGGGAGGACTCCCCTCACAGGTGTGGACATGGCCGGGGGCACGGGGAGGACTCCCCTCACAGGCGTGGACATGGCCGGGGGCACAAGGAGGACTCCCCTCACAGGCAAGGACATGGCCGGGGGCGCGGGGAGGACTCCCCTCAGAGGCGTGGACATGGCCGGGAGCGCAGGGGAGGACTCCCCTCACAGGCATGGACATGGTTGGGGGCACGGGGAGGACTCCCCTCAGAGGCGTGGACATGGCCGGGGCGCAGGCAGAGCCTCAGGCGCTCCTCTCCTTGGGGACTGGTCAAGTGAGGGTCCTTCAAGTCCAGTGGTATCTTGTAAAATGCCAAAACACCCTAATTTATTGAAAATCACTCCCTTGTATTAGCAAAAAACAATCCATCGAATCACTAGAAATTAAACCTTTTAAAGCTGTTGGTTTTAAATGTGCTATTGAAGATACGGAAATCAATATTAGCCGATCACAGATACTTGGATCACATTATGTTCTGGCAGATGAGGCTTTACGTGAAGAGAAACAGAACCAAATTGAGCTTTTCCCAATATGACGGGAACGATGCTTGTTGAGTAGCCTCCCTGTCAGGGTCGCTGCAGGGGTTGTGAGGCCGGAAGCCGGTGTCTGCGGGGCTGTGTGGAGGCCGTGACTGACGTAGGGCATCAGGCAGGGCAGGAGCTAGGAGTATATGCTGTCCTAGAGGGAAGGACAGAATGCAAATGTGTGTCCCGGGCCTTGAAAAAGATTGGTGCAGAGAACGTTCTAGACCACGGATGCCGATGGGAGCGGGCAGTGATGGCTCGGAGGACCTGTGGCTGTTCGTGCGCTGGCCTTGGCTGGCGGGCACTGGGGCGGAGGTTGGCAGGGGTCTCTGAGGCCCTTCAGCCTGGTTTCATGGGAAGCCTGCGTTTTTCCGAAGCACCTGCCATGGCGCTTCCTGTTGAGTATTTAAGGCCTGGCCAGTGCTGTCACTTAGTAAGGGCCGGAGCAGTGACGTAAAGCGCCCAGGGTCTGTCCCACAGTGTAGTTACACCAACTAAGAGGCTTTTGTGAAAAAAGCATCCATTTCCCTGTGCTGTCAATCAGAGAAATTATTAATATTGTCTGGGCATCCTTAGCTGCTTCTTGCTAAAGAAGTATAATTATTTTTTTACTAAATAATTACAGATGGGTAGGGAACCCATGCCTTTTTGCAAATATTCCTTTTATGTAGTCATAGGTGATTACTTATCACTCTACTGTTATAGCAGTGAATAAAAATGGAATTGCTAATAAAACTGTCCGTCTTAGCAGTAGGTATTTCTTACTAAACATCAGAGAGATAGTCACCCTGAATTTTTATGCAGAAATAAATGTTAATCTCAATTTTTTTAAAGTCTAAATTATTCCTATCATAAGCGGAGTGATGTGGGAGGCTTCCAGAGGCACTGCCCCCGACGCAGTGCGTACACTGTGACTCGGGAGATGCAGCGGGTGCTGGGATCCCCGGGCCATTGAGATGGAGCTGCTCTTCCCAATAATGGTGACGCCTGTGACTGTGCCTGTCTCCCCCCTGCCCCCCAGCGGCTTCTTTTGTTTCACTTTCTACCTTAGCCTACCTGTCTCATGAATGGGATTCCTCTTTAGATACATGAATCTTCCATATTCATTCATTCATTCATGCACATCATTCACTTACTCAGTCGGTGTGGTCGTCGAGGTCATGAGCACCGACTGTGAATCCAGACCGCCCTGATGCGGATCCCAGCTTTGCCACGTGGAATGTTACTTTACCAAATTACTTCACCCTCTCAACCTAGTTTTCCTCACTTGGAAAATGCAAATTATCATAGCACATTCTCCAGAGAGTTTTCTTGAGAGTTCCATGAAGTAATGGGTATAATTTGGTTAGCATGGTGCCTAGCCTATAAGTATGTTTTCAGTAAATATCAGATTTCATTGTTAGTCATTACCGTGACTTAATTATTATATATTGAGTGTTTACTACGTACTAGACCATGTGCTGGATCCGGGATTATAAGCATGACAAGCTGCAGATAGTTCTTGTCTTTGGAGCTTACAGTCGGGTGGAGAAACAGGACAGGTGACCAAGAAATGGAACAGCACCGAAGCCCAGCCACAGTGGGTGTGCCAGCAGCCCCTGGGGCTCAGCTAGAGGAGCATTGGTCCACCTGAGGTGGGCGGGGGGGAGGGGGCTGGGGCGGAGAGAACTTCCGGGTTGACATTTGAGATGAGAAGAAAATCTACAGCCTCCCCTTAACCAGGACAGCATGGCTCAGTGCGGACAGTCACACAGTCCTGGAGCACCTGACGTGAAAAGGAGAGGGCCCCAGGGTGCCAGGGTGTCGGGGGGGGGGGGGACTTCTAATGGATGTGTCAGAGTAGGAGACCAAGAGGATTGAAACATATTTACTGAATGGCAGGGTTTTTTTTGAATATTCCACAAAAAAAAAACTAACACATACTTGAGATATATCTGTAAGGATTTATGTTTCCCAATGTGTAAGTTATGCAGGTATTGCTAACTGGTCCACTAGGCAGGTGTTTGAAAATATGGCAAGTCCAGAATTGCTTATTCAGTGCCGAAATAATAAGTAACAGTCCCAGGGAAACATACACAAAGGTCCCATGGAGGTACTGTCCGGTGGCGATGATACCGAGACAAAACCATCTATAGGAAACTGAAGGCAAGAGCATGAGAATGAATATTAAACAATGTCTCCGTTATGTAATATTCTCATTTAAACTCACTATATCTGGTTAGAACCGTCATGCCCTCTCTCGGCAGTCCATGGGCCGAAACAACTGGGGCGCTTCAGGCAGGAAACCCATTGGCTTAGCTTCATTAGGAAAAAAACTCTAGGGGGGCCCCAGCAGGGCTCTCTGGTCCACGCCTCCTTGCTTCTCTCTAAAGGGGTCATTCTGCCCCACCGGTGTGGCTCAGTGGTTGAGCCTTGACCCATGAACCATGAACCAGGAGGTTACGCTTTGATTCCTGGTCAGGGCACATGCATGGGTTGCAGGTTCGATCCCCAGAAGGAGGCAGCAGATCGATGATTCTCTCTCATCATTGTTGTTTCTCTCTCTCTCCCTCTCCCTGTCCCTCTCCTTTCCTCTCTCTGAAATCAATAGAAACATTTTTTAAAAATAATTAAATGAAAGGCAGTATTGTTTGTAACTGTGATGCCTTTGGCTAAGCTCCTTTTCTGTCTTCTTGGCTGGCTTTGGGGCTAAACTCTTCAGTTCTGCGTGAGCCGCAGCCCCGACAGACCACGTGCGGAGCTCCTTGGGGTCCATTCCCAGCGGGAGCGTCACGCGTGGGGCGGGCTGGTGTAATGGTATTTTGGCTGCTGCCTTAATCACATGTCTGAGTCCCATAACTTTCTGAAGTTGTGAACTCCGAGTAAAAGTATGAGAAATGCTAACTTTCGATGTTCCTTTGAACTGAATATTTATTTTTTTCTCTGCTCACAGTCATGCACATCTGTCAAATATTTTGAAAAGACATAAGTATAATTATCGCAGTAGGAAGCTGAAAAGGTTGTCTTAAAATACCGTTTTAACTAAACTTAAAAAACATGTTAGGAAGATTCAAGAGTCTTTCTAACCTGAATAATTACTAAATAATTAAGGAGCAGGTAGCGCTTCTATTTCTGTGTGATTTTAGTTGACCTTGCTTAAACTTAAAATTGACCACAGTTTCTCTTTTAAAGTGTTTGGAGTGAGAATTTCTTGCAGGGAGCAGGTGTGTTTAAAGCATTAATTTAATTAGCTGTGGATGCTTTTAGAGTTTTATAAAATTTTTTGTATGGGTTTTTTTTAGATGGCTAAGGAAAATGGCATGATAGAGTGTTCCCCTTGGAGCAAGATGATAAGAGGTTTAGTCTCTGCTCTGGTCTTTATATGCTGTGTGATCTTGAGCACTCTGAGTATTTTTTTCTTTTCCAATTTCTCTATTTTCAGGGTTCGTTTAAAGACAAAATTAGGAAAAATAATATATGTACCAGCCCTTAGTAAACTTTAGAACACCATCAATGTTTAGTGCAGTGCTAACTAATTTCCTACGTGAAGTAACGGACATACGTTGGTGAGCACAGGGCCAGCCCAGCGCTTAGCAGAATGCCTTGCCCACCTTAGAGTACCGATTGTGTTGGTTCTCGTTGAAACGATTTGGTTATACTGCTCAGTTAAGACATAGGTCATATTTTATGAACCCTAAAGTTGGAAGGAAAACACTTTTTATTTAATTTCTTTATTTAAAAACATGTTTAATCTTTATTATTGAGAGCATTACAGATGTCTCCCATTTTCCCCCATTGGCCCCCTCTGCCCAGTTCCCGCCCCCTCCCCCGGCCTTCACCACACTGTCGCCTGTGCCCATGGGTTATGCATATGTGCGTGGAAGCTCTTGGTTATTCTCTCTTAACACCTGCCATGCACGTGCTCCCATCGGGCTCCCGTGTCTCTGGGGTCCTGACTGCTCCCTCCTGCACAGTTACCCCAAGTGAGATGCTCCTCGCGTGGTTCTTTCTGGTGTCGGTCCCTGCTGCGGTCCGCGGCAGCTGATGACACACAGCGTGGCTTTGCAGGCCGCTCTGTCTCTGTCAGAGGTACTCAGGTCAGATGAAAGCAGCTGGTAAATGCATGCTCTCATTTATTTAAAAACCACAGGTCAGTGTTCGTACTAGATTTTGCTCATGGCCCGTGGTTTCCCCAATCCTCGGTCTGTATTATCTACTCTTATTCCCTTACCCTGGAGTCAGTGGGACTACCAAACTCCCTTCTCATCCTGGCCAGTAGTTTACAGGGGAGAGAGGACTTAGCCTCAGAGCCGAGGGCTCTCTGGCTATGTCCCGGCTGAAGCAGAGGCAGTGGGGAGGGCAATACCGAGCTGCTGCTCCAAGCGAGATCTTGGCTGAGCAGCTAGAAGCCACGTGGGTGCGTCTGGACAGTGAAGACCTTAGTCTTGAGCTGGATGGGAAGAGCTATTACACTCTGCGGCACATGCTCACTGGGGAGCCCCCGCGAGGTCCATAAAGAGCAGAATAACTTTCATTGCCGATGGTTTCTTCTTAATACAAAAGGGATAGCCCTGCACTAATACCACCACTCCACGCACTGGAGCTCCCCTCATCAACCAGGCCTCAGACCTCCAGTTATCCTGTGGCTGAATTTTTTATCTCCACCTGCTTGTGTTGGACCAAACTGATAGATTCTCCTTTCCCCCAACTGGTGGGCGGAGTATGACGTAACCTGCAGCCCAGAAATACCTGAGTGACTAACCATGTACCTTATATGGACTCTACATTGAACCACCAATCAACACCTGCCAAATCCAGTGGTCGGCAAACCGCGGCTCGCGAGCCACATGCGGCTCTTTGGCCCCTTCAGTGTGGCTTTTCCACAAAATACCGTCTTCTGAGAATGGGCCACGAAGTTTTAATCGCACTGTAGGTGCGTGCCCGCACATGGTATTTTGTGGAAGAGCCACCCTCAAGGGGCCAAAGAGCCGCATGTGGCTCGCGAGCCGCGGTTTGACGACCACGGCCCTGAGCCCTTCTTCCTATATGGACCATACATTAAGCCACCAATCAGTGTGCGCCGAGTACACTAAGCCCCCATTCCTTCCCATCCCTCCCCTCAGAAGAGGTGCTCACCTCTGCACGGGTTGCTGTTCTCCTCTTGCGAGACAGCCCGGCAGGTCTTTCCCCTAATAAAGCCTATAGTCCTGGTTTTCGGCTCCCGACTGGTCTCTCACAAACCAGTAGTACAGAGAAGAAGGAGCTAATATCCTATAGGGGATATATGTTTTTCTAAAGTAATTTAGTTGCTCACTTCATTTTGTTATGGAAAGTATTCACATGTAATCTAACCTATTCTGACAGATACCTATGTACATATTAGTATCTGAGGCACCTGCAGCAATTATTCCCATATTTAAAATGTTGGTTTTGACACTAAAGTCTGTGTTTGCAGTTTTGCAACATTGGAAAATGTTTGTTGACAACAGTATTCATTGTAAATTGTTCATTAAAAAAAAACCTGTCATGCTAGTTTTTTCTCCCTGCACAATGAACCTGCATGAGCTTCTAAATGGTTTATGCTAGCAGAACTAATAAGATTTTGAGATTGATCATCCTTGTAGTTGTGATTCAAATGAGAATTTGAATGAAAATAATTAATATTTTTCATTAGTAAGGGCTGACAGTTGTTATTTTCTTTCAAAAGAGGAAACTGATGGAAGTCGTGTATTTAGGGTGTGAAGGTTGTGTTCTATGTGATGGAGGCCGTGTATTTGGGGTGTGGAGGTTGTGTTTTGTGTGATGGAAGTTGTGTACTTGGGGTGTGGAGGTTGTGTTTTGTGTGATGGAAGTTGTGTACTTGGGGTGTGGAGGTTGTGTTCTATGTGATGGAGGCTGTGTATTTGGGGTGTGGAGGTTGTGTTTTGTGTGATGGAGGCTGTGTATTTGGGGTGTGGAGGTTGTGTTCTGTGTGATGGAAGTTGTGTGTTTGGGTTGTGTTTTGTGTGATGGAAGTTGTGTACTTGGGGTGTGATGAGTAGCAGCAGGTCATTAGCTTCAGGCTTCTGCAACTGGACACCTGGGAACCAAGGAGATGTCTCTGCTTATTACACAAATAAATTCTGCCTGAGCTGTGAGAGCGGACGGTGCTGTGCAGCCCGAGCAGGAGCAGTGGAGGTACACAGGCCCTCAGCGCTGCCCCTCTGGGTGTGTGGGTATTTCCCGGGAACATTTCTGGAGTCTGGATTTCAATGTTACACACATCAGAAAGGAAATGCCTGTTTAATCTTTCACTGTAACATGAAGAGGAGCAAGTGATACATCGTGGGATGGAGTTTCCTAGGAGAGAAAGCCAAGCTGAAAGATTTTCTATTTGAGATGAAAGTGTCATAAGCAGTACATTTTACAAAAGCCTGGAATTGGATAACGGAAGAGGAAATGAATGAATGGCTTCGGATTTAGCATCTGTATGGGAAAGTAAGGTGACCGTTAATGGATTTCTGAGGCTGTCTTTGGGGGATTATGTAAATCAAACCTGATTGTAAATCTAACCCAACTATCATTGAAATCAGGAAAATGCTTTCTGCACGGTGGAAATTGAAATGACTCCTGACTTTATAATGTTCCTGAGCTCTGATCATCTCACAGGACTTTCCAAAACGAATGCTTTCTTTCAAAATTAAAACTTGCAACATCCCTAGCAATAAAGTGGAGGAAGTCAAGGAAAATGTGATAATGAAACGTATAGGAAAGTTTCGCTTTCCACATTTCCAGCTCCTATATGAACATGCCACTGCGTGGAGCCAGGAGGACCGTGTACACAGCGTTACTCTGATGGCGCCTCGCCCTCAGGAGCACCGGGTCTCAGCCACACTGAGCTGCCGGGTCCTGCTGCTGGGCGCCTGCTCACCTCCGGCTGCCGCCACAGGGAGCACCTTCCTTTAGCCCTGTTCCCTGTGTCTGTGCTTGGCCGGCTCCTACTCAGCGCTTCCGTCTCTAGGAATGTCCTGGTGGGAGGAATACTGGGCTTCCCTGCAGCATTGTGTGCGGCAGCCAAAGACCAGAACCCTCTAACGGCGCCTCAGTGTAGTTGAAGACACGTGATGCATCCATAGAATCAAACACTCGGGAGCAACGCAGAGGAAAAGGGGAGATGTGTGTGCACACGCGCGCACACACACACTCACACACACACTCACACTCTTCTATAGGAGTATGTGTGCTCTCAGATCACACACACATTCACACACACACACACTCTTGTATAGGAGTATGTGTGCTCTCAGATCACACACACACACACACACACTCACACTCTTGTATAGGAGTATGTGTGCTCTCAGATCACACACACACACTCACACACACACTCTTGTATAGGAGTATGTGTGCTCTCAGATCACACACACACACACACACACACACACTCACACTCTTGTATAGGAGTATGTGTGCTCT
>NW_005871066.1:491702-492428 GCF_000147115.1 Myotis lucifugus
CACCCATGCACACGCACAGCACTCACTGTGGGCTAGAGACACACCATTCCAGATTTTCAGACTCCTCCATGTTTTCCTGTATCTGCTCTGTGTCATCCTGAGTGTGGCAGGCGCTTCTTCATCCCCACCCATCCAGCACCACCGTGTCCTTCCCCTGGAGGGGTCAGTCGGGGCGTCTCCTCGGTATCCCCAGGGCTTTTGTGACCCCCAGGTGTCCAGCTGTGCCAGAGCCCGGTGCAGGCCTCTCCGAGGTCCCTGGGCTCAAGGGCAGCTCTCCTTTCTGGAGCCCAGCCTCCAGCGCAGCCCCTCTGGGACCTAGAGCATTGCTCAGCGTGGAGCTGTCCAAGGTGATGACTGCAGAGAACTCCGTGCATATTTATAAAACTTCGTTCCGAACACCACTCTGGGAGATGATTTTGTTTGTTCTGGAAATAGTTCAACGCAGACCAGTTGTATCAACCCGACTCCTTATCTTAAAAAGCGCACGCTCTCTAGTCGGCTGAGCGGCAGTGTCTCATGTCGCTGAAGGTTCAGGAAAGCCCGGGCTGAGGAACACCCGCCTCAGCCTCTGTTTCCTTTGCTCTCTCGGCAGAAAAATGCTGCCGGGCTGTCCCTGCGCAGCAGCGGGATGAGAACACGCCCGTCGATTGCAGAACAGTTTGCAATGGCCCTGCCTCAGTCAGCCGGGCTGACTCCTCTGATAACCAGCTGCCCCCACACCCCATG
>NW_005871066.1:492917-558809 GCF_000147115.1 Myotis lucifugus
CTTCCAGGGATTGACTATGGAAGGGCCTAAAAATACAACAGGATACGTCCCTGCACAGTGTCAGTCTGCTTGCTGGGGAGAAAGCTGTGAGTCGGGATAGCACAAAATTAACTGCATTAGCTGATGCCTGAATGGATTTTGTATTATTATTTTAAAAATCTTACATGTAAAAGTGTACTATGGGAGGATTCACTACATCTGTTTGCCCTTTAGTTCTTGTCATTTCAGATATTTATGGTATCTATCTCTCTATCTAACTTATATACATAATAGAGGCCTGGTGCACAAATTTGAGCACGGGTGTGGTCTGTAGGCTGGGCTGGCGATCAGGGCCTGCTGGCTGTGGGGAGGGATGGGAGAGGGACCGCAGGTCAATCGGGGCCTGTTGGCCAGGGGAGAGGGATGGGGTGCGGGAGGTTGGCCGCCGGCCCTGAGGAGGGAGCCAGCCCTCAGCCCCCTTGGGAAAGGGGCCGTGTCTGCTGCCACCCACCCCAGTTCCCCATCCCAGCCCAGGGCCCGAAGGCCCCGGCAGGATAGGGAGAGGAGGCGACGGTCACTGGGTGGGGTGTGGAGGGAACAGATGCTGATGCCGGCACCCTGCCACTTTGTAGTTCCCCGCCCCCCCTTCCCTCGCTCTTTCCCTTGCTGCTGCGCCACAACTGCGGTGGGCGGGCAGTTGGCTGTGGGAGCACGCTGACCACCAGGGGGCACCTCCTGCATTGAGTGTCTGCCTCCTGGTGATCAGTGCGCGTCATAGTGACTGGTCGACCTGTCCTAACGGTCCCTTAGGCTTTTATATATAGAGATGTGCAATTATTTAATGAGTAGCTATTTCCATGGGTGATGATGAAGTGGTGTCCCTGATCACTCACACCCCTTGGGAGCTGGGTGTGTCAATAGCACCCAGAAGTCGTACAGAACCCGCTCAGCCCTGTGCTTCTATCGTGTTTTCTATCCCCCGCCTATTGATTTGATTTTCTGTTTCCTGTTTGTTCTTCCATGTGGCTGTCATTTTATTCTCAGAGAAAAGAAATGTCCCCAAGCCCCGTGCGGGTCTTAGGCTCCTGGCTTGGGAGTGGCTTTCTTGTCTGCCCACGGGATACGAGCTGCGGATGCCCTGGGCTGTCAGTTCCTCTGCTGGTGGATTACTTCTCATCCATCGCCTTTTACATATATATTCATTAGGATCAGATTCTAAGAAAGGATTACGTATTTCAAGGGAGGAAAGTCATGCTGGTGTTTCTAAAGTGTACACAGCTGTTGAACTTTAATTAAACAGGTTTGTAGGAGAGGGGACTGGAGACCAAGCTCATAAAACCAGACAGATATATGCTTTGCAAATGAAGAAGAAAGCTAATTAAGCCAAGCATCGCAGCTTAATATTAATTTTTAAAACACTTCCAGTGTATTTGTTGTAAATCTTGACACTGCTATTGTGTGTAGGTTTTATTTTAGTTTTTTAGTTTTTTATGGGTTATTCTGCAAGCTAAGACAAGCATTTGAATGTAAAGGATTCCTAGTCATTTAGAAAATTGTAAGATCTTGCCATGTTATGTTCATATGTATTGCGAGAAACTTAACTCTTGAAGGAAATGTAAGTCAGGAATGAAGGTCACTGGTGAATTTATACTTTGGAAATAGAATGTGTTATATAAGCCACAAACATAATCTAAAGTGACCCACTGTGTTTTTTTAAATAAAGTATTTGATTACCAGACGATTGTGTACACAAAGCCAGACTGAGAAACACACTTCACGTTCAGTTGTGGTGTCTTTGAGCTTGTTCTTAAGTCTTTTAACCAAGTTAGGATTTGTAAAAAATGATTAAAGGATAGCTATGCCGTTTTAACAAAAATGCACTCATCATTATGTTCTCACAATCCTGTGAAGCAGGAGGAATAAAACCCCAATAAATTAGACTTTGTTGCCACACTGCTGGACCCTAGGAAGCTTGCCGATGCGCCCAGTTATTGAATGCGTCCTTGATTTTCCTTTGTTCCGTTGTGCACGGGCTCTGCGAGGGAAAGGTTTAAAGATTTGGATCTCATCTTCTCAGTAGGGAAGACCTGGAGGGAGAGCTTTAAAAGCAGAAAGGTGTTTAAATTAAGCCTGCTGAGCATGGATGCAATCAATAGAATCAGATTGTGACTTAGTGAAATGATTCACAAGGTTCAACCTCTGGCTCCTCATTCAGGAATCAGAATCCCGCTCCCTTCTCCAAATAGAGCTGTAACCCATGCATTAAGCACTGACTCCCTGCTTTAATGCACTAATGTCACAGTAAAAAGTTCGCCCTTTACTCAGCCATAACTGGAAAGATCTCTTTTGCTTGTGTTAAGCAAAAGGGTCACAGCTCTGTTCGTTGGGGAGACCAGCAAAGAACAAGGAGCTGTGTGAGACCACCCGTAGTTTCCGCAGACAGTCACAGTAGCTGCAAATAAGTGGGGACTCAGAAGCAGATTATGCTGAACCACGAAGACTGTGCAGCCACGTTGTCTCATGAGGTTCGGCTGATAGACTGTGCAGCCAGGATATGTCATCCCCAGAGTGTCCCTGAGAATGGCTGTTTCCCCCAGTGGGACGCTGGGGAGAGTGAAGTGCTTCCTTCCTGCTGGACCTTTGGAGAAACGCCCAAAGCTCTCCTCTGAGAGATGCATCCACCGAAAAGGGGCCTTTACTGAGGTCCCGATTTCCACGTTAAAGACAGTAGGGTCACTGGCCATGCAGAACGTAAGTCTCCACGGTGCGCATCTCCTCTGTCTTCCCGACGGACCGAGACCGTGATGACTGGTCCCCTGAGCACTCTGTCAGGCCGCCGTCCTTCCTGCAGCCGCTGTCAGCAGGTGAGGTGCTCACGTGAAGACACCACTCACACGCATATTCTCCATCCAGACTTTCTAAGTGTCTTGATGTTTATCTCCGGAGCTATGTGGTTTTCTGAATACCACGCCATGGTTTCTCTTTCTTCTGAACCGGAGGCATATCCTGGGAGTCAGATGGGTCAGCCCAGATCCTGGGCTCCCACAGGAAGCCTGCTGAGGGGGCCGGCGCTTCTAAAGAGGCTTGTTGTCCTTGCTTCATTGCGAACGTAGTGTAGGGTGAGATGCACGCGTATAACTTCAGAGATCGCGTTGGGTTCACGGATGTCACACGTGGAGAAACTGAGACCCGGGGAGCTGGGGGAACGGCCCTGGCCTATGTAGCTAGCTCACGAGCTCAACCTCTGCCCCCCGGGTGCACCCTTGCTCACGCTGCATCAAAGGATACTCAGTGGAAACCTATCCCGTTGTCCTTTGTTCCATTGGGTGGATGAGTGGTTGGACGAGGTCTCTAAAGACCTTCTTTACTTCCGACAGTCTGTAGCTTTGCGATCTCTAAGAAACAGCCACCAACTAAGTATATATGACATGCTGTTTCTCTTTGTCCGTGTTATTACATAAACATTTGTTAGTTTCTAATGTGAATGATTCCCCCACTGTGATGTTTCTGAAATGAGAGCTCCCTTAAAGAGAGGCTTGGGGCCCGTGAGTGATGGACTTACAGTTTGTACCCCTGTAGGGACCGCCTGCGTCCATGAGGTCAGGGTCGCGTTGGCCCCCTCAGAATGCAGCGGGGCATGCTCCTCTGCTGTGTGTCTGCGGGGGTTCGCCACGGTCTTCCCTGTGTGAGATCCCTGTGGCTGCCTTGGGCGTTGGGAGTCCTGTTGTTGCCGGAATGAGTTCGGGGAGATGGCCACATTTTATTTCAACTGAACCACCGTGTTGTACCCTAATGCCTGCTTGCATGGCTGCACATAGTAGGGGTGCGTTTCTAGGGGAAGATATCGTTGTCTTCCCTCCAGTGGGGACGGAGTAGAAGTCATGTACCTTTTTCCGGCTGAAGGTCCAAGAAGAGGTTTGCTCACTGCTTCATAGTGTTGGCAACATTGCTTCCCGGGTGGCCCGGGAAACCATGGAGTCCCAGAGCACGAGGAGTCTCGGTGCGTTACTTTTTGACCCTCACACACTAGCTTTATGATTTGGGGGCCACTTGCCTTCTTCCTGCAATTCTGCCTGAGATCAGGGATGTTTAAAACCTGACCACACACAGAAGCTCTTAAGACAGTGTTAAAAGCACAGAATCCTGGAAATTACATCAAATCAACTGAAATGGGAACACTAAGGAATGGAGCCCATAACTGTACAACTTTTAAAAGCTTACCTGGGACACTTTAAAGAAACAAACAAAACAGGCTGTGTCCCAAGCAAAACCGATTGAATATGCATGGACGGAGGTGTCCACTGCCTATCCCGCCTGCCCCAGGTCCCCAGGTGGCTCTCATCTGCGGATCAGGTTGAAACCACTGCTTTAGACTTTATTCTGTCTCTAGGATTCAGCAGTTTTTGCTTTAAGTTTTGCTCTTCAGGAGCAAATAAAAGAACCCCTGCCTGTCGTTTGTATGTTCGTGAGTGAAGTGGTCTGGTGACCTCTGTCTGTGTCAGTTTCCACATCGCTGTGCTGGAAGCTTGCCTGTAGTGGTGCGGGGAGACTTTCTGATAGATTCCAGGAAACTGCTTTGCATAGAAAATGATCTAAAGTGCAGATCTCCATCCATTCTGTCTTACTCTGGGCTATCTCATCTTCTGGGAGAGCTGCATATTACATTTTAGGATATTCTTCTCCTTGGGTGGCCATTAGAAAAAAAAATCAATTTTCTTTTTAATCAAAACTCCATCGATGCTTACCTTGTTGAAATGTGCAAGCCATAATTGGCATACATATATGAATTAGTTGTGGAGGGACTGTTTGGATTTCTTGTTGTTTCATTTAAAGGAAAGCGTTTATGGGAAGGGTATTTTTAGAAAAGATACGTGTTATTATTTCCAAGTCAGCCTGTCTCAGAAAACGCCGTCACAGAGCTCTTATCCACTATCCTTTAACTGTATTGCTTTTATTATGAAATGTCTGCCCACCCAACTACACTGAATTCCTTAGCCAGGAAGTGTTTGGGGGCCATTGTTTCATGCCCTTCCCTCTCAGCTGGCACCTAGCACAGTGCTGACCACGGTTGGTAGATTGTTGTGCCATGAATGTTGAATTGGGCCTTGAAAACTGGGACTGTATTTAAGGAGAGGGAATCCCATTAGATTGTTTTGCCTCTGCCTAAAAGAGGATGGCATGGAAGCTGGGGCATGAGAAGGTAGGAAGGCTGCACGGATATGCACAAGGGGAGGAGGCAAACAGGAAGTGAGGTCTGGGAGGGAGGGCATGAGGGGCAGAAAGGGAGAGGGGAAGGGCCAGGGGATAAAGAGGGTGGCTCAGATGACAGGCGGCCATTCCATATGACTCCAAAATTTTTCAATAAGCCTTTTTAAATTCAAATGTTTGGTGTATGTGGATTTCTTGTGTTGATGTAAGAAACCTCCAAACCTGTAGAGAAATTTGTATTAGAATTTGTTTGAGACAAAATGATGATGTTGCCAGGAAGCAAGATCTCAAATGGGCTGGAGAATGACAGTTTTGCAGTTGCCCTTCCTTCCTTCCTTCCTTCCTTCCTTCCTTCCTTCCTTCCTTCCTTCCTTCCTTCCTTCCTTCCTTCCTTCCTTCCTTCTTCTTCTTCCTTCTTCTTTCCTTCCTTCCTTCCTTCCTTCCTTCCTTCCTTCCTTCCTTTCTTTCTTTCTTTCTTACTTCCATTTGAATCTAAGGAGGGAACTAAGGGTGATTACATGGAAGTGGGCGAAAGCAAGGTGGGGATTGGATTGCAGGATAAATAACAAGATTATGTGATCTCCTGAGGGTGGCTACACTTCCAAGAGGCCTGAAAAGGAGGCATTTCAAAGGTGTGTTAACCTAGCTGCATAGAAACAGTGGCTATGCAGTTGAGCCATATGATATTTTCATCTTGGAAGTCAAAAATGGTCAAACATGAGCAAATGCATGATGTCAGCTGGAGTCCTCTAGTTTGTGACTCTGTTTGCCCACACACTGCAGACAAGGTGACCAAGCGCCCAGGGCACAGGGCACACTCCTCTTAGGAACATTCACAGTCTGGACCTTCCTCACACATGCCTGTCCTTGCTGTTTGTGCTTGTTTACATCGTTACTTAGGAACAGAAATCTGAAGAGGGAGAATGTGTACTTTTTCCTTATTAAGAAAGAGCCTCTGGGGCCGGTGCTAACCTCATCAATAGTCCAGTTCCAAGGGCCTGGCCTGTGGAGTGAGATGAGAAGAAAGGCTGGAAACCTCTCTTGGACCAACATCATACAGTCGGGGCTTTTAGCATCAAAGATGAAAATTGTGGAGCGAGACAGCAGACTTTTACAAAATCTTCCAAGTCCTGTGCTAAAAGAGCACATGCTTTTTATAAAATCATCACGAGCCTGGCCAGTGTTGCTCAGTGGTTGAGAGTCAACCTATAAACCAGGAGGTCACGGCTCCATTCGTGGTCAGGGCACATGCCAGGGTTGTGGGTTCCATCCCCAGTGGGGGGTGTGCAGGAGGCAGCCAGTCAATGATTCCCTCTCATCATTGATGTTTCTATCTCTCTACCTCTCTCTTCCTCTCTGAAATCAATAAAAACACACTTTTTAAAAAAGCGCTATGTAACTTCTCTCTTCACAAGAAGGCTTAATGCAACCAAGTCTCTCCTGTGTATTCAAATAAATGCACTTGGGAGCAGAGGGGAGTAGGTGGGAGTGCCTTTAAAGCAGGTGGGAATTACTAAGTCACTCTTCGTGGCTGTACCCACACCTTCCCTTGGGTTGTCTGCGGGGGGCACTTCTAGATATTTTATCTCTGTTCCACCTGGTTGGGCCAGAGAACCGGTTGTTTGATCAATGTCTCATTACCCTCCTCCAGTCTATGGGCGTCTGACTGCTCAGCTTCTTTCAGGTTCCCAGCAGGTGTGTCTCCATCAGGGCCTTCCTCCACGCCCAGTTCTCTGTGCAGCCCGGGATGAGAATGAAGGAGCAGCTCTTCCGAGTGCGTGGACTCCCTAACTGTACGCGATAAAGTTAATATAGCTGTCGCTTCCACACCTCCTTATTTGTGATTATGTTCCAAGTAAGCACAGCAGCAGCAATCTCAGAAACCCTGTGGCAAAGCTGGAGAGAGCGCTTCCCTGATGTAATATTCTGAAATAATGTTTCACAGGTTATTACCGAGGGTGTGGGTAGTAATACATCATGCTAGAAAATTCTGTTGCGTTCTCCAGGAAGGCACCATGAATTTCTTTACACTGTTCTTTCAATTATCTCTTTTGTCCTCACATTCCAATCCTGAGGTTAGAGTCCCAAGGGGAGGACCACAGTCTTAAAAGTGTGGGTTTAAGGAAAATGTAGGTGACCTAGCCTCCTTTTTTTGCTAAGGCAAACATATCAAATGTTTTTTCAAATATCATTTGAGACTGTGAAGACTATTCAATCAACACACTCAGAAAGTAAATTCCTAAGCCGCATTTTCAGAAAGGGCTTAATTTAAGCACCAGACTTTTCATGCCATGCATTCATTTATTCATTCATTCTGGAAATAGTTACTGAGCTTTACTGTGTCACTGGTGTTGCTCTAGGCAATTTGGATAAACTGGTAAGAGTTCCTACTCTCATGAGTCTGTATGCGACTGTGGGGTAAGGAGGTGAGGGTCAGAAATCAGACATAAAGACAGATGGCACACAAGTAAGTAAGTGACATTGCTAGGTGCTAGGGATATTTCTCATCTGGGCTCAGGAGAGGAGTGTGTTAGGGTCTGGGCAGCCAGGGAAGGTGGCCCAGACCTGATTAATAGAAAGGAGTAGACCCGTGACAATACAGGGATGATGAATTCCAGGTGGAGGCAAGGGCAAGACCTGAAGGTGCTCATGAGCTTTGAATGCACAAGGAAGGCAAGGAGGGGTCCTCTGTAGAATATGAAGTGGAGGTAGTGAAAGACGGGGCCAGAGGAGGAGGTAGGGCTGGAGCACGTCAGCTCTGTGGGCCATGGCAGAGCTCTGATTGTATTTTGAGTGACATAGGAAGCCACTAGAATGTTTGAAGCGAGAAAGTGACGAGATCTTATTGATGTGCTCACATGATCATGAGTCTGGTGACCATTTAACAGGAGGGGACGAGAGGCAGAGCAGGAAGCTGCGTAGTGGGGGCGGGGCATCACAATCCACAGGGGATGATGGCGACTTCCACCAGCGTGAGAGAGTCAAGAAGGAATGACACCGTAGGAGATGTGGTCTGCATGTTTAGAAGACCCGGTCAGAAGATGTGCTGAGAATTAGATATGAAGGCTGAGGGCAAGAGAGGACTCGAAAGTGGATCCTTTGTGTTCTGTCTGAACAGCCATGTCCATGGTAAGTGCTTTTACTGAGAAGGGTGACACCATGGAGGGGCAAGCAAGTTGGGTGGGAAGAAGGATCAATGGAGGTGAGCCCTGAATAACTGGAACATCAAACTCAGTCCAGAAGGGCTGCTTGTGCACTGCCAGTGACATCCCTTTTTAGGGATTTTTCCTGTGGTTCAGGCCAGGGAAATCCCTAATGCTTTTTTGTCCCCATGGAAACAGCTGGAACATTCCTGTAAAACAGAGAATGAACTGAAGTGTATGCACCTATGACCCTGGGCTCCCATCCTAGTCCTGATGCTCTGCTTGCATCAACCGCTTGGTGTTCTGAGCTCTCCCTGGGCACAGCACCCACCTCGCAGCCCCCACCCAGCTCTTCCCTGGCCTGTTATTTCTCACTCCTGTCTCTTCCTCCCCAGAACAATTTCATTTTACATGCATTCGATTTTAGATTTTAACTACCATTTAAGGCCCTAAGGGGGTATTTTCAGATCACACAATTTATAATTGATTCGACCATTATATATTGATCATTTTTATGAATCGCATTGTGCTTGGCACTAAAGAAGAAATTTTAACTTGTATAAGCATAGTTGTTGCTCTTCATGAAGATAGAATAGAATTGAAGATAGAAAACACAGTCATATGAAATAACTAAATAAAAATATTAGATAACTAAGCTTTGTGGAAACCATGGGACTAAATTTATCATCCAGCTTGATATGATTACTTACTTATTTCATTATGGTTATGGCGATGTGATAGTAATTCTGATCTTATGAATTCAAACTTTACTAGTAATTCAAATTATTAGTGTGGTGATTAAGTGCGTTGGGTTTTATATAATAGTTTAAGCCCTTACTGTGCCACTGGCTGTGACCATGGGCAAATTTCTTATCTTCCAAACTTCACTGGCCTCCTCTGTAAAATGGGAATAATAATATTACCTATTGATATGGTTTTGGGGATAAATATATGAAGAAAATTTGACACATGGTAAGAATTCGGTAAGAATTTGCTTTCCTCCTCCCCTCGTCCTCCTCCTTCTCCCCCTCCTCTTCTCACCCTCCCCCTCCTCCTCCTCTCCTCCTTCCTGTTATCGTTGTCATTTACTGGCAGGAGTATAGCATATAACAAGAGTGTCCAGGTACACATCAGTCCTTGGAGTAGCTCAAGTTGGGGGAAGGTGGTAACAAAAGGTCTACTGCTACCCAAGACCATGTCGCAAGGGAAAGAGGGTGACCTTGGTGGGAAAAGGTGAAAGAATCGGGAGACAGTGAAGCAACCTGGCTGGTGATGGAGCTGGTCACCATCCTTCCAAAGAGCTGCACAGAGGAAAGGAGGTGAAGGTTTCAGCACAATAATGAAGCTGGGTCGAAGCACTTCAAAGCTATGAATTGACTAACAGGGTTTCTGGTTTACACTGTGGAGACCTAAGTATGAAGAAATGATTAAGAGCAGTGTACTCATTAGCTGCAGAACAGATTACTTCTCCTGAGCTAAGACTGAGTCTACCACCAAGACACTGACACCTTTTCTCTTGACAGACTAGTATTTAATAGCATTTATCTTCCCCATCTGCCACCTCCCTTTCTGGCCATTGTCTTATTATTGGGAACTAGAAGAAATTCGCCGTCCAATCATTTTATGACATTTCTATCTGTAAATGGCACCTTCCCTGTCACTTCTTCTTTTTTAAAAAAATATATTTCTTTGTTGATTTCAGAGAGGAAGGAAGAGGGAGGGAGGGAGGGAGGGAGGAAAGGAGAGAGAGAGAGAGAGAGAGAGAGAGAGAGAGAGAGAGGGAGAGAGAGAGAGAGAAACATCAATGATGAGAGAGAATCATGGATCGGCTGCCTCCTGCACGCCCCCTACTGGGTATCGAGCCTGCAACCCAGGTATGTGCCCTTGGCCGGAATCGAACTTGGGACCCTTCAGTCTGCAGGCCGATGCTCTATCCACTGAGCCAAACAGGCTAGGGCCCCTATCACTTCTTGATGGTTGAGGAATCGGAAAGTGACTCATTCCTCATTTGTTAATGCAAAACATTTCTGTTATTTAATCATTTTGAGACAGTCATGGGTAGTTATTTAGCTCCGCAGATTCTTACAAGTCATGTGCCTGCTTAGGCAGAGGATGCAGAGTAGCTGGTTGAATTATGCAGAGTTAGGTTCAAAAAGTCAATCTGGATTTACAGGTGTTGCGTGAACAATTCAGTGCAAGCTCAGTGAAGCATATTTTCTGCAAATAATACTGTGCACTTGTAGGAAACAGCCTCCACAGAAAGAGACGTCATGCTATATGACTAATGCTCAAGTGCTCTATAAACCGGGAAGCAATCTACTGATAGAGAATGAAGCATTACCCGTAGGTAATATCATGTGACCACAGGTGGACCCATCCAAGGAAAAGGAGGAGTTACTATTGATGCCATGATTAAAAGGGACCTTATTTTTGCAAATAATGGGGTCACTAAGTCCTAGCCTGTAAATATCTTAGTGTTAATCCTGTACATGTCTCACAGGTTTCCATGTTTTGTTAATTTTGGTGATGAGAGCAATGTCAGTATACTTGAAATCCTGTGAGCATGAAATGCCAACCATTGCAGAGAGCCACAGAAGTATAAGACACAATACGTAAGAGTTCCCAAGGTTGTGTCCTTTTTTCGTATTGACTCCCAGCATCCTCTATAATAGAAGGCTAATATGCAAATCAACCGAACAGCGGAATGACGGGTCGCTATGACGCGCACTGACCACCAGGGGACAGGCACTCAACAGAGGAGCTGCCCCCTGGTGGTCAGTGTGCTCCCACAGGGGGAGCGCTCTTCAGCCAGAAACCGGCCTCACTGCTGGCGAGTGCAGCAGCGGTGGCTGGACCCTCTCCCACCTCTGTAGCAATGCTAAGGACCCCTTGGGGGATGTCTGACTGCTGGCTTAGGCCTGTTCCCTGTGGGGAGCGGGCCTAAGCCGGCAGTAGGATATCCCCCAAGGGATCCCAGACTGCCAGAGGGTGCAGGCTGGGCTGAAGGACCCCCACCCCTCCAGTGCACGAATGTCATGCACCAGGCCTCGAGTGAGAGAATAAAAGAGGAGAGTATTGTAGGAGATGGTGTCTACATGTGTAGAAGACTTGCTGAGAAATCCACAAAACCTGGAAGCCTGTGAGGCACGAACCGCTGCACTGTCATGGGACTCTGCAGATGGGACGGTAGAGACACTGAAGCATCATTTTTGTTTCTCTTTTTTCTGACTTGCCATTGATGGGCAGAGTAACTGCTTCTGCCCCATGTGAGGGGAATCTGCTGCCATTTCTTTTACAATCAACATCATAGCGACAGAGCTGGGCTGGCGATCTCAATCAGGCGTCCACAAGTACAAACTGTAGTGTTGAAAGGGGGTGGAACTGCAGGCAGGTGGCAGGAGGGGCAGGAGGGGCAGGAGTCTGTGGCTGGATCCCTACATGCTGTGGCCTGGCTCGGGCACAGGTGTGGGAGCGGGACCAATCAGCGGGGCCGAGGGCACAGTTACCAGGTCTGCCGGCCCACAGTGCACGGGGGTAGAGAAAAGTAAGGGAAACAGAGGTGTATTCAAGGAAAGGGAGAGTCCAAGAACTTGCAGACATTTTAAAACGACCACAGTCACTTCAAAGATTTACACTGTCCCCTGGACAGGTTTTCTTGGGGATAACAAGTGAATACAATTTTGTTCATGGGTCTCATAAAAGGACACTGTGATAGAAAAGATGGTGGCCTAGCCAACATATGTACACAAAGCTCAAAGATAAAATTCATAGCATTTCTGCGTGCTAGCACCAAAGTATATTTCAGGGCTCTCGCCAGTTTGGCTCAGTGGATAAAGCGTCAGCCTGTGGACTGAAGGGTCCAGGGTTCGATTTCAGTGAAGGGCACACACCGGCTTGTTGCAGGCTCCCGGCCCTGGTCGGGATGCATGCAGAAGGCAACCAATCGGTGTATCTCTCTCACATCAATGTTTCTGTCTCCTCTGTCTCTCCCTCACCCTTCCACTCTCTATAAAAAATCAATGGAAAAATATCCTCAGGTGAAGATTGATAAAAAACAAAGAGTATTTTAGGGAACAAACAAACAAACAAAAAATTCTACAACTTGCTAAAGCTTTATTCCAAGTATACAAGCCTCTTATGGATTAAAGAGAATTTGGGAAAAAACTTAAAGACTAGAAAAATTAATCGACTGTGTACACCCTTCAGCCAACCCTCCATGAATATTCTATTTCATGATAAAATATTTGTAAAAGACTTGGGTATCAAGGAGATCAGGTTCTATTCCTTGACAAGAACCAGGAATAAAACTAATGTTTGCTGGTTTGGGGCCAGTCTTTAGGTTTTTAAGCTAGTTTTGTGTTTATTTCTTTTTTTTAAATATATTTTTATTGATTTCAGAGAGGAGAGAGGAATAGAGAGATAGAAATATCAATGATGAGAGAGAATCATTGATCAGCTGCCTCCTGCACACCCTACACTGAGGATCCATCCTGCAACCCAGGCATGTGCCCTGACCTGGAATAGAACCATGACCTCCTGGTTCATAGGTAGACGCTCAACCACTGAGCCAGGCCAGGGCTCAGTGTTTAGTTCTTAGACAAAATAAATAGTGTTCCTTCCCATATAGTCACCAACTTCAGACAGAACTAAACACAGGACATTGTTTATAGAGACAGGATGAATACCTATGATCTTAAAACCGGTTGTTTTTGAGTTTCAGTAAGAGAGCCTGTTAGCGAGTGTCCATTTGCTACTGTTGAGCCCTCATCCTTGCACCTAAAATAATGAGAGCGATTGATTTTCATCATCAATATTTCTTTGCAGGTGTTTAAATCTTATGCGACTTAAGAAAGGAAAAGGAGTGTGAACAGAATGAGTAAGGTCAAGTGTGGGAGTTAAGGAACCTCATTCTTACACTGCCTGTTCTTAAATCATGGTTCCCTGGGAGGGTAGTAATATACCTTTGTTGATTACGTCATCCTGTCTTTGCCTTCTTTGTATTGTCTTCATTAACATTTCTCTCTCATGGACCGGGAACAGGCTCACTCAGTCACTCACACACTTAGCGATTCGTGTGCAGCACAGCGCTCTGTTATTCTCTCTGCGGTTAAGTGATAGAGGACAGAGGCTGCGAGGTGAATGAGTAAAAGATAATTGCATGGCGTCCTTAGTAGGAAGCCAGGTTCGCTAGCTTTTTAGTGTTCTTCCGCTTAAGAAGCCACACTTAATGATTGTTGCATTGTTGTTCCTGCCGCTACCTAAAAAAAACACACAAAAAAACAGGCAATTACAAAGAGCTGTGGAATGCCTGTCAGGGATTGCTCTGCCTCAGACAGGATGTCAGAGACCTACATGGAAATGGAGCGAAGCATCTACTCAAAAGTGCGTGGCTGGGGAGGGCCGGAAGAGGGGACCTTTTGGGGTGTTTTTTTTTCATTTTCAGAGACAGATCCCCAGATACTCCGTGCCTAGAAAGAGGAATGTCATTGTGAGAAGTCATGCCCTTGAAGTTAGAGTTAGCTCATTAAGACCAACTACCCAAAAGCATGCACAACTGTTCATTTTCAGTTCACTCCGCCTACTGCAATAGCACGGTGTACCCGTCTGAGTGCCCTGCATAGAGAATCGAAGCTAGTCTCCTTTGCCTTCCCTTTTTAGCCCTTTTCCCCCATATCTTGTGCCATGATTTGAATGTTTACCCAGCAACCAAGCTTTCAAAGACCACCTCTCCCCGGCCACCTCCTGTCTTCTCTTCCTTCATTACCATGCGTAGCCATGGACGGGTAGATGTCCATACAATTTTCCAGTTGTTCCTTTTGTTTTGTTTCTCTTACAGAAAATACACTTAACCTTTCCTTGAATGATGTGTCAGAAAGGGCAGAGTAGGGTCAGAGGCATGAACAACATTTCTCCAAAGTCGTTAGTCAGCTGCACACCAGTTCTGCTTGGAGTAATAATTGCAAGACATGGATGTGGTAAAAAGTGAAACATTCAGCAACAAGCCGTGAATTCTCTCCAACTGGAGAGTCCTGTTCTTGAAGTGCCGTTGACTTACATTATCAGATTTTCCGCTACTTAGAGTAAGACCAGCCAGTCCGGTCTCCCAGTGACAGAAACCTCTGCTAAGTCCTGTGCCTGCAGCCCAGGGGACCACGTCGGGTCCCTGTGCGTCTGTGCAGGCCTCCTCTGGCACCGGCCACCCACTGCCTGGAGGTTTTTCCCTGAGGGTGACTATTAAGCGTAAGACATTAGGGGAGACATGAAAGTAAGTAAATCCTGGTCCCTGTTCACACTATTGCACCTGCCTGCAGAGCTACCAACATTCTCACCAGAAGCCTCTCCTCCATTCTGCAGAAGTAGATGGAAGACAGACGGGGGAGGGAAAGCAGCAGTCCACGTCCTCCTTGGCCGACACCGGCTTCATGCTGATAAATGATAAAGGCTGGCCGTTCACATGGTTCTGCCGAGTTCTAGCTAGAAGAGGGAAGGTTAAGTAGTCCTGTGAGCTGTTACTGTGTCACTCATTAGGCTCAATTAGGTCGCCGTGGCACGGAGGGACACGGCGAGATGAATGCTACCTTAAAGCCATTGAGGAGGGTGGCTCCTGATTTCCCTGAACAGCCATGGAGGACGCGCTGGGCAGGAGTGAATCTGGGCTTCGGCTGTCAATCAGTGGAAACAAGGCTACACTGGGAAGTAATCCGTGGTCCACTGGGACAGCGCTCTCATTAACCAAGGCTCTGGGAAATCAGTTTCAGGCGATCTCCAAGGGATGCTTAAATACATGCCCTCAAGTCACGGTGATGGGGAGTCATGTTCTAATTAAAAAATGAGATCTTGGAGTCACAGTTTAGCTAAATTAGCAATGTATTGACAACACATTTCAGTTATTAACCAATTGTGAGCTGTGACCTAATATTTGTGGGAAAAGTTTATCTGATAGACTTTGCTTCCTGAAGAAGTCATGCTTAAATAGAGTAGACTTAGTGAAGTATTTTCAGAAGTCCTATTATTAAAAGGGTAGAATCTCCCTTACAAGTAAAATCATAGGAAAGTTTGTTTTCAGGTAAAATCCATGATATCTAAGAGTTCACTTGTTGTAAGTCCACTTTCCAGTTTCTTTTTCTCATAAGAGTTTACCTCTGCTTGTTTCTCTTTTGTGTGATACTGATGACACCTGATGCACGCATTTTGTTTTCATCTAGAAAGGTAATTTGCCAGGTAAGCAACCCTGTCAAATGCTTGATTTTAATTAATTCTCAAAACAGTGCTTTTCAGCAGGAAATTATCTTTTCCCTGTATTTCTCGCTAAGAGAGAAGTTTGCTCTAATAGTACAAGAATTACTTATTCTTGAAAAAATCAAGAATCGTTCTTGTCATTGTTTATCACTAAAAGTTGATGGGTGACCCCTAAATGACTCACCTTTTATGTGTTCTTTTTCCTTATTTTATAGTCAAAGAACTGCTATTCAAAAGAGAGGATTGCTGGTGGGGCATGTTAGCACCCGGGGGCCTAGCCAGGGGCACGGTCACCGTAGCAACTGCCCCAGGCTGGCTTCTTCCCCGAGGAGATTTGACTTTCGGTGAAACTCTGATTGTTGACTGTGGCATGCAGCGGGGCGAGTTTCCAGCCTCTGTCTTGTTACACATAAGAGGAAGGTGTAGACAATGAGAGAAGCATGCCATCCGGAATTTAGAGGGAAGCCATACTGTTTGTTCGTGCTATACTTCAGAGCAAGATGGCAGCCTTATATTCTACAGCGCCTGGCACATCCCACCGAGTCCCTAACTGGGATGCCCTCCCCACAAGGCAGGAAGCTAAATTTGTGTGGTTTTCTTACTGCCTTAGCTTACAATAGTTATTTGTAGATTTTTTTCCAAGGAATCATTGAACTTGATTTTGTGTGTGTGTGTGTGGGGGGGGGGGGCAATGTGTGTATGCTAAACCTTTTTTGTAAGAGCTTTTGATTTATTGTCTTCCCCAGAGTTCAAGTGGACCAAGCTGTGAGGTAGACACTTCCCTGAAGCCCTTGCCCCTGGAGGGTGCCAGCAAGTGGGCCCTCCCTGCTCCCCAGAATTAAACGTACATGGTCCCCAAAACCTGTGATGTCTCCATGAGAACAGCTTTGGGTGGCACAGGCTCTATATATCCGCTGATTCTGCTCCTTTGAAGTTCCATCTGTGATTTCTTTTCTTTTTTTTTTAAATTTATTGGGGTGACATTGGTCAACATGAACATACAGGTTTCAGGTGTGGGTTTCTATGTTACAAGATCTGTCTATTGCATCCTGTGCCCACCACCCAAAGTCAAGTCTTCTCCATCTGTGACTTCTAAGATTGAAATCCTGATACCTGGATGGTTTAGGTCAGTGGTCGGCAAACTGCAGCTTGATAAACCGCGGCTCGAGAGCCACATGCGGCTCTTTGGCCCCTTCAGTGTGGCTCGTCCACAAAATACTGGCTCTTCCACAAAATACTGACTTCTGCGAATCGCACTGTACGTGCATGCCCGCACGTGGTATTTTGTGGAAGAGCCACACTGAAGGGGCCAAAGAGCCGCATGTGACTCGTGAGCCTCGGTTTGCCGACCACGGGTTTAGGTGAGTTCAGTATATCTTTGCCACAATTTTCTACCCCGGCCAGTGTCTGTCTCTCATGGATCATTTTGGTGATAGGGCAAATCAATTAAAAATTAATGACCAGTAATCCATCTGCGCTTTTACACACTCTACTGAAAGTAGGGAAATAAAAGTTACCATTGAAAGGAAATACACCGCAGATAGGAGGTTGTGCAAAAGTCAACAGATGGACAGGGGTCATCCGGGAAGGGCCTGAACTCATTTTGGCTTCATCAACACACCTTGTTTGTGGTCGGGCGTTTGGTATGCGCTGTGGCTGCCGCTGTTTGAAGGGCCTGAGGTGTGACCTGGATGTTATTGTTGTTCACTCTAATCTGCTCAATTATCTCTTGGGGTTTGCATGTGTCTCTGGGAATGATGAAGCACCGCCTTCGGTTGGCATATTGAGTAGTTGTAACGATTTGATAAAATGCTAATTGATAATAATGACAAGCTGAGTCCCTGCATCGATAAGAATTTATTTCATGGTTTTGTGAACCTTATTGTAGAGATTCTTTTTTAATGAAAAGAGGAGTGGCTTATTAAGGAAAAATCCTAGGAAGAGGATATGTAACAGTAAGAATCCCTCCTATCACACATCTTAGATGGGAGGATTATGGTGGAAGGCACAACAATTTTATAGTTTTATGCCTAAGAATAGCTATCAGAGGTGATAAACATTTCCTTCTCCTAATTCTAAGTCTAAATGCAAAGCACTCAGGACAGAAAGCCTTCACTTTCCTAAATATCATGCAGAGAATACAAGTTAATAACTATTGGTAATAACTTCATCATCTGTGTCTTGAGACACTTAATTTATACGTTCTCTTAGGCTACATTATCAAACTTTTCAGAACAACAACGAATGGAAAAGGAGAAAAATGCCTGAGGGAGAGAGTCGCACATAGAGCACTAGAATATTCCCTCGGCCTGAGGTCAGAGGTCAGACGGATACTCATAAGCGCAGTGGGAGGAGTGAGTTAGGACATTGCAGGGAAGGTTGACTATTATTTAAAGAGCAACAAAGAGGTCAGCCTCGCTCCAGGAGCCACCTAATACTAGTACTTTCTTGCCATGTTTCCTTGCTTTCTACGTCTGATATGATTTTATTTATATTCTCAAAGCTGTTCCTTTTGCTCATAAATTTTTATTTATTTCTTGTTATTTCTTCATGATTTAAAAATTTTCTTTCACTGGACAACTATTTTCTTCTGTCATTTATTTTTTTAAATATGCGATCTGTTAACATGGTTCAGAAGTGTGGGATGATGCAGTAGGATGAGTGCTACCCCCCACCTTGCCCTCCGTCTTCCTCTCCTCTCCTTCCAGAGACACATTTAAGACACATTTAAGATGCAAGTGAAGAAGTATTGACTTACCTCTCTTCCCTTTGCTCTCGTGTTGTTCAGTTGAGGAGAATGGCCTGGAACCAGACTGACTTGGGTCTGAATTCTAGTTCTCAGTGTCTTCCTCTACAAGATGCACTAATAATGTTACCTTCGTGGGGATCTTCGGAAGGTTAAATGACAAGAAGACTATGAAAGCTCGATTGCTGCCCAAGCATTACCAGAGAGGCGCCCTAGTCCGGCCGGTGGTGCTCAGTGGTGGAGCACTGACCCACGAACCAAGTGGTCACCAGTTTGATTCCGGGTTGGGGCATCTGCCCGGGTTGTGGGCTTGATCCCCAGTCAGAAGCGTGCAGGAGGCAGCTGACCTATGTTTCTCTCTCATCAATGTTTCTATCTATGCCACTCTCTTCCTCTCTCTCTAAAAATCAATAAAAACATTTTTTTTTAAAAAAAAAAGGAGAGGCACCCTCTGCTCTAAAAACTTCACTTCACTTACCAGTATCACCATAGGCCAGTGATGGCGAACCTTTTGAGCTCGGCGTGTCAGCATTTTGAAAAACCCTAACTTAACTCTGGTGCCGTGTCACATATAGAAATTTTTTGATATTTGCAACCATAGTAAAACAAAGATTTATATTTTTGATACTTATTTTATATATTTAAATGCCATTTGACAAAGAAAAATCAACCAAAAAAATGAGTTCGCGTGTCACCTCTGACACGCGTGTCATAGGTTCGCCATCACTGCCATAGACACTGCAACATCCTATAGCTGGTGTGTGTAAGCAAACCTTAGGACAGATGGACTGATTTCTAATTCTGATTTTAATTGTTTCTTACAGTTGATTGACTTGTACCAACATATCCTTAAAGGCAGTAGAGTGCTAGAGATATTGCATATGATGTTAGCCTTTTAACAAACTTTTCTTTTTAGGTGACAGAACTTCAGAAGCATTGGCCATGTTAAACCATTAACCTCAGGCTAAGAAATGCCTTACGAGTGCTTTTCATTCACTACTCAGCCTATATGTTAGGACTCCTTTAGGAGACGGGAGGACTTTCACTACTAAAGAGCCTCCAGCATATTATTAAACTTTTACCCTTTTCTAAATCCTACACAGAAATGCTTTCTTCTCATACATCATCTTTTCATTGATGCAAATGTGCTTTGTGGTGTTTTGAGGAAGGTGACCCTTAGCTGTGCTTGGTATCTGCTAACCCACTGGGTACAGGGTTTGTTCTTGGCCCTTCGGTGCTCACTGAATCTCGCTGGCATATCTTAAGCTAAAGGACAGGGTATCTGCGTAGCCTCTCACCCGCTGTGCAGTACCTAGTGGTTATTCATCCGTCAGGACCTTCCTGGCCAGAAGTGAGACATCTCCTCTTACTCCTTCTTCTCTGACTGGGAGGAAGACTAGACGTGTCCTCACAACCTTCGGTCAGACTTCGGAGTTTCTTTGACAACAGAGCAGCTTTCAAACTGTACGGTGCTCACAGTTCTTTTTGACTCTTCCTCTCTTATAGGTCTTTATCATGAAATGTAAATGTCCAAAATTCCCTCTGCCACTACCCATTCACTGTCTCTCTAGCCATGCCTGTCCTCCCGTCTGTGCCGCACACCGGGACACGTAGTGACTGACGGGATGCAGGTGACAGGTTCTCGTGGTGTGGCTTGGGAAGGACCCGGCTTTGATGTCCGGGACATTAGGGCCATAGCAGAGGTGCCCACCTCAACCTTAGAGGAGTTGTAGGCCTCGATCATCAATCCAGGAGCAAATAGCAGCCTCTTCCCAGAAAGTCTCTGGCTTTCTACTCCTACTCAACCTTTGTGTTTGTTTTCTCATTTCTCCATGACATTGAAAAACCCCAACTACTGAGTTGTATAAAAGAAAGCTAAGAGTTTCACTTCGCAAAAAAGGGTCCCATTATCTCATTCCCATGAGGTGAACAATCTGAACATTTGAATGTGTCTCCTTCTAGAACTGGTAATCCTCATAGACGTATATACGCATGTGCCTCTATGTATTTTATTGTTTTTAAAGCCAAATCCATCATGAACATCATACCTGAACTCTCGCCCATTATTTGTAATCAGTGCCCAGCGGGCAACAGTTGAACTCTGCGTTATCATTTCCCAGCCATTCTGTTCTTGTTGGACACGCCCTTCTCGGCCGTTAGAGATGATGTGCTGAGATCACACTCGTGCTCTGTCCTGTGCCGTTTGCAGTGGCCTCTGCAGGATAGACCATCACATTTTCTGAGCCAAAACATTCACGCATTTGGAGATTTAATAGGTGCAGCCGAGCTGCCTGTTTACAGGAAGCAGGAGGCATGAGTGACGCAGCCTCTTTCATTTACCACGTGCTTGCGAGTTTTTGCCTTTGTTTTGATTTTTTACATATATATTTGTTTCTTCCTTTGCATTTTAATGGGATACTGGTCAAGGGGTCAAGGCTATACCTATGTTTTTGGAAGTGGGTGCCCAGCCAGGATGTTTAATATTGCTTGTACTACCAGGAACCCGTCTTCCAGGAACCCTTCTACCTCCAGGGGGAGAAAGTTCTCGATGCACTTACTGCGATTTCAGTAGAGGAAATTGTTTTGATACATATTTACAGCTCCATCCCTCGCCTGAAATAAATACATGCACTTGCCGGTAACTCTTGAATAGAAATTGAAGGATGAGACAGGTGGAAGCAGATAGCAGTCAGAGTTGTCTCTGTCTTCCCCGATAAGTGTGGGTAGAACTAGAGAAAATATTTTGCTTGTGTTGCCAGAGCAGAGAATAGGGATGTTGTTGTCAAGACGGGAGGTGAAAGCATGAGTCCCGCTCAATGGTAGACATTGGACACGCCACCTCCAGAGAAGGCTACAAACTCCCTTTCAGCCCCTCGAAGCCCACGTGGTTTCTTAGAAGCCTTAGCATTTGCACGTGTGAATCCCTGTTTGTACAGCTCCTGATGTACTGTTTGAACGGGGACAAGCGATTTATTCTTGTTCTTCTGTTTTCAAGTCCACGAAGATAGAATAATTTCCACATAATTGGAACCAGAGCGTGGCTGCTGAAGTAGAGTTTGCCGAGTGCTTAAGAAACCCTCAAGGGAGAGATGGTGTTGGCATAAATTAATGCCTTTCGATTTGCATTTTGTAATGTGCTTTTAATTTTACTCTTAAAGCGGAATTTGAATTGATGCATTTTTATAACTTCTGTCTTTTAGATTTCAACTGCTTAGCATACAAGGTGGCTTAGGTAAACATTGATGAGAAAGCATGACATCCCTGGTTGAGTAATTTCCTTTTCCGTGGCGGTGTGTATATTCTGATTTTAATTGCTAACCACTCACGTTTATGAGTGGTCTTCAATAGTAAAAGCTATTAAAATATATGGAACTGTAGATGTTTTATTTGAGGTGTGTCTTGAATAAGTGTTTGGGTCTCTTCTACTGCTGGATTCTGAAGAGTTACAATATCAACATACATCTTAAGTATCAATACTTGCCCAATCCCAGGGAAGATTCCATGCAGAAATGCCTAAAACCTCAAAGCTTTTTATGTTTCAACAGAAGGAGCGTCATGATTTTCCCACTTGACTCCGCTGTGCAGGGTTTTCTCAGTAGAGTGGACACTAATCAGTTACCCAGCAAGTTCCTATCACAGGAAAGATGTTCAAAGAATTCTTCCACAGCCTTCTCATGCCTGGGCCTTCAGAAAGCGCCTGCATGGGTTAGTGATCCAAAACGATAAATAATTTGGAAGAGAGAGAAGTTGATGGCTTAACCAGGAAGGGGCCAGGTTGCCCTGGACGCTGAGGTGGCTGGATACAGAGCTAGTGCTTGTAAAGATACGGCTTTTTCACCTTTAATAGCTGGTTTTGTGGATTTCCTAGAAATACCTGCTTTGACTTTCTTACTACTTTCCTGAGTTTACCAATAACCGAAAGGGCATGTAATACTGGAGTGTAGCTGTGTAGAAAAAAAGCATCCGGTAGAAGGAGACTTGACTTGGGGCGGTGAACACACAATACACTATACAGAGGATGTGTTGTAGAGCTGTACACCTGAAACCTATGTAATTTTATTAACCAATGTCACCCCAAAATTCAATTATTTAAAAGAAGAAGAATTTCTGTAGGATGGGGGGAAAGTGAAAAAAGAATAAAGCATCCACGGTAAAGGCCTTCGTTCCTTCTCATCCATGGGCCACACCCGGGCAGGCAGCAAGCACTCCCTTATTCTATCGCATATGTGGGTCTTGATCTTGACCTCTCCCTGTCCACCCTGGAGGTGTATGAGCTGCACCTACTAAAATATGCCCGTGTGAATCCCTTTGTTGGTAAAGCTCCTGATGGACTGTCTGAACAGTCAGGCGTAGCCCTACCCACTCCCACTCCCAACCCCTCTCTCTCACTGTTGTCCTGGTTCCTTCCCAAATGCAAATCTGATCGCTCTTCATTAAAACCTTTAAATGGCTCATAACAACAACAACAAATCAATACAGAGGTTTTATTACATGCCAGGCCTGTTCAAAGGACTTTACATACGTTAAGTCATGATTATGGCTTTGTAATAAAGCTGACATTATTGTTATAAAGTTGGCTTTATAATAATAAAGTTGACATTAATTGAGCCTTTTGACCAGACACTGTTTTACGCACATATTTTACAATGTTAACTCATCCCCAAAACACCCCCTGAATAGGAATTTTTATTTTTCTCTTGTGGGAACTGAGTCACTAAAGGTTAAGTAAGTGGCCCAAGGTCAAGTCTAGTAAGTGAGGCTGCAGCTTTCAGACCCAGGCACACTGGCTCCAGGCTCCCTGTTCAGAGTCCCGCTCAGACTGCCCCTCCCCTTGAGCCCAGCTCAGCGCTCATCCGGATCCCGGGTCCAATCTCAGGTTCCAGTAGCATGGCTCTCCTGGCTCACCATTCTGCCACACCGAGCAAAACAGGCGCTCTCGAACACGGGTCCTTCTCCTGGACTAGCTGGAGTCACTCACTGTCTCCGTTCCTCCGCAAAACATCTGTCTGAGGCCTGTGACCTAGAACACCCACTCGTTCAAGGTTTCGTTCTGCTGATTCTACTTACTTTTGTTCCCCCGGCCAAAATGCATGCCTGAAAAAATCAGTTGTGGTTATTCCCACACACATGTGGGCTCGTTGTACCTCTGATCATACACATCTAATTTAACTGAATATTATACAGATCGGTGGAGCGTGAATAAGAGAAACAGTCAACTGTTTTGAAAACTAGCATGTAACACGTTTTTCCTTTTAAAGGGCTGTCAAATGTGGTGAGACAACTGTGAAAGCCGGCGAAGAGCCGTAAAAGCCTACAAGGGTTCTGTATCCTATTTTGTCACGAACATCTTTACGTTTTCACTCCCATGGAAAGAGACTAACACTGGGGATTATGAACAGTGTCGTGTGCGTATGGTGTAGACAGGACTCTCAGAACTTCAACTCCTGGATTTATACCCAAAGGGAATGGCTTTAAATCTCAGAAGAGCAGCGAATTAATGGTGCATTATGTGTTATCATATAGCAATATGATTAAGAAATGAATGGTGATCTTTTTGGAATAATTCCATGCCATGCCAATTTAAAAAGAAATTAATGGTGATCTGGATTGTGTGGGATGAGAGGATTTCTAATATCTTTGAAATTTGGTGCTGTATAGCTCATCACGTCAATAACTAGCCAGACCTCAGTACCAGGGTTCTTCTGATTTTAACCCATGAGGTGCTTTCTGGTCTCTCGTTTGCTACCTTTGAACTTGCTTTCCTTTTGCCTGAAATGCTTTTTCCTAATCTTCTTTTTACCAACTTCATCTTCTAGTGTTAGATATCACCCACTCTGCAATCTCCCCCAAACCTCCCAAGACTGTCCACCTGTTCCTCTAAATGTCTGTTAGAAACAACTGCACAGAGAAAAAAACTGGAATTAGAAGTTTAGAGGAAATAATGAGTGCATCTGCTCCTCCTTTTCACATTTGATTTGCCAGCATGAGGAAGATGCTAGAGGACAGTTTTTTCAAGTATAATTACAAGGATAAGTCATAAACTTCTCTACTCCTAGCATCCTATCCAGAATAAGTCTATAGGACAGTCGCAAACTTGACCATGACCTGAAGACTCTCGTGGTGCCTAGGCTGGAACCCATAGGACGAGGGGACCACACAGAATTTTGACTTGGGAATGACCAGCTCCAAAAATGTGGTTTTTGTTTTTTGGGTTTTTTTAGGGATTGTGGTGAAACTGATCATTTGTAGGAGAGAAAGTGGTTAGTAATACATATGCAACCGCAAGGCAGGTCACTGAATATAAAACAACCGAGACGGTAGACAGCCAAGTAGTGTAGGTGGACGCCGAGGTTTCCATGGTAAGCCTATTTCATCTAATCAAGGAGGTAATTTGTAATCCTGAAGAGAATGTAATTATGAGCATTTATTTTCTAAGTGGGATGGTTTTTGATAAGAGTGAAACAGGAGTGCTTTCATTATAATGAGATAGATATCCAATCAGAAGGCACAGAGATTATGCTAATTGCATGGTTCTGGTGCTTAAATGGGAACATGTTGTTCTCCTGGACTCACGTTCACTGGCAAGTAGCCCCATAACCAAGATGTGCTGGCACCGAAAAGCCGAACCACTATCAGGTGTCGCTTCCCTGGGGGTGCTTCTGTAGCGAGCCCCCCAAACAGAGGGGTGCGCCGAATATGATTAGACCTCAGAAAGAAGTATCAGCCCCAAGTGAAGTGGCCACATTAAAAGCGACTTTCTGTGCTTTGTACCGGAATTGAACCTCACATGAATTTTCTCCTCCATAATAGAAAAGCCAGAGAGAATTGCTGGAGGCTCAGGTCACGGATAGCAAATATTCAAAGACAGTCATGAAATAACGCATCCCAGGAAGCTTTAAGTCAACTTTCTGTTTACAGCAAGGGGACCTGGCTCCAGGCAGTCTGACCATAGCCTCCTTCATGCTTTGTAGCCCAGAGCAGTCAGAGGCAGGGGCCCTGCCCCTGTGGCGTTGTCCTGTCGGGCGGGAAGGGAAACCCCACTTATGACTTTGAAGCCTTCACTCACCTGTTGCATTAGGGTGCTGTTATCCTAGACATTCTCATATGGGTTACAGGACTGGGTCCTGAACACTGAAGCAGTTGGGCTTGAATTAGCAAGATCCCTTGTTGGTTATGACATAAAAACTATTTTATTCATATCGACACTTTATGAAGAATAACCCAGAGTTGCCAAATGTGCAGTCTAGTCTGGTAGCTCTTAAGAAAGCATATTCTCTCTCTGTAATGCTATTTGAATGAAACTGTTAAAGACATAATAAGGAATATTCGGCTGGAAAACTGATTGATGAGTAAACTAATCCCTGCTGACATTAAATAGGCAATTCCACTATTTTGCAATAGTGATCATGTAAAACGCAGGATTTCAGTGCACATTTAACAACGTCTAATTGGTTCTTGTGATGTAGTTCTATATAGAAATGTTATTGGTAGGTAATTAAAACTTTAAAAATGGCAATTAAAAATATGAAATGAAAAGTTATGTTCAAAAGAGACTGCATCATGCTACACTTGGAAGATCAAAGAGTTTTATAGCCATTGTAGGTGATAATGAGTAGTTAATAGAGAAACAAATTCTCAAAAAAAGAAAATTGCAGGCTTTCATAAAGAACAGAAGAAAAGAAGGCAGTCAGTTCATATGCCTTGATGAAAGTTGTCTTTGTGTCCTAGAAGGCCTAAAAACATTAAATCATACAAAGGCAGGTTTCCAGAACATTCTACCCAAAGGAGGATAACGAGTTTAATTCTGATGACCAGGCAGGGTGGTGCCTTAAATTTTGTCATTACAATGGATCCAGGAAAACACTGATTTTTTAGGGGGAGAGTGTCTTCCGAATCTTCATGAATTATGTCAGGAAGGACCCAACAGCCTGGGCCCATCAGCGGGCACCCCCACTCTTCCGACTTCCTCTCCTAATTTCAATCACAGATGGGGAGCAGTATCTTGCCAAGTTGAGAATATGTTTTGTTGTTGTTCTCTTTATTTGACTTTATGTTCTTGTTGTTGTTGTTTTTGTGTGTGTGTTTTGTTTTTGCATTACCTTTGAAGGAGAATGAATAGACCACCCCAAAATATTTCACCTGGGCATAAGGATTACTTTGACTCAGAGGGACTGGAAAGACAGGAGATGAAGTTTTCATGTGAAAGACATCCTCTCTATTCTAGAAACAAAGTAATATTCTTGTCACCAAGAACACAAAGTTGAGACCAAGAATATTCTACACAAGCAGACCTTCTAAAGTGATTCTTATCTTCCTTTAGCCTCCCTGCATGATATTCAATTACTAGTACTTCTCCATAATTGCTTCTGTTTGTTCAACCTACTGGACAGCATGTAGGTTCTGCCTTGTCTTTGGGTCTTTCTTTCTTTTTTTGGGGGGGGAAGGGGTCCTTCATTTTTGATGAGGACTCTCATGTCACATAAAACTTATATAAATTTATATACATTAAGTCCTCATTTATCATCATGGATGGATTCTAAAACTTAAAGCAAGCTAATGGATGACAAAATCAATTTTACCACGGGCTAATTGATATAAGCCAGTGTTAAGTTTCTAGGGCATCTCATTAATTTTTATAAAAAACAGTGTGAATTAAAAATTGTTTAAGGACCTGCTGTACTTTTTTCTCTGGTTGATCTGTGTCATGTCCATTTATTTCTCAGGCCCAGATGGAAACCTTTCAAGGCTAGAAGTGAAAGTTCGCCTCTCCCACACCTTCCTGGTCTGTGGAATACATACTAGACTTTTTTGGAGATCTGTCTGTGAGGACATTTCAGTAGCGTAACTTAAACAGAAATGATTGTTAATGAGCATCCTCCTGGAACCAACATTTAACAAATTCTTTGATCAGTACAGTTCCCTGAACCACCAAATATAAACCAAGGGAAAGGTACATAATTCTGCAACTCATTAATAAAAAAGCCAGTATTTTAAATAATAACAAAAGAATCTGGAAGCTACATGTATAGATCAGGATTGAGGAAAGTCTTTTTAAGCAATGCCAAAGACGAAAAGAAAATAATAAGAGAAAAAATCAATAATAATGTCTTTAGAATGAAATAATTTAAATGTATTCATTTTTTCTGTACAGTTATCATGATTGGATGTCTTCATTACAGAGTGACTCATAAAGTATGTCCCTTAATTTATGGTTACATGTCTCAAGGAAATCATGCACTAAGGAGAAATACATATTTTTTTCTGTAAGGGAAATGGGATTTGAATTCCATGCTACCTTCTTTACCTGTTCTTCATAACTTAACTCTTTATAACGCCTTTCCTGACTCTCCCAGTCTAAATTAGTACCATCCTTAGGACACCTATGCAGTTAGCAAAATGAGACACTTATTCATTATTTATTCCTCCATTCACCCATTATTTCCCTGCAGACACTTCCAACTTGTTAAATTTTGTCTATAGTAGTTTAGACTGCCATATATATTGTATAGACCACCGTGTTGCTTATGTTTTGAATCATGGTATAAACTACAATCTTGGTGGAAGGGACGGCATCTTATTCTTTCCTGTGCTCTCACCCACACCATTTATACTGTTTCATAGAGTAGTCATTCAATAGTTGTTTATTTATATCAAGAAAGAAATACCAGCATTTCTACTGTCACAGAATTCATCAGCTTCTCCTCACTCACTAAGCATGACACACAAGATAAGGCAGCATAAACTGCCACCCACTGCTGGGATACTCAGCAGATCAAGTCCATGTTATATGCATGCCTGATCCAGCATGGATGGAACCCAATGATTGCTAAATATCCTCTTTCTCAAATTCTTGCTATCATTGCAGTGATTTTCATGGGCAGCCAAAGGTATTTTTCATATGTATGTTTAACAGGATAAAACATTCTATATGTTCAGGAATATTGTCACAGTTAAGCTCCTTATTGTATAATTGTATTTTAGGAAAAGAAATACATCAGGAATATGCATCCCTTAAAAACAGAGCTGTACTAAGAGCATTCATATTAATTTTATAAAATTAATTCTGAACTTTATTGTGAATATGTATAAATCTAACATTCAATTTAAATGAGCTAAATAGATTTGCTCTGATCACCTAGCAACAGCATGCGGTCTATTTAAAAAATGACATTTCATTTTTTTCCTAGTGAAAAGATGTTAAGACCTATTCTTTGGAAACGCAAGTAGTCCTGATCCATGGCGCAATGAGAGGAAACTATGGGATCTGGTTTCTCTCATCGGGGCCCTTCCTCTGGCTCACTAGGAGGCTTCACCTAAATGCTTTCACCTCTATGTTTTCTGTGCAAAGAGGAATCATATTCTTTTCAACCGTGATCCTGAGAAACAACTACTTGTAGGTAGCTATGGGTGATTCAACTTCCTAGAAATTGTTACTGCATTTGTTTGGATTCACCATCTATTAATTGCATACATTTTATTTTTAACTTAATACAAGGTGCAAGGAAAGAAGTATTGAGTCTTTGTACCTCAGCACTTAGTTACTAAGCAAACATACAATTGGCAGCGTTGAGAGTCAGGAGAGAGAATGAATATATTGAGCAGCAAAAACTCTTACCATGTTGTGATAACAAAGAGACAGTTGGAGTTTTTACAATGCTGACTCTGACCATGCGTTTTATGAAACAAAATTTAGGTCACTTCCCTGCTTCAAATCCTTCTATAGGATAAAATAGCCATCGATTGCGTTTCATGATCAGGTCCTGGAAAACTTCGATCTCATTTCAGAGACCTGCTCTCATTTTGTCTGGTATTAATATAACGGTTATTTCCCTGTTTAGTTGTCTTATTATTATTATCAAATTCTCTGTGTCCTTTTGTTTATGTATCTTTCTTATAAGCAGCATAAAGCTAGAATTTTCCCCCAATTGGAGAAATTTTTCCCCTCTTATCTAGATTAGTCCATTTACTTTTATTATGATTACTGGTATATTTCAATGTCATCTTACTTTGTACTTTCTATTGATCCCGCTTTACCCTTTTTATGTGTTTTTTTGAATTATTTTGTGTTAACTGAGATTTTAAAATTTTCTACTGGCTAGAACATTATAGATTACATTTCTACTACTCTTAAAATGGTTTCAGTGCATTCGCAGTGCTGCCACGGAGGCAGGAGAGGCTCCTGCCACCGCCGCTGCACTTGCCAGCCATGAGCACAGCTTCTGGCTGAGCAGTGCTCCCCCTGTGGGAGCACACTGACTACCAGGGGACAGCTCCTGCATTGAGCATCTGCCCCCTGGTAGTCAGTGCACGGCATAGCAACGGTCGTTCCACCGTTCGTTCGATTTGCATATTAACCTTTTATTATATAGGATGTTTCTATCTCTTTCTCACTCTCTCTTACTCTCTGAAATCAATTGAAAAATGTATGTATATTTTTAAAAAGCGTGTGTGTGTGTGTGTGTGTGTGTGTGTGTGTGTGTATACCTGTATATGTATGTATCTGGGAAATTCTTTGAATATGAATTTGTTCCTTTTGTTGTATCAAGGATTTCATAGATAATTTTGTATTCAACTGATGACACTCAAGGGAGTCAAAGACTTAAAAAGCAACCATTGTTTTCAAGGTCAGATCAAATTTGGGCAATCATTCTTCATTCCCTTTGTAAGACCTCGGTAACTTGTCTTGGTAATGCTAGTGCTAAAAATGCCTTTTTGTAGACAGGTAGTTAGAGTACCATACGGAACTCATTTTTGACTGTCAAAACCAAAATTATTTGCAGGCCATAGATATACACAACCCTGAAGGCTGATGCCTCACTTAAGTGTTAAATCACCCAAAAAGATTATCTTGTCTTTCTTTTATGTGAATTCGGGAGCGCGCAGCTATTTAAAATTCCTCCTCTAGAGGAGTTCTATTAGGAGTGTTACATTTCTTTGGCCGTCCTGGAAGGAGCCAGCTCAATATTTTATCATTATATTTTTTAAAGCTACTTTGGGTTCTTTTTTGAAAAGTCAGATTGCAGCCTGGGGAGCAGACTATGCCCTGTGTATATGGCATGGATCTCACCAGGGTTGCACGGCTCAGAGTCCTTTCATACTTGTCTGGTGCGTGGGTAGACCCCTGTCTACTAGCATCGCAGCACGCAGGCGTGGAAGCGGTTAGTAGGTGAAAACCTAAACAGGTAGGTTGTGTGTTCACCTTCTACTCTGCACATTTAAACACGCACAGGCAGACAGTTCTCGAGTATCCCAGAAGGGCACAGGAATAAAAGAAAAATAAGATTCGTTGTGCCATTGAAAACAGTCTGCAGTCACAGCGCAACTGTGGGGAAAGAAATCACTGAAGCAGAGCTCAGCTCATCTTGAGAGGCTGATGCTGATAGATAGTGGGGGCTTGAACACATTCTGAATTATGAAATGAAAGCAAACAGTGGACAAAGGAAGACAACAGCCATAGTAACTACCCCGTAGCGGGTTCTTACTGTACGTCAGGGCTGTGTGGAGCTCTTCAGACACAGTCCCGATATTAAGAGAATCCATTCATCAAGGGCTTACCCCATGCCACTCTCTCCAGAGAACAACTTGTTCAGTTCGGTGCTGGTAGGTGCTCTGTCCTGCAGATGAGGAAAGTGACACGTAGCCTTTCACCAGCTGGCCCACGGTCACGCACACTGGACAGTGCTAAGGCCGGTGTGAAAGCCCCAACCGGCAGATTGCAGAGACGATGCTATAGCAACCTCTCCGTTACATTCTCAACTAGCTGCCAGCCTTCATCTCAGCCCAGTTAGGCAGGATACGGCCTACCCATTCCATGGTGAAAACCGGCAAATTAAAGTCAAAACTGAGTACCTTGCACAGGATTGCTTGTGAGTAACAGTATCAACATTAAAAGCTGGTTCATCTGTTTCTAGATTCTGCGAAATTTCCACTATATTATCCTGCCTCTGTGATCGTATTTGTCACTTACTCATTCATTTGTTTGTGTAACAAGTGTTTGTTGAGCACCTTACCCCAGGCTTTGTTCCGGGCTCAGGGGAGACAGAAGTGAACGAGAAAGCCAAAATCCCAAGCTTTACGTGCTGGTGGGGAGAGATGGGCAGTAAGCAAGGAAACCAATGAGTGGCGTGTTAGGAGATGCAATGAGGAAAACTAAGCCTTGTAAGGGGCTAGAAGAGGATGGGGAGATGGGCGAACTTAAACTTTCTAGATCAGGTGGTGAATGCAGGGAAACCTGTAACTGCCAGTGGTCATTTTATCATCCTGTCACCTTCTATCGCAGGGGTCTTGACTTCTTGGTTTCTGTGACCTTGAAACTGAATCTGAGTTTTATATTGTTTTTTTCTGGTATATGGTTGACTGAAAACCTCCCATTTCAGTGCAGAAATGATTTTATGCCGGTTTTATTTCATATTCTGCTTGCGTGATTATTCCAAGAGACACAACGGGTAACTGTTTACCTTGTGAGTACTTGTTCAATGTAGCTGTCTTAACTCGGTGAGCAAATGCTTGGGCTTCCTGGGAGAGGGTGCCCTGCCAACAGTTAAGTGAAAGAAGGGTCTTCTCACTGTCCTTCGTACTTGATGCGGGATATTAGTTCTTAGAGGCCATCTCGTGAGAAAAGCAGTCGGGATGCCAGGAACTAAGAGGCTGATTGTAATCGAACACGTATATTCCAGAGTCTCTGATGCTAAGATGTGTGCAGCTTGTTTTTGCTTTCCTTTAAGAGCTGAAACTCTCCTCCCCAGGAGTAATTAAAAATAAACAGCACTCATTACTGTTGGCTTGTAATGGCCACAACATCGCTTCCTCGCATCAGTGATTTACTGATCGAAAGCAAAGTAATTCAACATTGAAATTATCTGGAAAATTAAAAACCATTCTAAGTAATGAATAGTTTCAATTTCTGTAGCACCAATTGATGTTTCGTTGTCCTTTTTATGCCTCCTTCTGCACATATACAACCTCCTGACAAACATGGTCTGATAGGGACTCCACCTCCAAGAACCAGGGGCCAAGCTGTTTCTGGGCTTAACTCTATAGACTCGGGGGCGACATTCATGCATTCAGTTATCCAACCAACATTTATTGAAAAGCTTCCTTAGACAAGGCATTTTCCCAAAGGCCTTGGGGAATAAACATAAGAACAGCTAATGGTCTCTGCCCCCTAGAGAACTTATTATCTAATTGGAATAAAATGTTATTCTAATTCTGTCCCTTTAATTGAACTGTTGATATTATAATTTAGCCAATCTTGTGTGGTTGGGTATTTAGGAAGATATATATTTGCTCTAAAAGGCCTGTGTTATACACCCTCATGATAAATATCTGTTTATACTTCTGATTATTTGTTTGGATCTCTACCAGGAGAATAACTATGTCGAAGGACATGAATGTTTTAGCCTAATTAATACATTTGAAAAAGTTAGGCAACGAAAGAAAAAATGGTTGCCACCTTCTCCATTGCCACAGATACTGGGCCTGAGCCTGTCCTTATTCCATGACCTCGTCACTGTGAGGACACTTCCTGCTGCTCTAAGTGTGTGTCCCTGGCCACTGATTTTTAAACAGTCTTCAGAAATGGTTAAACCTTTCCTCATTTTCAGGGGTAATATATTAACTGAAATAGTGCAGACAAGAAATTGTCAACTAACATCAATAGTTTGTGTCTAACACGAGCTCACCGAGGTTTTTTCTTGCTTATATATCTGGAATTTTAGAAAATTAAGAAGTCATGAAAAGTGCTGTTAGGTGGTTTGGGAAGTTTCTTTGACTAAAAAAAGAGATTACCACTGATTAACAGTTGAATATTGACTTAAAAGTTAGGGAAAAATAGAATAGTATTTTCATAGGGCTTATTGAATTTCATAAAAACATATTTAGGGTAAATTAAGTAGCAAAACATTTGGTGCTACTGTATTTTTAAAAAAATATGTTTTATTGATTTTTTTAGAGAGAGAAAGGAAGAGGGAGAGAGAAACATCGATGTGAGAGAAAAACATCAATTGGCTGCCTCTTGCACGCACCCCAACCGGGGGACTGAACCCACCACCTGGGCATGTGCCTTGACCTGGAAACCAACCAGTGACCCCTTGGTGCATGGGATGACCCTCAACCAGCTGCGCCACACTAGGCAGGGCCGTGCATTTTACTTAAGCACAGAGTTCCTACCTACAGAGTGTGGGGGGACACAGTGTGGATGGGGTTCAGAATTCTGACCCCGTGTCACTTAAAGGGGAAGTTTTGGCATGGCGTCGAGGCTGACCCGTAGCGATCTGTTGCAGCTTGTGACAGCATGTTTGCTTCCTAATTTTGTTTGCCCAGCTGTTTGCTCTCTTTTCCGTTCTAACCTCATTGGCTGTGCTGTTCCTTCCTAGAACCATGGGACACAAAAACCGCTACGTCAAGGTGCCTCGCGGTCACATCTGGGTGGAGGGCGATCATCATGGACACAGTTTCGACAGCAATTCTTTCGGGCCGGTAAGTCACCTTGTTGCTGTCGTCGTTGGATGTCAAAGGTGGGAGCAAAGGTGTGTCAGACTGTGCGCTCAAGGAATCCAGCCAAGACCGTCATGAACCTCCCAGTGGAGCCATTAGTGTTTGATTGTTTCCTTTAGGGTCATTGGAACCATGGTGTGTGTGTGTGTGTGTGTGTGTGTGTGTGTGTGTGTGTTGCATAGAGGAGAACACAGATGCTTCCATGAAGCTGGCTGGCTGACCCCAGTGGGAGGGTCTTCATTTCCCCCCAGAAATGCTTTGTAGCTTAAGTTTTCAGTTGGTACATAACAGATAGAATGTGTAAGAGACCGTAGGCACCCATTTTCTACACCAGTCCTTAAAAATGCAGGCATCATGGAAATCACATTGGTAAGTAACATGCTGTCAGCATTAAATTGTAGCAGAAATGCATAAACTAAAAAAAATTGCAGAAATGCAGATGTTCCTATGCCATGCTTATAGTACATAAAATATGTGACTAAACGGATACTATATATATATATTCAATTTGAATGTGTCCAGAGATTCTCGACTTATGAACCATTACAATAAATCATTATGTAAGGCAAAGAAGCTGTTAGTTACTGGGAATTTCACCTGATTTCTGGTTACCTATGTCTGCTAAAAAACTTGGATTTTCACCCAGTAGATTTTCCTAAAGTGAGTCATATCTATATTTAATATTTATGTGTAAGTTAGTATTGAACACCTTCAGATAGGTTTGCAAAAGAGTGTGTCCCCAGAGTTTTGTCTAAACTGACTGTTGGTGGTGTATATGTGATGACCTATTTGCATATTATGAGGGATCACATGGCAGTCACCTCGACTCACCTTTGGCTAAAAGTACAATCATGTCGATGCACTTGGATCAGAACTATAGGTAAGTGGAATATCTCCAGGAGACTACACCACTTCCTTCTTCTAGTTGCCAGGCAACACAAACTTCTGAGATAGTCATTATTTCACAGATATAATTGACTCTTTGTATCTTACACTGAAGATGGGACAGGCAGATTGGAAACGTTGTAGGCCACCTGTGGTATAGAAGTGATTGCTGTGAACAAATCCAGTAACAACTTGAAAGTGAAAATAAATCACCTAAAAGCAGTTTTACTTCTCTCCCCACAATAAGATTAAATCTAATTTCACGTATCAGGTGTGGACCAAGTCTACACTAAAATGGCAGTCAACTTTAGTTCAGGTTTTAATTGGTTTTCATTTTCAGTGACTCTGAGATGAAGTGTTAAAAACCATTGTTTTGCTATTGGTTGTGGGATGTGTGACAAAAGTTAGAGATGGTTTTGTTTTTTGTTTATCCATTGACAACCATGTTGCTTGTAGCACTTCACTTCCATTTGGTTTATGTCATGCTTTTAAAGGAAATCTTCTTCTTAATTACAACTTGAACCAGTAATATGAGTCTGAGACACAAAATGACTTCGGAATGGAGTGATTCTTTTCTTTTGTTTTAATGAATATGTATATTCAGAGTGTCTTTTGGTTTATGGTTGAATAAGCTATCAATTTTCATTCACTTAACTAGCTTTTCTTTTTTTTTGGTCAAAATTAGATGAAGAAACTTTTCAAGGGTTAAGAAAAACATTTGTTACATATGTATTAACCTATTTGTGTTTGATGAGTTATAAGTACCTAATTTTACTTTAATCATGAGCTCTCATGTTCTACGTTTCAACAGCATTTATGCCTAGGAAAAAATAATTGACAATATTAATATTGATACTCCCCAACAAGTTTTAAGAGGACAGAGGGGGGAGAAAGTGAAGTAAAGCCACACAATCCTTATTTAAAGCTAATCTGTGTTGTTTGAGTACAGAGAATTCTTACTGCATTTTTGATGAAACTAATGATTATCTGAATAATTTGTTAATTATTTTAAAGCTCTTATAATTCTAAAAAATAAAAACTAAAGTTTTCTAATTCTAAAACTCTAAAATAATCTTGAATTTTAAAGTGTATGCAGACTTGAGAATTAATCTGTTTCCCCAGTAGCTTTCGGTTTATGTTTTTTGGTTTATAGAGAGCGCCCTTGGCAATGGTACGTGGAAGGTCAGTAACTTTTCTAGGTGGCCCATCCTTTCCTGCCTTTGAGAGAAGGGAATGCACTTCTCTCCGGAGGCAGCCGGGATGGCCTCCAGGATGCTTATCTTGACTTTGTGGAGATTGATAGAAGCCTTTACCCTTCATTTTCCTCCCAAGTAACTTCAGCAGTGCATCCAAATACAGTGAACATGCTTTGACTCTTCGAATAGTAGATGTCCTTTATCATGGCATCTACCCAGTTTGTTTGACATTGTTGCCCTCTGGCAATCACAGTGGGGCTGACTTTCTCCATACGGAAGTAGACTTAGTTCTTGTGTAAAGAAGAAGAAGGAAAAGGATGTTTCATTCTGTATGTTTTTTCCTAGTGTGTTATTTCCTATTTACTTCTTAAGATTTGCATTTCTGATTGGCTTATTGCTGTGATATGTAGGCCCTCAATGGGATTTAACAGTTTTACAAGTAGAAGATGAACAGTGGAATATGAATTTAGAAGAGCAATATTGAGTTATAGAAACAGACAACATTGCAGCAAAATAAGTCCCGACTCCTCTCCTTCTACCTTGTTGGGATGCCATTATGGAGGGAAACTAGTCGGCACTCTGAGGATCGCAGATGACATGTTACAATAAAACACAAAGCCATACCATCCTGGCTGCCGACCGCACGACCGCACCAGTCACTCAATTAGCAGGGGTTTTTTCTGTTCGTGTTCAACAGGAAAAGTTTTCTCTTCACTGAATCCATCTCACATAGACGATTGATAAAGTGAGCACGTGTGTGTGTGTGTGTGTGTGTGTGTGTGTGTGTGAGAGAGAGAGAGAGAGAGAGAGTGAGAGAGAGAGTGAGAGAGCGAGAGAGAGGGAGACTGGATAGGAAATGTTTCCATTATGAGTATATCTTTATGGAATATCTTGGTTCTAAGCCTCTTGAATATATATCTTCACCACAAGGTGATAGAAAATGCCCTATCTTTCTTCTCATAATAGAAATTCACCATCATAATGGCTTGAGCTTAGATTCTTAGTGTGAAAAATAGCTTTTGTACGTTTTCTTTAAAATGATAATTGTCTGGAAGTGTTTCCTGGGGCCTGTTGCCACTTGCGTTTACTGGGTTATACATTAAAGACATCTGATGGTTCTGATATGGAGGCTGTGATTGCTTGGAATGTTGGGTAAGCACTTCTGTTGGTAATTCCTTTGCTCTGTGAAGCAAATTAGGGTCTTTCCCTTCCCCACCGCTGCTTCCTGTAGAGGACGCTGCAACGTTTCCCACTGCAGCTATGTTGTTCGTCGCCAGCATCCAGAAGCAACTGATTATAATAAGTGCTCATGCATCTTCTGCTTGTTTTCAATCGAAAGCACATAAAAGGCAAATTTTCTGTTTGTGTGTGTACATGCATAGCTGTGGATTTTCAAATAGTTACTTTTAATTATTTCCAGTGAGCTACCTCTGCTTCAATGAAAAAGGCGTGCCATAGTTCTTCCTCCCATTTATTATAAATACCCATTCCAGTACTTAACCTGAAATGTTTTCTTAGACATTCATTCCTTTTGGTAAAAACACAAATGGGACTCTCCAAAGCCTCCATTTAGCTCAGTGGTTCTCAACCTTCCTAATGCCGCGACCCTTTAATACAGTTCCTCATGTTGTGGTGACCCCCAACCATAAAATTATTTTCGTTGCTACTTCATAACTGTAATTTTGCTACTGTTATGAATCGTCATGTAAATATCTGATATGCAGGATGTATTTTCATTGTTACAAATTGAACATAATTAAAGCATAGTGATTAATCACAAAAACAATATGTAATTATATATGTGTTTTCCGATGGTCTTAGGCGACCCCTGTGAAAGGGTCGTTCGACCCCCAAAGGGGTCTCGACCCACAGGTTGGCGACCCATAGGTTGAGAACCGCTGATTTAGCTGGTGCATTTTCTGTCTTTGACATTTTCCTGTCATTTTTATCTAGTTTTAAGTCACAAGCCACTAAGATACTTTCATCATTTGGGGTCTACTGATTTGTTGTAAGGAATATATGTTTTCATAGAAATTCTAGTTATTTAGTATCTAAAATAAATACTTTATTTTAACTTCATTGACCAAAGGACGTTAGGAAAAAAAACACACAAAAAATCATTTGCCTTAAATATTTCAAGGCAAAGATAATCTTTCCAAATGTATGAAAGTATTTGATTCTTAGGTTTGTGATCACAGTGTCACCTTGTGAATGATTTGTGTTCAGGAAGCATGAAGCAGAGCAGAACAATTCGTGTGCAGAAGCTATGCCTGATATACTGCCTCCCTCTGAGCATGGGAACTGCAAGTCACACTCAATAGGAATTGTTTTGAGTTCTGAGTCGCTTGGAAAAGGTCTGGTCACTTACTTTACGGACACCTAATTATTAACATAGTAGCCCCCTGGGCTGTTTTCTTGGAGCAAAGATGCCCAAGAGGTGATAGTTTTAGACCAAATGGGTCTCAAAGAGATTATTTATAATGAAATGAGCTGAGGGTCTGGAAGTGAGGATCTATAAGAAAACATTGGTGTGAAGATTAAATTTCCGTAGTGTTCCATGTGAACCTAGTGAGATTCAGAAAGTGTTTACTTCTTAATGCAACTAGTGAAAAAGTGAAGGAGAGGAAAAGTTGATTTTTTTTTCTTTGTATACAATACAAGTCTTTCATTTATGTCTTCAAGACATTTTTTTTTGCATTTATTGTTTTTCCACATTGATTTTGGCCTGGATTCCGATGGCTGGAAGGGAAAGGAGAGACAAGGACTGCGTTAACTAGAGAGAGGTTGCTGGGTTAGGTCATACACGTGGGTAATGAACATTTCAGGAGCTTTACTATCTCATCATGCCTGTTTTTAACTTTTTCCCAACTTTATACATTTTGGGTAAAAAAAAAGTGATACAGTAAGTGGTTAACAAAACAGTGTTCTTGGAGATGCGAGTAGTTGAAAGCAAGAGAAAGGAAAGGGAAGTTTTGATATTTTTAAAAATTAAGTTTTGAGGCCATATGACAAAGGGAGGGGTTGGGCTGGAGTTTGGGGAGATGTTGAAAAGATTCAGAAGTTCATGTTGTGAACAATAAGGAGTGCCCTGAACCCCTGATCATCTCGATCCTCTCGTCACTATCAACAGAAGCCCTGGTGCCCAGACAGAGCAAGTAAGAGGGTCAGTAGGTCCGAGACGGAAGTATAACCCCAACCTGCGAGGAAGACAAATCACCGGTCAGATACAACCCAGTGTGCATTCTCCGTGTGGGGGGACCACAGAGCTCTTAGAGGAGTAGGCATCGGGTACTAAAAGCCACAAGAAGGAACTCTGAAATCCCAGAAGGGCTTGGTAAAGCAGAGTACTCTGAAGTGGGTGAAGATAATACCTGTTCAGTGAAATCTCCTATTGTGTACAGCCCTCTGGATGCCGCCTGTGTGTGAGTGGAGTGGTTTGTGCCTGGGCTGGTCCATGCGCTCCAGTTGCCTTGGAAACGCTTTGCTGGTACAACACAGGGTGGTCCCGTGGATGCGGAGAATGAATTGACATTTCCTTTTATTTATCTTTGAAGTGTAGCATTTTCCTTGTGTAAATTCTCGTGAGCAGCTAGAGTAACTTTTATTTAAAATCAGCCTTTTTCAAATAAAGAGAAAGGTCATTAGATTATGTTGACAGGATCCGAATAAAGGGTTCTAGTCACACTTTCTTAGAAAAATGATGCTCAGACTTAAACTGATCAGATTTTCTTGAATTGGTCAGATTTTCTGCAGAACATGCTTGTGTTCATTAAAACATTTTTGTTAGGAGCTAAAATAACCTATATTTCATATACAATGGATGGTAACAACAGTCCTATGTATCTTAAAGTCATAAAACCTCCCCGCAGGGTTTTCTGGGTGTTTCTCGCGGTTCCCTTAAACAGTGCTGGAAACCTCACCTATTTCATGTAGGTACAGTTTTCACTCGGCTCGAATAGACAAAGGCAGGCACTTCATGCAAAGGCTGAAGCCAATGCAAGGAAAGCCATCCTAAGGAAAGTATCTGTATAACGCGCACAGCCATTCTCAGAAAGAGCCCATTCTCCCTCCAGAGCAATATTCAAAACGAAGACATGCCGGGACTGCGGACAGAAGCAGAGTCCCTGAGGGTCATCCTCACTTTTAGTTGGATTTGCTACTCTACGTCAGGACGTCAACCATCACAACACAAGAGCACACGGTTTCTTGAGAGCAGGGAGGGGATGAGAGTGCCAGGGAGAGTGGTGACGTAAACAGTGACCCCCACCCCAAGAACAGAGACTGTCTCAGCTTCCATTTCCACCAAATCAGATCTCGTCTGTGTCTTCATCTCCTGCTCGTGGAGAAGCCATTTTCCACATGGTTTCCTTTCCCGAGAGGAGACATGTCACAGCACTGTCGTGGCGCCTCATTGTGATGGCAGACGCCGTTCCTTCGGGCTGTTTCATTACAGAACGCAGCGTGTTCATTGCTCAGAAATGTATATTTACTGACAGCGGGTCAGGGGCCAAGATTTAGCCCAACATATGCAGTGTTATTAACGTATCCTTCAGCGGATCTTAGAATTGTTTTAAGAGTGAGATCGAAAATCCCATATTATTTGTAAGACATATTGGTGACTACATAGAAAAATAAAATGGACCATACGAGGGGCTGGAACGAGGAGGGAGATTGGCTACTGCTTTGCCTAGACAATACCAGCAGGGAGAGCCTGCCCCTGAACTCACTGGGATTGGAGGTTTGAGGTCGAATTGCCTCATTTAAGTGGGTGTCTGCTTTTAAATATTTGCTGGGTAGTTGCTCCCCACTTTTCTTAATATGCAGACACCAAACTATGGAAGAGACGTTGGCTTTTGACTAAGCTTGGGGGCGATAACGGCCTTTGGAAACTTTTAATTTTCCTAAAGCTTATCAAGTAATCTTAACAATGGCTTTGCTTTTGTGTCAGCATCTTATTGTTGTATTTACCGAAATGACTTAAGGAGGATTTAAAGTCAGTTTGATTGTCAGTGACTTAGGCGATTGTTTCCCGTGTAATGGAGTCATCTGAGGGACCCGTAATGGATCAGACTAACCACAGTTTTAGACATGTTTACAAGTCAGACCCACGTGGGTTTGCGGTTTATTGAAACTTGTCTAACTCGGTGATTCTAGCAAGTGGGATGTAGGTCTTCATCACAGGGCAGGGATCACGTCCATGGCGCGCTCTATGGACGGGCATCCCAGACCTCACAGCTTCGGCGAGGATCACAGGGATTCCTGTCGTTGTGGATAATTCTGCCCCAACCCCTTCTCCGTCACTAAGAATTTTTCTGAAAACAACTCTGATCTCATCAGGCCACTTCCTCAAACAACATCATCAGCCTGCAGGACCCATCACATTTAATGAAGAAATGGTGGGAGCCTTCCCTTTCATATCAGGCACACGCCCCACCAGTGTGGCCCAGTGGTTGAGCATTGACCTATGAACCAGGAGGTCATGGTTCCAGTCCCAGTTGGGGCACATGCCGGGTTTCTGGTTTGATCCCCAGTAGGGGGTGTGCAGGAGGCAGCCAATCAATGCTTCTCTCTCATCATTGATACTTCTCTCTCCCTTCCTCTCTGAAATCAATAAAAACATAAAATGGGAGATGTCTGTAATACTATCAACAATAAAAAAATATGTTAAAGAATATTGTTTTAAAAAATCAGACACAAGACAAAGAGGGCCATTCTTATTCCACTTCCATTCACGGCTGCGCTGAAAAGGTCACTGCCAGTGCAGGTTAAGGCATGAAAGGGAAATAAAGGATGTAGAGATTGAAAAGAGAGATTCCAAACTGGTTCTCTCTCTCTCAAGTACGTTATTTCTACTTAGAAAACCCAAGAAGAATCTGCAGAAATATTAAAGCAGTTCTTTGAGTGTACTAGTAGTGTAGGACTGCCGTAGGCAATAATCAAGCATGTCTAGACATCATCAACAACTAGAAAATACACTTTTATAGAATTTGCCTTTCAAAATAGCACTAAGGAAATTCAGGGTAGTGATTACTTCTGGAAGTGAAGGGAACAAGTGTGACTGGGGAGGGTTGAGTGGGCCCCCAACATCCTGGTGCTCTCTTGTATCTTAAGCAGCGTGATGAGAGTATAGGCGTTCATTATATTATGCTTTATGCCTTTCATGCCTGGAATATAGTAGAATATTTTAAATAACTACATAAGCAGAAATATTCAAAGTTGGCATCAACAGCTACCCATTACTCACAGCAGGTCTTCTCCTAGTGTTTGTGGGGCCTGGGCATGGGGTCGACATAACACATGTCTAAATATTTACTAGCTGTATCAGGTTAACAGACTGCCAGATGAAGTATGTTCCTTTCCCTTAACGGGATAACATACCTCTATATGCTAAAACCAGCAAACATATCAACACGACTGAATTTAATTACCATCACCAAGTCCGGATATTCTGCTGGCAGGCCTGTGATGTTTGGGAGAGTAATCTAATAAAAGCAGATATAATTCATGAATTATTATATGCTTACACATAAACATTTTCTGGCCTCCATTTCTGCAAAATCACTATGTTGTTATTATATTTCCATATAATTTGCATTCTATTTACAATAATTATATAAAGGATTAAAATAATATTTAATTGCATTTGGAGCATAGAAAAATCAGAATATATGTTTATCAAAATATAAATGAGAATAGTCACAGAACATATATGCATACCCCATGGACACAGACAACAATGTGGTCATGGCCAGAGAGGCAAATGGGGGACATCTGTAGTAATGTCGACATAAAAGAATCCTTCATTAAAGAAAGGACATAGAAATGAAAACGAACGTGAAAAATTAGAAAGTAAATTTTTTTGAAATTTCTAACATTGTTTGTAAAATATCATAAGTATCTTTTAAAATCTAAAGGCAAAATAAAATGACTACTGATGAACATAAAAGTTCTATCAAAATTATTTAAATAAAACAATTAAGTTCTTCAAGAATTAAGTCTTGTTACACATTTTGTAGAAATAAGTCTGCCTGCAGGTTGAGAGTTCACTTTCCACGTGGTCGTTCGTGTAAGAGTCCGTCTCGCGTCTCATGCATTTTGTCTCCTAACCTGCACGCATCCACGCTTAGGAGGCACTTGAGCTGGCACTGTTGGCTCCCGGTTGGTTGGAAGTGTGCTGCCTCCTAATGCTGCGACCTGCCGTGCTGATTCGGGAGGGATGACCGCCTTGCTCATGGCTCAGTAGAACTTACGGCCAGAACTAATCCATCGGAAGTCTGTTGCCTCGCACTTAGCATCCCTGACAGTGGATGTGCTTCCCAGCCAATCACAGGCCCCCTCTGCTCCTTGTCCGAACTTCTCACCTGACTCAGAAGGTAAAGGTGATTCCTAGAATGTAGAGGCGAACGAGAAGGAAGCGTACGGTGGGAAAGTCAGTACGTTGATGATTAAACTGGCTGATGGAAAAGCAGGCTTAACATTTGTCTTTTCCATTATTGTTGTTATTTAAAATTGTTATTTAATATGCAAGTCCATGTGATATATTTTTGAATGAAACTATTTGTTTAAAGAGAAAAGAAATTATAAGTGATACTGGTGGAGTGATGTAGAATGTTCACACTAATTTCAGCTTACATGAACAAATGGCCCCTCTCAATACAATTACTGTATGAAAGTAAGTGTATTGGCACGGTGGGCTGAAATGAGGATCAGATCAGTAGAAGGAAAGTGGAAATTATAAAGCTTCATCAAGTTGTGGAATATTGGGCTGAGTTTTTTGATCAAGAAACCTGATTTTAATGAAGATACCAATTATGAACTAGAATCTACTTTATACTGAAAACCACACGAGGCTAAAGTTTTACTGAGACCTCCACTGATTTCACTTAGAGTTGAAGAGCTTCAACCAGACCATGTTGAACCTACCAACCCCCCCCCCCATCTCACCCCACCTTGTTGCAATGCCCGTTTGCCTGTTTCCTGCCAGGGCTTCGCACTCTACCTGACTCCTATTCGCTGGGAAGCGGCAGACAATGCAACAGTCCTCTCAAATGAGCCACGATTACATTTAGGCCGTTCGTATACATTAAGTTTCATTTTAAAAAAATAAGATTATAAATGTCAAGTCACTATGGAATTATGTTGACTGTGGTCAAGGAAAATTCTAATCTTAAAATATTTGGTCCAAAGGCTTTTAAAATAAACTTAATTGTGTGTTTCTTCTGACATTTAAGAAAACAAACAAAAACAAAGCACCCCCCCCCAAACAAAAAACAACAACAAAAACACACCATAGGTGTTTGCTAAGCCTTTTAAACAAAGAAAACTTATATACTGAATAGAGCAGTGATTCCCAAAGTGGGCGCTACCTGGTGGGCACTGCAGCGATCCAGGGGGGCGGTGATGGCCACAGGTGCATTTGTTTTAACTTTTTTTTATTACCTTTCTATTCTGAGTTCATAAATAGTTTCATAATTTCAAACTTCAATGTTTCTAATTTACACCTTTCTTTACTATATTTTACGAAAAAGGTAGAAACATTAATACATATATCTTTCTGTTTAATTGCTATTAAAATAAAAAAAAATTAATTTCCAGGCGGCCCTGAGTAATATTTTTTCTGGAAAGGGGGCGGTAGGCCAAATAAGTTTGGGAACCACTGGAATAGAGGATGGTAGTGCCATTAAATGAGTGGATTCTTTAAGGCTGAGGCTGGGTTTCCCTGGTGTTTGTTTCCAGATTGAGTGCCTTACCAATCCTGCACTGTCCGAAAACTAATAGTAAAAGTGGGCAAGGCCATTCGCAATAGGGCGACGTTACCAAGGACATCGTATGTAAATTACCCTTTTTACCCAGATGGACATTGATAGTTAAATTGCTGTATCTTTTCAAATAATATTACTGTTGAGTCACAAAAGTATCTACCGATATATATATATATATATATATATATGCATGCCTAAGTGACTGTCTGACCGGTAGCTATGATGCACAATGGCCACCAGGGGGCAGACGCTCAATGCAGGAGCTGCTGAGCTGTGATGACTTGGCAGCTGCGGTTCTCAGGTGACACACCAGAACCAGAGAGGAGGGAGCCTGATTCAGGGGTGTGTCACCTGAGAATCGCCCTCTCACAATTGGGGACCCCTCAGGGGATGTCGGAGAGCTGGTTTCGACCCAATCCCCACAGACCAGGCCGAGGGACCCCACCAGTGCACGAATCTGTGCACCAGGCTTCTAATACTTTATAAGATCTTAAATAAACTTTCCAGAGTTAGTTCTTATTTGATTTTATGATAGTCACATAATACTTCCTCTGTTTTTAATTTGGGGGAACAAAACTATCATGCTTTAAATGAACGATTTTCCCCTCAAGGTAAAACTACTAGTTGATTGCTAGGAAGGCTCTCTGCTGCCGTGGGAGGTTTCACGTAACAAATTATGAAACGTGAACTCATAGTACATGCTTTTCCACCCTCTCGTTCCCTCTCACTGTCTCACTCCTAGTTCTTTTGGAGTTCATTATCCACAATACCTTTTCGTTATCTCAACAAAGGAAATTTAGTATTATTTAAATATTATGTAACGCATCCTTTCATGGAAAGGGTTTAGATAGGATGTGCCGAGTGTAATAGGCGCATTACCCTAATTGATACATCCCGGTCCTTTACGTTCAGGAAGATGGCCCTTTTCAGAACGTTGTTTTTCACACTCTCTGTTTTTAATTCCTGAAAGGCCATGGGGACTATTACCACCACTTTGATTAGCCTATCTGTTCAGATGGGCTTTCCTATAGCTTCAGTCCAGTTTAAAAATAAACCAACCGAAAACATCATGAATCATGCAGAGCAGACTCATTTGCAGATGCAAAATATACTCTAGATATTCTTCCTGCTCGATTCAGAGTGAACTGGGCCTAGTCAATGATAGTGTCTCCCAAGCTCAGCATGCATTCATTCTTCTCTCACCCTGACTTCTCTTAAGCACCTCGATTCAGAGTGAACTGGGCCTAGTCAATGATAGTGTCTCCCAAGCTCAGCATGCATTCATTCTTCTCTCACCCTGACTAGAGGGAGAGGGAGAGGGGGAAGGGGAGGGAGAGGGAAGGGAGAGGGAGGTGGAGAGGGAGAAAGAGAGGGAATGGGAGACAGAAGGAGGGGGAGAGGGAGAGGGGGAAGGGGAGGGAGAGGGAAAGAGAGAGGGAGTGGGGGGGGGAGGAGGAGGGGGAGAGGGAGAGGGATAGGGAGAGCTCTTGCTAATGTTACTTTCAACTTTTTATAAATGTAGCAGGAATCTCTCTCCTCTGCCCAGCATCACCATAGAAAGGAATAATGATGGAATGGAAGAACAGCTGGCAGGCAGAGGAATTGTCTGTGTGGTGGTGGCTCCCCCAAAGCATCACAGTCCCTCACTTGTCCCTACAGGCAGTGGTGACTAGTGCTGGGAGAGGCTTTGAACCATGAGAGCTGAAGAAGTGTCTCCCAGCCCCAGCGTGAGCCAACGCCCCTTCCCCACCCCAAGGCCTGAAGCTGAGGGGAAGCTCAAGGCCATGGCCTTGGTACAGGTCACAGTTGAGCCAGAGGAGAGGGAAAATCTGACCCCGGCTCTCAGTGCACAGGGTCCATTTGGGCCAATGCTGAGCCAGGGCCTGCAAGACCTGGGACGGATCGGCCCAGCCTGGCACCATCCATCACTGTCAGTGGCGGGCGCTGTGGTGGCCAGAGCTTCCCGGGCTCCAAGTCAGCCCTGGTCTCCGTGTAACTTATCAGAAGCCAGAGCCAAGGGGAAGGTAGGAGGCGGGAAGGCTCACTTCCCTCCACAGCCCCATGGCCTCTGTTTCATGTGCCGCCATCTCCAAGTGGGTAAGTCAACTGAAAATTTTACAGCGTGACTCACCCGGAAAATAGCGTTGAGTTGCGTGGTTTCAGCGGGGACGCAGTGCCGGAAAAGACTAATATATTCCGCTTTAAGAGGCAGCCTTATGATTTTATGTGGCTTGGGATTCTGCTCTGTGCTGACAGCCTATGCAAATTCAAGTGCGGTGCAATTTAAATGACAAAGGGCGACTGGGCTGCTTCACTAATGGGAGCTGGGGCTCATCCTCAGCTTTTGGGCTGTTTTGCTCTGGAGAGAGGAGGGCGTGGCGAGTACTCCTCTGAGCAACTCACACAGGAGCTGGTGTTCACAGACTTTGCTTGGCTCTTCTTGTTAAATAACTAATTATAAGCCTTTAGAAAAATCTCCTGCTGTCTCTTGAATTAGGAGTAATGCCATGGTTATCCCATGCTGATAAATTCTAAGATCCGAGTTCAGATGGATTTAATGTGCACCGGGTAGTAGGCTGTGGTTTTAAAAAACGTCTACTATTGGTAGTTCCTGTATGTGACATTTGTATCTCACTGTCGCTTCTCTGAGATGAAAAGGTACTCAGGTTCTGAAACTGCTGTAGGAGGTTGCTTGCACCTCTTCTTCCTCCCTCTCTGGGTCTGGTCTGTCTTTGTTCCAACGTTTCCTTTTGCAGCTCAGTGAGGTGCCTGGGCTCTGAGCACATGACTCACTCCCTGGGCTCCGGTTTGTCAGGGTGACTTTCGTGTTGCCAACACCACTGGGCTCTTCGGGGATCCATCCGAGTCCGCCTCCCGCAGTGCTCCATGTGGTGGCCACTTCCCCTTTCAAGCCCCTTGAGAATTTTCTGCCCTTCGCCTCTTTGAGCCCACACACACCACCAGCTCTCTTCTGGGGCCTCATTTGCATATTCCCTTCCCAGCCAGACCTCTGGGTCAGGGGACCCCAAGCTCCATCTGGGCCTTCGTTTCTATTTAAAGCTCTCCCTGGAGAAACTGGTCCCCGTCTTCGCATGATGTTCCCATGCCTTGGTGCTCAGGTCTTATCTCCAGGTCCTATCCCACCTGATGTTCAACAGCAAGTCTAAGATGACACTCTATTCCCTTCCTTCCACCCCCATTTTATTCGCTCCGATTCCCCCCATTTTAGTAGGTGGCCTGGCCGTCTATCTAGCGCCGCAAGCCAGAAAGTTAGGAGGCACCTTGCTGTCTCACCCCTCATCACCCCCATCGCTTCAGCGCAGCATCAAGGCCTGTAAGCGCTGCCACAGTCAGACATCCCGAGCGTATCACCGCCTTCCCTCCCCACGGCTGCCTCTCTAATTCAGGTCCTCAGATCGCTCTGCCAAAGCTGCCCAGCTGGCCTGCAGGCCTTCCTTCTTGATCTTCTTAATTCCACGACTTAGACAGCAGCTGGGGTTCTCTTACCCTCACACCAGGGCCCCTTCCTGCATGCAACCCTTCAGGGGCTTTCTGTTGCTGTTAGAATGTGAAACCTGCCGCAGAGGGTTTTCTCTGACTCACCTGGGCCTTCAGGGACCTCACACGGCGTGTCCCCTGCATTTTTCTCTTCTCTGAGCTTGCGCCAGCCTGGTCTCCTCCAGTTCCGTGAGCAGGCAAAGGTCTTTTGTCCCCATTCCTGGAATTCTCTCCTCTTGGGTTTTTGTGTAGCTGGCTCCTTATTTTCCCCATTTCAGTGCATCTGGTCTAAAATGGAACGAACACACACACACACACACACACACACACACACACACACACATGCACACACACACACACACACACACACACCCCTCTGCCATCGCTGTCATTACCATGTTGGTGTCTCCATAACTTGTACCACTTTCTCATAACATTTCATGTATTTGTTTACTTTCCTCTTGGTTTTATCTCCTCCAGTAGAAATTATGTTTCACGAGATCAGAGGCCTCATCTTTCCCATTCACGGTGGGACAGTGCCTCTCCCACTGGCACCGCATGTACCTTTGTTAAACGATGAGTGCATTTCTGTTCTGTGAATGCGTGAACGAGCTCTGCTCGTGGGAGCCTCCCGCTCATAAGTGAGAAGTTAGTGAAAGTACAGAAAGGGCATCTTGGTGACCGATGCCTGCTCTAGTGGCCAGTGGAAATCGGAAGGCAGGTCCAGGCGTGAAACACTTTCCTGGCAGCGTGTGATGAGACTAGAGAGCGAGATGTTTTCCACCTTGAAAACACATGGCGATCAAGCAGGAATCCCACTCCTGGGTGTGCATCCGAAGGAAATGAAGACCGGGTAGCGAGGAGATGTCTGCACTCCCGCGTTCATCCAGTCTTATTGACAGCAGCCGAGACGGACAAACAGCCCAGGTGTCCATCAGAGGATGAAGCAGATGTGGTACTGATGTACCATGGATTGTCCTTCAGCCCTGAGGAGGAAGGTAATCCTGCCATTTGTGTCGACGTGGATGGACCTCTTACAATTTTACTTGTCAGTTTTATCTCAATAAAGCTGATTTTTTTAAAATAGAAAAGATAATTGGGAAAATAAAGCTCAACTAAATAGGTCTCTGCTCTAAAATAATTCATGCTCTAAACTAACAATAGAAGCTAATCAAAGACGCAGCAACCGATGATGATTAATCAAAGCGAAGGGGACCAGGAGGAAAGCTAAGGAGAGAGTGTCTTTCAGGCAGAGCACTGGGCTTGGGTAATAGGTCAGGGCACCAGGCTGGCTGAAACCCAAAGGGGGCAGAGTAGAAATGGGGAGGTAGAGATTTGGGGGTACACCAAAAAAACCTTCTTTATCTTGACAGCTAGTAATAGAACTATAAGGTATTGATGTTATCCAGGTATCACTGGGGCCCAGCTGGTGTGCCTCAGTGGTTGAGCATCAACCTATGAACCAAGAGGTCACAGTTTGATTCCCGGTCAGGGCACATGTTCAGGTTGTGCGTTCGATCCCCAGTGCGGGGGCGTGCAGGAGGCAGCCGATCAATGATTCTCTCTTATCATTGATGTTTCTCTCTCTCTCCCTCTCCCTTCCTCTCTGAAATCAATAAAAAATATATTTAAGAAAATATATACTGGTATCACTGGGAAGTTAAGAAGGCAAAGTCCAATTTAGTACAGGGTGACCTGAGATCGGGGTAAATACAGGAAGATAGAAAAAGGATGGGGTGGGGCCACAACATTAGTAACAAAGAAACAGAATTTCCAGAGGATGAGGCCCAGAAATCAGGATTTTGAAAAGATTCCCAGGTGATTCTAATGTGCAGCCAAGGCTGAGAACCACTGCTCTAGAGGCTCCCAGCCTGCTAGGGGCCCTGAGTCGCAGGACCTGCATGGGTATGGGGAAGCTGCGCTCAGCAAGTATTCGCCAAGTCAAACTAATGCCTTCTCGCTCAAGGTCAGGCCACGCCTTCGTAAACACAGGCTTGTAGTTTTATCTGCTCTCAGGTAGCGTTTTAGCAGAGTTCGATAATGTTGTGAATGCTTGAATTTTTGTTTAAATTGTTGATTATGTAGAAAAAGTGGAAATTCAGACACATTTCCTTCCAGGGATTAAATGTTCTCGTTTTTGTTACAATGGTGCATACCTTGCCTTTTCTATTTTTGGTGGCGTTTTGAAAAATGTAATTAGTTTCAGATGATTTACAAATTATTTGGTTTTACAGAATTAGACTTTAAATTAGGAAATTAGATGGGAGAAATGAGAGAGCATGTGATTTAAATATGTACTTTCTCTTATTAGACGTTTTAAAGGCCCCACAGACATCTGTGTCTACTCACATGACGTTTCTGAGCTCTGGGAGCAGAAATCCAGTGTTTGTTACTCACTTAAGCAGCTCACGTGTGAGCAAGGAAAAACCGAAGAAACGATTTAAATTGTAAACATGGTAAATGTGCATTTCCTGGAGAGAAAATAGTCTTGTCTTAGAAAAATTTAAGCTTCCTTTCCAATATATTTCTCTTTAATATTTAAGAGAATATTAAAATAATAGGAGTCTCCTTTACTGTGTTATTTTTTCCTTTCTGGAAATGTTGGTTCTGTTTCAGAAGTTTGTCTTTGCATTCAGTTTGGAACTGTTCAAACTCGGCTATTTTCCGGAACAAGAAATTGATTCGACTGTAGAAAGAGTAATGGAGATAGGCTGGCCGGCTCAGGAGAACTGTACGTGTGAGAAGCACCAAGCACAGTGCCTAGTGGGTGCTCTGCGCATGGCAGTGGTCTATGTAATGCTGGTGGCTGTCTGACTGTGGGAGAGGGCAGGGCCTGCCCTATGCCAGTTCCTGTCATCTGCTGTGGGAGATTCCCTGAAGCTAGGAAATGTCTTAGTAATATTTGTGTCTGTCCTCTTTGCCCAAAGCACCAAGGTTTAATGATTGTCTTGTTTAGAGTTGCTTGGAATACAATATGCAATAATGGTACTGTAATTGGAACCCCCTAGCCCCTGGGCCCAGATTTGATGATCAAAGCGGTAACTCTATACGTGCTGGGCTACTGGTAGACTTGGGGTGATTGACTTTGGTTCATGTCCACACACTAGCTCAGGGTTGTCTTGATCCAACTTAGCTACGAGGGCTGTAATTACTGAGTCTGCACATTTCATGCTTCTTTTGTTTCAAGCAAGACAAAAGGGCTGGGGGAATAAGAAAAACAAAGAAGCTCTTCGCCAGAATAATACACGCCAGGTGTTCCTTCTCTCGGCTTCATTTCGTTTTGCTCATCCAACACCTCATGCTTGTCTGAATTTTAAAGTTGGTTGCACATGTTCTTTTTAACTCTCGGGAACCTTCTATTCAAAATAAGAAGGACTGCAGATAGGAGCTGTCCGGTTTGAGTCTGCGTCCCTTGGAAGGCCGGCTACCTTTGGCTCCTGGCTCTGCGTTGTTGCTCAGTCTGTGGCTTGTTTTCCTCTGGACCCTGCAGGCCCAGGGGAGCTCCCGGGGGGACCGCCCTTGACTGAGCAGCGCACGTGAGCTGCGGCGAAAGCTCAACGTGAGGCTAACGAGTCCAGGCATTTCAGACGCCCGCCAGCTTCAGGGAATGACGCTCGGGTTAGTCATGCTTATTTTTGAAACTAAGAGCTGGAGGCTCACCTACCAACATAAAGAGCCTCCAAACAAAAGCCAAAGCCGGGAGGAACGGGACTGGCGGTTGCCTTCACATCCAGCGGAGGCATTGCCATTCAGCCTGATGCAAAGTGAGATGTAGGGGTGAGGGTGGAGGAAGGATACTCAGAAACACGTCACAATAAAAACACATGGGAAGGTTTTTGGGGAGTGGTAATAATTGTGTTCCTATACTCACTTGTCATCTCTCCACGTGCATGTCCATTGTTTTATTGCTCATACATTTTACTGTAGAAATGTTTTGGCAGATACTCTCACTGCTATGGACCGGATTATGTCTTCCCACAACCCCTGTGAAGCCCTGGCCCCAGTGTGATTGTGTTTGTAGGTGGGGCCTTTAGCGGGTAATTAGGGATGGAGGAGGTCAGGAGAGTGGAGCCCTCAGGAATGGATTAGAGTCCTGATCAGAGAAAGAGACACCAGGGTTCTCTCTCTCTCTCTCTCTTTCTCCCCCCTCCCCCCATGTGAGGGCACAGCAGGAAGGCAGACCTCTGCAAGCCAGGAGAGCTCTCACCAGAACCCCACCATGCTGGACCCTGAGCCCCGCCTCCCAGCCTCCAGATCTGTGAGGAAGGAAATGTCTAGTGTTGAAGACACCCAGTCTGTGCTATGGTCTCCTGAGCAGATTCATCTACTGAGTAGCAATCATTAGTTACCATACGAATGAGTCACTGGTTGAGGAAGGTGTGAATAAAAATATCTCATTTAAATAAAATTTCCTTTAACCAGTAGCATACATAGAAGTATAATCTTTTTGCTACATGCCAATTTGAGGTTCTTTTCATTCATTTGAGTTTCTTTGAACATCTTGTAAAAAAAAAAAAAAATACTACCATGGAATCTCCCCGAGACCAATCCATTCTTGTGAATGCCCTGCATTCCTTCAGGCTTAGGCTTTGTGTCTGAGAAAGGCCTGGTAAAATGTAGATATCCCTCAAAGAATGAGATATTGAAGCGTAGCTATTGTATTTCTCAGCACGGAGCCCTCCTTAAGACTGGCATGTTGTTGCTTTAGAAAGACAGTGAAGCCGCTGAGAGGGAGAGATTAGAGCAGGGGTCACAGTGGGGGAGGCTGGGTCCTGAGGTTCCCAGAGGAAGGCCTTTCTGGAAATAGGGTCTTCCGCGTTGTCCAGAAAGGGGGTTTCGGGGAATTAGGCCTGGAGCAGGATTCGAGAGCTAGTGGCCAGGTTTATTAGCGCGTCCTTGGAAGGGCTGCCCCCGCTACGCCACGCGGACGTGGTTCCTCTCTGCTCCCCTGGGGAAGAAGTCTGGCTTCCGGGCTGCAGGCCCGCACCTGGGCCCCCAGGCCCCAGAGCTGCATCACCCAGCACCGAGGCTGACCTTGGGCAAGTCACTTAACTTCCCGGGCCTCCTTCCTCCCTGCGTGCCACCGTCTGCATGTCACCGCCAAGGCTCAATGGTGCTCTGGCCCACGTGGCTCCGGAAAGAGAGTCGGGCCTTGGTAAGCTCCCTGTATTCCCCTGGGCTTGGGGGAGAGCAGGCTTTCTCTCAACTCCCCAGCCTCTTTCCTGGCTTGTCCCGGGCCTGTGTCCTTATCCCCTCTGACCTTTTCCCAAGACTCTCCCAGGCTGGGCTCCTCCCCTCTCCGGTTGCCATGTTGGCTTCTGCTGCACACGCCTCGGGAAAGGAATTGTCCCTGGAGTGTCTGTGACACTACCGTTTGCAACGTAATCAGGCTCAGCCGGCTTTCTCCCTCCCCTTAGGTTTCACCTGACCAGCTGCCTGTGCTGACGGCGACATGCCCAGCTGGCTTAGGGACCCGATGGCACCGAGCACCTGGGACATGCCAAGGAGAGCACCCTGTCCTCTTCCGCATGAGGCGCCAACAGCCCTCCTTCTGTCTGTCCCTCCCTGTAACCTGAACATCCTGGGCCTGCTACCTCCTCAGGTCCTCTCCCATCACTCACACCAATTACAGACATTTATGTGGCCCTCACAGGGTGCTTCTCTCCGCTTCCCGTTGTCCCTTAGGTTTCTCGCTGAAACGGGTCTTCCTCTTTCCTTCTCTTTACCCCAGTGAGAAATGACTCCAATACAATAAACAAGAAGCCTCAAATCTGAACCCAAACCACAAATACCAGGCTGGTATGTAGATATTTGTGGATAAGGATGTGTGATCCAGTTTTGCTATTAAAACGAAAACAATTTTTAAAACATGTCAATTATGTCCTTAAAACATTGTCCAAAAGTCATAGAAATCTCTGCTCCACAGGAGCCTGTAGCCGACTCTCTCAGACACTTTTGCTGTCTGTCTCTCTGTCCCTTCAACCCACAGCTCCCAGCACTTAGATGCGCCTGGACATGCTTAGTGCCGAGGTGAATGTTGAAGCAATTCTTCTTTGCATTAATATTTAACTGATACTTCAGGGCACCGATGCTCACATACTCCTTGGAAGAGAATAATTGGAGGAATAAATGCAGGAATCTTACTGTATTCGCCCCATTGGAAGGGAACCGAAGTCAGGCTGAATACTATAAATGGATGCTGCCTTCCCGGTGAACTTGCTTAATTATCAAAAAGTGAAGCATTCAGAAAAGCCTCGATCTAAGATGACTTTTCCTGCGGGTTCACAGAGCTGCTTCGCTCATTGTTTTTTGGAGGAGAGTGTCTTTTGTGATTAAGTCACTTGTCAGATTCTCATTGATATGCAAAGTCTCCTTTCCTATCTCAGGAAGCTCCGCCATCTGTTACTAACATTCCTCCCCCAGGGAAGTTCAAGAGCACAGCATGTGTAAGGTAAAAATACACCGGCCATGGCCAGAGCACCAAACAATCCTTTGTAAATTAAGGAATAGAACTTGGAGCCAGTGCTGAGGCAGTGCAGTTGACAAGAGTGAGATCGAGGGTAACACTGAGAGTCAGACAGGATGGGACGACGCTGAAGGACAGGGAGTCTACTTACGTTTCTTGTTGGAAAAGAAAATTTCAGAAACGTCCGTTTTAAGTGTTAGTTGAAGCAGATGGTTAAGACACAGCGCTTGTCTTTTCACTCATTCAGTTCATACTTTTTGGACCCAACAATGAGTCAAGAATTGTGTGTGTGCACTTCTTGACACTTAAAGTAATAAGTAATGTAGTAAACAGTCGCAGTTTATTTTCAAATATATAAATTTCAGATATTGAAATAGAGCACTTCTGTTAAGTGTGGGTAAGAATAGTTAAATCACTGCATATCCCGATTATGTTAGGTAAATAGCATGCTGAGAGGTAACTATATGTAGACTTAAATATTTTGATATTTAGACATTGAGAGAATTTAGGAAATATCCCTTAAATGCAACACAGCCTATTAGAAAGGATGGATGTTAGCAGTGAAGTCAGAGAGAAAGCAGTTAAGGGTGGAGAGACTTGGTGGAGTGGGATGGATTGGCATAGTTCTTAGAATTCCAAAATGATGGTTTTGGATTTGAAGTTCAGCACATAGAGTAAGTCGATAATTTTTAATTGGGTTATTGGCCTCCAAGTAAAGCGTGTTTATTTCATGCCAAGTTAGACTCTAATATGCAACCAGGCAGTGGTCATGAGTCCAAAGAGATCATTTGATGAAAATATGGCTGAAGGAAAATTGTGTCTAAAACAACCCAGGGTAAAAGTTATAAATAGCCCTTCATGCACCCTCTATATCTTGTAGGAGATTTGAGAAAAACAACGGAAACATTCAAAAGGGAACATGAGAGATGCTGAACACACTTGTTAAAGAATTCTTCCAGGCACTTTATAGTGATTATTACATGACGGCTTGGTCAAAACTTTGCATTATGCATATATTTATTCTCTTAGTAGCAGAAAACCTGTTTTCTCTTTACTCCCCTTAAAAATGTTTTTCATGCTTGTGTGTATTTGTCCCTGCACATACCAACTCTACTCCATTCATCCCAGGTTACATACCATCGTATCAAGCCCATTTCTACTGTCAAGTTTAAAAAATAATTCTTGAACTTGGTATATTCTTTACTCTCATAAATGTAATATGGAATAATTAGAATCAATTTTAAAGCATGGAGATCTTTTCAATGTTTATTTTGTCCTAACGTTTCAATGTTTATCTTGTCCTAACATAAGTCGCTACGGTACGTCGTGTCCTAAATAAGTATTGTTTACGGAGTATGCGTTGTGTGTGGAAGAATGTGTTGTTTCAATAACCCCCTCTCCTCCCTTTAAGAGGCTCATGCCTCCTGCCTTTTTCCATGTGGGATGAGCATTCTCCTGTGAGAAGGGTATATTTTCCCATCCCATGGATATCAGGCTTGTCAATATGACTTGCTTCAACCAACAGAGCGTAAATGAAAGTGATGTATGTCATGACTAAGAGGACACTTTGAAGGCCTTGGCGTGGCTTCTCCATCGCTCTTCACCCTGTGCCAGGAGAACAGATATGTCCCAGAGGGGGCTGTTCTTTCAGCCCTGGAAGAAGGTATGTGGGGCCGAGCTAGGCTGACCCACAGGGACCCAGGGCTGACATGGAAAGTAAGCAAAATGTAAGGAAAGGGAGAAATAAGCCTATGTTACAAGCCCCTGAGATTTGGAGGTTGTTGTCAAGAACTGTGGAGAGTTGCCTGACCGGTTCGGCTTCGTGGTTGAGCATTGAGCTAGGAACCAGGAGGTCATGGTTTGATTCCTAGTCAGGGCACATGCCCTGGTTGCAGGCTCCATCCCTAGTAGGGGGTGTGCTGAGGCTGCCGATTAATGATCTCTCTCATCATGATATTTCTCTCTCTTTCTCCTTCTCCCTTCCTCTCTGAAATCAATAAAAACATATTTTAAAAAAAAAGAAGAAGAGCTGTGGAGGGTCTGGAACTCCACCCTCCTTACAAGCTCATGAATTAGCCTACGGTAGGATCATGCTGCTGCCAGAGGATTTGAGACCCCTGGCCAGAGACAAAGGACAGTTTCTTACTCACGGCAAGACCAGCAGCTCGAGGGCCAGCATTTGTGCTGGTTCCCCCAGCTGCCCTTCCCGTGGGATGCTGGGAAGAGCACCAAATGACAGCCACACACACAGGGCGGGGAGTTGCAGGAGAGGGACCCTGAGCTCACAGAACCTGATTCTTTTAAAGGTGGTACCTGTGCCCGCCCAAGGCCTCCGAGGGTGACATCTCTCTTCTAAGGCTACGTTCCTAAAGGGGAGATGCCATCTGCATCTTCCAAGGCTGATCGCTGTGCAGACATCCATCACACATATTCTGGGACAGAGACAGCCTGTGGCTCGGCTCACCGGATGCACAGTCATGCACGATGCCTGTGGGGAGTTGTCTCTCACCAGTTCTTAGATCAGCGTAACCAGCAAAAGCCACCAAATGCATCAGGGTCATGCCCTGTGCTGGAAGCTTACCTTCTGCTGCTTCATATCTATCAATGCCTCTAATTGCTTTGAGTTACAAGAATAACAACAACTTATTGAGTGCTTGCTATATATGTGCACGGCACAGTACTAGTAACTCATATATAACTTCTATCTGCAAGGTAGTTATTATGATTTCTCTTTTATTTATGAGAACACTAAGCTCCAAGGAGTTCATATAGTTTGTTCAAGGTGATACTATTATTCATCGGAGGAGCTGGGAGTCAAACTCAGGTGTTTTGGACTCCAAAGCGTGCGTCCCTCAAGCCCACTCCCGCCCACCCAGTAGCTGTTATTTTAAATTGGATAAATATGTTCCCAAGCCTTTATGATGAAAATATCAGCAAAGGGGGAGCCAAGGAAAAACTCCCACCGTAGCTGATAGCTATCTGTTCATCAATAAATGCTCATTGGGATGAGAGTTTACCTACCTACGAATCTACCCCACTGGACTGTCACCATCTCTTACATGTTCATTTTGCCTGTAGGGCACTGGGAGGGCACTTTGGCTGGGTCACTCACCCTGGCCATCCAGTAACTATCACAAAATAGGACATAGGTGAGACTGGTATGTCTTTTTACATATTTTTCTAACTAATCACATTTTCCTCTTTAAGTCATCACCTGCCTTTCTAAATGGTTGCATATGCACCCACAGTTTCTGCAACCCACCTTTTCACATCTGTCTTGTTCTTTGTTAAGTTAAACGTGGTCTTGCTTATAGTTTGGACTCCACTTGGGAGAGCATTGTTGCTGATTGGGCAACATAACAAAAGCAGCTAAGGCGCAGGCATTTATCATAACCCTATGGCATTTCAGGATCTGTTTTAAAACAAAATAAACCTTCAAGTGAGTGGAGGTGTATATTCTCTTGAGAGTTTGGAATATGAGGGGCCTGCTTCATACAAGCTAAATTGGCCTGGGCTGCTTTGGGGGGATTTGATGAAATTTTATATACATCAATCAAATGCTAAGCCAGGGGGTGGGGTGGGGGTGAACAAAACAGAAGTGGCATGGAGCTTCATGGAGCTTCTGGCAGACAAGAGAAATCATAAATAGTCATAGAGGTAAATATAAATGATGATGATAATAAATACTGCAAAATTCAGCCAAGAGAGCTCATGAAAGACGGAAGCGAACCAGTCTTCATAGGGAATGTAATCAGATTTCCTTTTATAAATTATTGTCCAAAGATAAAGAGGATTGGCTCCAGCAAATATGCTTCCGATAAATAATTTTCCCCCAAAGAAATATGTATTCAAGAACATCATCAATCTGAGTGAACATCAGCACAATTTCAATGAAATGAATAGCAGGACATTGTTTCTAGTGCCTCAGGTTGTCACAATCATTTGAACCTGGAATTCCGAAGGTGGAGAGACATGTTCTCTTGAATAGTATCAGGTCCACACATGTGTCCAGTGCTGAGGACACCCCCAGCCCTCCTGGAGCTGCCACTCCGCCTGGGAGACAGGGACAAGGGCCCAGGTAAATGATAAGAGCAGACAGAAGGTGAGACGCACAAAGTCAAAGTCAGTGGTTGCTGGTACTTTTTCTTTCTCTTTCGGGGGGGATGAGGGGGTGGGGAGGGAGCTAGGACTGTTTGCTCTCCCTTCACAGTTCCAAAGGCCGAGATCAAATCTAATTTTTTCTCTTCTGTCCTCTGTCTTTTCTTACGGCTTGAATATTGCCTCGCTGCTTTCATGCATATTTCTTGCTTAATGCAAAAGAGCAGTGAGGCAGCGCCAACTCTGACATTAGTCAATTTAGGAGAATGTGTTCACGATTGTCACCTCGTGACAGAAAGTAGGCAGTTGCCTTATTGTGCATTATTATTCGGCGCCTTTATGAAATGGAATTGTTGCTCTTTGCTGGAAAAGAGATTATCTAAAATAAATTAATGTGTTCAGAAAACAGAGGTCTTTATGGGCAGGCACTGGAATTGTGGGTAAGGTTCAGTTATTTTAAGAATCCAATGTAAAGTTTTTCCTTTTCTATTGACTCTAAAGAAATTTCTGTTACCTCCTACAGACCGTGGGTGTGTAAAACTGCACATATATGTATGTCTGAACATGTAATACATATTGTTTCATACCCTCACAATTTTCTCTAAGACACATGCTATACTGGAGATATGAACATTTCTACAGTTATACATTAATGTACATATTTACAACATAAAATACATGTACATTTTTATGTGACAAATATTTTAGAACTAAATTATGCTGGTCATGTAGATATAATTCATAACTGTTGTAGTATAATACAGTTAATTTGAATTAATAACCTTGTTTTCCTCATCCTTTGAATCTGCTATAGGCACTTGGATATTACAAGAAATACTATATTGTCATATTATATTAGTTTATCCTTGCCATTTTATTATTTTTTTAAATTAGAAATATGTTTACAATTGGTAAACTCTTTAGAGTTACTTGAGAAATTTAAAAGATGTATATTTCTGATTTCTTTCTTCTTTCTGGCCGGTGGTTAGTCATGGGCTTTGGGGAATTTTGAGTTGTATGTTCAGTGTGTCAAATTCAGTCTCTTAATAATTAGCGTGAGAAAATTACCTTTCTAAAAGCTTGCCAGCGTTTTGGTATATAAAGCCTTTCCTGTTTTTTTAAATGATACTGCTCCTCAATGGGGACCACAAAAAAGCATTTACCAGTAGAAACGTACTTGCTTCCTCCTCTTGATGGAAACTAAAGGAGCCAAGCTGATTTTACTCACTTGTCTTTCTTCTTTCTTACAGTAGATCCCGTTCCCACCCACGGTGGGCCCTGCAAGGGCTCAGCCTAAACCCACTTCTGAGTCCAGTCATTCTTTTTCCTCTTGGCTTTGAGACAGAGACAGGAAAAAACTCTTTAAATAATTCATCAACTTATTGTAATCAGAAAAGATATATTTTTGCAGAGTTGCTTGGATCTGTTATACACACTTTTATCCCTTAATCTTATTTGACTAATTCCATGTAAGTGTGACTATTTAAGTTTTCCAAATTAAAAGTGCTGCTTTGATTTTTTTTAACAAACAAGGAAATTTAGTTAACCTCTATTTTAATTTTCTTTTTTAAAAATTTATCTTTATTGTTTAAAGTATTACATGTGTCCCCCTTGTCCCCCATTGAGCCCTTCTAGCCTGTTCCTACCCCCCACCCCAGGCCTTCACCACCCTATTGTCTGTGTCCATGGGTTATGCATATTGTTTTAATTTTCTTAGTTCTTTTTCCCTAACTGGCTTTGAGCAATGCAAAGGAAGTAGGTGAGTTCACACACTGTGTATGTGTGGAAGAGAACACACTGGCTTTAGGGTGCTGACGGAAGTGACGGCACCTGCTCTCACGCAGTGTCTACATCAGGAACTGTCAGTGCAGCCCAGCACCCATGGAAGGAGAAAGTGCATTGCTCCCTTCGCATAGACAAGGACACAGCCTAACCCAGGTACATGCTCCTCAGAGCCAGGCTGCCCATGATTCCTTTGTTGTCCTAACCACCCAGGAGCGACAGGCGTGCTTTCGGGGAATGGGCAATGTTTTCTTAGGCTTCCAGGAAGCCCATTTTTCAGTTCTGTAAGTCTGTCTGTCAACAGTGAGTTGGCCAATAAAAAATCTTACCTTCAACTTGGCATTCATTGCTTTGTAACCAGTCTTAGGAAATCTGAGAACGCACTGTATTTGCAAATGCCTCTCTATAGGAGACAATATTTACTGTCCACTGTTAGTTATTTGAATAGTCATAGCGTATTCCAATGACTGGAACATTTCAGGAATATGGAGGAGAGTGGCAAATGCGATATTTACTGGTATGTTAGGTTCAATCCTTTTATCTTTCCCTTTTGCCTCAATCCAGTTTGTTTCCTTTGCCCATTCCACAAAGTAGAGCATAATGCTGCCCAGCAGCGGGTCCTTGATGCTGATCTCTGCTTACTCAATTCCGAATAGACTAAATGGGGATTATAACCATGGCAAGCATAAACAGGGCTGCATGCTGGCTGCATGCTAGCTCATGAATGCCTAACATTAATAGTGCAGGCTAAGGATATAACAACCAGTTAAGTTCAAAGTAGATAAGATCAAGTAATGCCTTTATAATTCAGAATTCTATATAAGTGTGATTATGAAGGATGGTCTCTCATGACGTGGACACTTTGCTCATTCCAAGTTTAGAACTGCGAAACTATGCCACTGACAAAGGAGACGTTTTTAAGGTTTTATTAGCATGACATTTACCCCTAAAAATATTTCCAATAGACTTTATTTTTGGAGCAGTTTTAGGTTTTCAGCAAAATTAAGAAGAGTGTACAGAAATCTCCTATATGGCCCCTGGCCCCACACACTCACACAGCTTCTCCCACTGTCAGCGGCGCCCACCTCAGGGGCGCTTGTTACAATCATTTGCCTCAGGCTTCACTCTGGGTGCCAGACCTTCCTTCTATGGGTTTTGACAAAAGTATAGCAACGTGCATTCCCCGTTACCATGCAGAATATTTCCACTGTCCTACACATCTGTGCTCTGTCTACTCATCTCGCACTGTCTACTGGCCACCACAGATTCCTTTTCCAGAAGGTCCTGTAGCTGAAATCCTGCAGTAGGCAGCCTCATAAGGTTGGCTACTTTCACTTGTATTAGCCGTGCCTGTTCCTGGTTTCATAGGTCATTCCTTTTGAGCGCGGAGTCACATTCCATTGTCTGGATGTACAACAACTGACCCACTCACCTAGTGCAGAACAGCTCAGTTTCCTCTGAGTTGGGGCAGTTGTAAATAAAGCTGCTGTGAACATCCAGGTGCAGGTTTTTGTGTGGACACGAGTTTTCAGCTCATTTCTGTAAATACCAAGGAATGTGGTTGTCGGATTGTATGGTAGGGACATGCTTAGTTTTATAAGAAACCACTAACTTATCTTCCAAAGTGGCTGTGCCTTTTTCATTTCCACCAACAATGAAGGAGAGTTCCTGTTGCTCCACACCCTCTCCAGCATCTGTTGGTGTCAGTGTTCTAGATTATGGGCACTTCAATAGGTGTGTCCATTGTTGCTTGGATTTATAACTCCCTGATGACATATGATGCGGAACAACCTTTCCTATGCTTACTTGCCATCTATATATCTTCGCTGGAAAGTGTCCTTTGAGATCTTTTGCTCATTTATAAATCCAGTGGTTTGTTTTCTTATTGTTGATCTTTAAGAGTTCTTTCTCTATTTTGGATAATAGTCCTTTAAAATATATGTATTTTGCAGATATTTTTTCCCAATCTGTGGCTTATATTCTTATTCTCTTGAAAGTGTCTTTAACAGAGCTCAAGTTTGAATTTCCTTTAAAAATATTTTTATTGATTTCAGAGAGAAAGGGAGAGGGAGAGAGAGATAGAAACATCAATGATGAGAATCATTGATTAGCTGCCTCCTGAACGCCCCCCTGCCCCCCGCAATGGGGATCGAGCTCGTAACTGGGGCATGTGCCCTGACCAGGAATTGAACGTGGACCTCCTGGTTTATAGGTTGATGCTCAACCACTGAGCCACACCAGTCAGGCTCAAGTTTTAACGTTAATGAAGTCCAGCATCTCAATGACTTTTTCATGGACCACAGCCTTAGTGTTATATTTAAAAGTCTTTGCTGTACCCAAGGCCATGTAGATTTTTCCTGTTATTCTTTAGAACTTTTATAGTTTTGTGTTTTAAATTTAGGTCTATGACCCATGTTTAGTTAATTTTTGAAAGGGTAGAAAATCTTTGTCTGGCTTCACCTTTTAACATGTGGATGTCCAGTTGTTCCCCCACCATATATGGACGTATCAAATTTTTATCGGCAAAAGTCAATATGTGTATGAAACATTTTCATCTCATACTTTGCCTTGAAATATTTTCTAAGAGCTGTGTTTGAATTTCTAACATGTTTGCATTTAGGTTTTGTGGGTGGTGAAGATATCAGGCTGCCATACAGACTGATAAAGACTTCTGAAAGCTCTAGCTTTTCTGCTAATCCTGTTCTTGCTGCCCAAAGACTTTAAAGAGACTTTGAAATCCTCAGAATTTTGATGAGCATGCTGTTTTATCATGAAATTGTCATGTCAGCCTAGAGAATTATAAAATCCATCTTTTAAGTTAATTAAAGGATCCAGTCAACCAGTCATTTCCAGGGAAAGGGAAAAGAGACAATGCAGAAAGAGAAGGGCAACCAGTCGTTTACCTGTTGTGGGCTAGCCATGCCCCCAGGTGGTGGATCTAATGATCTGGGGAAGATCTGACCAGAGAGCGGGAGGAAAGGGTTTGAAAGTCCTCTCGAGTGGGGAAGGACCTCCAGCAGGTCGGCTCCAGCCAGTCCTGCAGGTCCCAGGGATTGTCCATCCACAGTGCTGAACACGGGCCCATGAGTTTAGATTGGCAGTAGACTTCATACTGGTTAATGGTTAGTTTTAATTCTGCTATTTCAAGGAATTTTATTTATTTTAGAATGTTCCCCAAACTTTAGTCTGGAAACAGTAATCATCTCTCTCTCTCTTGAGTTCTTAGGGACTAAGGATGCCTTGACTAATCTAGACCAATCACATTATGTCCAGGGAAGTATATGGAGCAAAAGAGAAGAAGCCATCCCCAATAGGGACCAATGAGTATTCTAAATCAAAGAGGTTCACACTTATAAAGCTACTGTAGCTTTCATTTTAGATTTTTTCACACCTTGATTCATTCCAGAAGAACTTCGGGAGTTTCGTTGTTGCTGTTACTTACAGAAAATGATTAATACAAATGCCATGGAAAAGGAAAAGGGATTGAAGAGAAGAGAGGAAGCAACTATGCTTAGTGTAAGGTTTAATGGCATCAGTTTGGGTCTGAGCTTCCCGGCACCCCAGACAAAAACCAAAACGAGATGTGACGTGTAACAGGTTTTACAACCAGGAAGATGAGTTCATGTTATTGTTTAGAAAGAGCATTCACTTTGAGTGATGAACTCCCGCGCCCTTCTTAACATTTTTATGACAAAGCAGAAGCAGACATGACATAGCTGTGATAGCGACCCAAATAAAAGATGATGTTTTAACATTGAAACACTTGTAGATCAAGCTAATATTTCACCTCTGAAGTTGTAGGTTATCGCTGCAGAAGTTTAATGCAACCCAGAAATAGAAGACCTCAACTGCCCTGAGGATGGACTGGATTCTGAATCCCGTAAACTGGTGGTTTTTAAGTTGAGCATTGATAAGAATCAAATGGGGTCCTTGTGAAGAATGCAGATTCCTGGGCTCCGTGCCTGGACTGTCATTTATTCAGTTTGAGATGAAATCCCAGCATTGGTCTTTCAACAGGTTCCTGACATTGTAATGCAACGAGTCTAGCATTTGAGAACCCACTGTCTTAGGCTCTGTTTCTCACATCTCTTTTATGTCAGTCTTTGCTTTATAGGAATTAAATAAATAGCTCGGTGTTGCACTATCCAAAGGCAGGAGACGGCAGGTGTCCTGTACGCTGATATAGGGCAGATGGACAAGGAATCACAGATGCGTGGACTTCCATTCGATTGTGGACATGACAGAGCCAGACCCGCACCCAAGGCCACATACAAGGCCGGCCGCCCGCCCGCGGGTTTCTTCTGGTCAAGGCTAGATTTTCCTCAGGAAGCAGTTCAGAGTTTGCCGCAGCACTGGGGTCACGGATGAATCCAAATGTCAAGTTAGAACAGGTCGGAGACAGTTTTCGTTTGGAAATCCTTGGAGAGAGTGTTACCCACATGGCCCAGAGCTGCCCAAAAAGCCTGTAGGATGACCCTGTGCAGGTCTCCAGACACATCTGCCAGGATGAGGGAGCTGCCCGGGGTTCCCCAGACACTGAGCCCCTGGCCTGCCATGCGCCGCGATTTAATACGGGTCAGGGGGACATCGGGGACGTCTGCCAGGGGCCCCGGTTTTGTCTCATGAAGGTTAATGACGCATCATTCTTCCAACAGCGGGTGGGCCCGGAACCCTTGCCTCTTAAGCCCACTCCTGTTGAATGAACAGCGAGCCATGTCACTCAGGCCTGAAACAGAGTTTGTGTTTCTCATTCATTAAAGGCCCCCGGTCCCCGCCTCTGTTGGTTAACTGGTAGCATTCCAAAGTGTATCTTGACATAAGTGTTCATTAAACACGACTATTGTTTTCTGCACCAGAAGGAAAGACACAGTGGGCGTTCTCTCTCTTCCAAATCAATTTCTCTTAAGTGGAAGATTGATTCGACATGCCAGGTCTTGCTAGCTGCTCAGGGCACTTGCATAAGTTTTGATCTTTGATAAGAAAATAGACTGATTTCCCCTTTTCATGAATTTGTATCAGATAAAATAATGTCACTTCCACCATCCATCACCAGGCTTACGGATGGCTGCTCTTGTCTTGCCTTAATTTCTAGGTGCCACATTCTGGGTGACCGGTTTCCCTGCTAGAAATTTTGCCTGTTATTTTCTTTTCAATCTTTATGGTTGAAATTATTACAGATGTCTCCCTTTCCCCCCATTACCCCTTTTAGCCCTCACCTGCCCCTTCCTCCAGGCTTTCAATGCACTGTTGTCTGTGTCCATGGATTATGCATGTATGCATACAAGATCTTTGGTTAATCTCTTCCCACCCACCCCCCTCTCCCCAGATGTATGCTTAAATGGAATGCTTTCGACTGTTCTCATCTTGCTGTGCCTTCCTAAACTGTGATGGAACT
>NW_005871066.1:559441-591292 GCF_000147115.1 Myotis lucifugus
CCCAGAAATTCTTTGCCAAAGTAAAATAAAAATGCAGTTCTTCAGTTTCCCAAGGTTGATGTAGGATAGGTAGCAAATCTGGGATGAGAACTCAAGTTATAGACTCCGACCTTTGGGACCAATGGCAGAACATTCATTCTATTTTCTCATTTGGGAAAGGAGTGTGATCTAAGAGTCTAGAATTTTGTGTCTCCGAAACTCAAGATGTATAAATGAATATTCAGAGACTTTACGCTGATATATAAATATTATTTCTTAAGCCATATCATCAACATCTCTTTAACAACACAATTGCAAAGTATGTTCATACTCTTGGAATCCTAGAAATAGAAAAGTTTCCATTTCAAACCATCTTTTATAGGAGGAGACAGAATCACACTTCATAGAGGATTCCCTCTTCCTTTTATTCCCTTAAGCTTTTTTTTAAAAAAGCATTTAGAGCTTTATGAGTCCATAGACTGTTAGTTTTGCCTGTTGTGAAAGCAGAATTCATAATATGATTACATTCCATAGATTTTTGTCGTTATTGTTTACTGTGTAGAAGCTATTGTTTCTTTGGCTAATTCATATGATAGTACATAGTCCAATGAACTACAGATTTGCCAGGTAACCTACATAAATGGTCATTATAAATGTCATTATTATTTTGCTTTAAAACTCTCTTAAATTGAATTTTTGTTTCATGAAAAAAATTACAAAAAACTATTATACCCACCATCTTCTCTTTAACAATTATAATTTCAAATGATGTAGTTTTAGAGTTTTCTGAAATCTGTTTTCAACATGTGTCTCTGAAGAGATCAATAGGAACATGATAGTCAAGGTTAGGTTTCAAAGGCATATTAGAACAGGTGCTATCTTCACATGCAAGGAGTTGCTTTTTTCTCTAAAAGTCTGTACAGGTCCTGCCATCTCACACACTAACCAAAGCTGTAGGACACGGGCTGACATTTCTACTTTAACAGAAACAGCTTGCACATTCTATAAGCACCCAGCGGCGTCATGACACCTCACATCACCTTGTGTACTCAATGCCTACTCTTTACCAAAAAAATATTTATGAAGATCTTTTTTAAAAAATTAATTTCACAGAGAGGAAGGGAGAGGGAGAGAGATAGAAACATCAATGATGAGAGATAATTATCGATCGACTGTCTCCTGCACACACCCTCTACTGGGGATCAAGCCAGAAACCCAGATATGTACCCTGACTGGGAACATATCCAGTTCATAGGTCAAGGCTCAATTGCTGAGCCACGCAGGCCGGGTGGAAATGTCTACTCTTGATAGAGGCTTAGGGGGAAGACAATATAAGGAAGAATAAAATCCCCTGAGCACATACTCCAGAGACTAAGGGTATACACGGGATTTTATAAAAACAAAACTCATTTCTCTTCTAATAAAACAAATACATCTTTGTTTTTAAAAAATATCAGTTAATACTGTGTAGAGTAGGTTTCTGTTGGGAGATATTTCTCATGAATAGTCCATATTTCTAAATGGCCAGGCCCTCTGAACAAAGGCAACAATAGAATGTTTTCATAAGGAGACGTTCCAAGGTAGTAAAGCTTGGAGACCCCACTCCCCCTGGAGATGGGCAGGGGAGTGAGGATCAAACCGCCTGCCCTCTCCTCCCCAGAAGGTTCCAGTAGATCCCGTTGGGATAGCTCCAGCTGGGCTCCCTGGCTGGCTCTCTCCTGAGGGGAGGTTGGCACATCACCGCAGCCCATGTAAGAGCGTTTCCTCACTGAGGGGTGTCATCCCTGTGATGCCCCCTCTGACGGTGCCGGTACCATCTGCCGTCACCTGTAGACCTGCGGGGACTGGGCTGGGGACTCAGGTGAGACGTCGCTCTGGCTTCTGCTTTTGCTGAGAGCAATGACCTATCCTTGTCTCTGACCCAGAGGCCTTGTGTTTTCTGTTTGTCTGTCTCTCTGTGTGTCCATCTATCTATCTACCTACCTACCTACCTACCTAATCTCTCTATCTATCTATATGTGTGTATACATATGTATCATAATATTATCTAACTATACATGTATGTGTGTACATACATACACACTGTGTATATATGTGTCTATCTGTATCAATAATTATATATCTCTATGTATATCTGTGTGTACATATATACACTTTGTGTATATACATGTATCAATAATATTCATAATATTACACATCTGTATGTGTATCAGGCACACATGCGTACACACCTGTCAGTCTCGATCATTCACTTGCCCGTGAGGTGAAATCCCCCTCAGTTTCTGACAACAGTTTCCTCCCCAACAGGAGCTGGGTTCACAAGGCAGGTGTCTCCAGGGAGAGGCAGAACCCGGGGCGGGGGCGGGGGGGTGGTGAACCCCTTTTCTCTCAGGGCCACAAAAGTTAAAACTACGTTTTGATTTGCTCCTCTGGTTTGAATTTCTTCAAGATACTTCGTCAGGGGGCAGTTATTAAACATCTTCTTACAACCTGCGCTGTGAGGGTGGGATTAAAGCAGGGGTGGGCAAACTTTTTGACTCGAGGGCCACAATGGTTTCTTAAACTGGACCGGAGGGCCGGAACAAAAGCATGGATGGAGTGTTTGTGTGAACTAATATAAATTCAAAGTAAACATCATTACATAAAAGGGTACGGTCTCTTTTTTTTTAGTTTTATTCATTTCAAACGGGCCGGATCCAGCCCGCGGGCCGTAGTTTGCCCACGGCTGGACCAAAGGGAAGACCATGTGAAGGTCATGCTCACCATCTTCTGTCTTTCTGCTGTTATTCCTCCTCCTAAGGGCTGACTTACACTCACCAGCTCAGTGCTGTACAGAGGAATCCAATAATAACCATGCCCGTTATCTCAGATTTTTAAAAATCGGATTTGATGGAGCCCATTTAGTTTTCCTGAGCGCTGGTTGTAAATCTAATGGAGACTTCTGAAATGGCTCGCTTTCCATGCGGGCAGCCTGCTCTGCCCAGCGTCTTCGGGTGTGGAGACGTCTCTGATGAGTGGCTTCTACTGTGGTTCTGCAGTTAGGCGTCTCTTCCATGAGGCTCTGTCAGCCTTGGTCTGAGGCAGACGGCTAACTAACCAGCCCATTGGGAAGAGCCGAGGGCGATTTCTAGAAACACCTTCATATACAAGGTCACCTAGAGGAACCGCCATCTGCTTGCAAATGCCCACACACCCTTTTCTCTGCATAGGTTGCGGGTGTTTTGGAAACGGACTACTTCCCACCTCTTTCGTGTCTCTGACCTCTCAATAGTACCCCATCCCATCCCCCCATCTGTCACTGTTAAAGACACAGTAGCGCCACATCCTAAGACAGAGCTGGGCTGCCCTTTGACCGTGGAGTGAGGCAGCCCCTGGCCTTCCTAGAGGAACAAATCCCTTCCATTCGCAATCCGCCTCTCGTCCCGTGCCCCTGGACCTGAACTCACGCCCCCTGTCAAAGTCAAGGCGGAGAGGCGTGCCATCCGGTCAGCAGGCCCAGCGCCCAGAGGCCGGATCCGCAGTGCAGAGCAGCTCTGTGCTCAGTGAGTGTTTCACGATTTGCTCCTCCAGCCGAATCAACACAAAATAAATTATTAAGATAATAATTTTCTTCCTGTTCTCCCTGTTCATCGGATTCAAACGCATAAGGAAGAAAAACAACAACGTCCCCCCTCGCGAGCACAGTGTGGGGGAGTCTGTTCCCTGCCCGAGCCTGTGTGTGTTCAGAACCGTAACCCTTTCGGAGCCGCGATGGACAGGAACATCTAAGGCAGCGGTTCTCAACCTGTGGGTCGCGACCCCTTTGGCGGTCGAACGACCCTTTCACAGGGGTCGCCTAAGACCATCCTCCATATCATATTTACATGATGATTCATAACAGTAGCAACATTACAGTTATGGAGTAGCAACGAAAATAATTTTATGGTTGGGTCACAACATGAGGAACTGTATTTAAAGGGCCAGAAGGTTGAGAACCACTGATCTAAGGTGTCTCTGCCCTGTTTCCCAGCGAGGTCTCCACACTACGTGCCTAACGTGTGTCCGCACGGCTAACAGGGCACGCAAGGCTCCGCGTGTGCTTATGAATCTGAGGTCTATGGGGCCGTCTTGTTCTAACTAGGACGTAATTATGTTTGCACCTTTTCGGAAACCAGGTGATTGGGACAGAAGCACGTCTTTCCATCTTGCATCTGCTCTTGGACAACTTGGTAAAGGACTTGTTGCTCCGCAAAGGCTCAAAGTCCTCTTGTTTGCCAGCCCAGATGTCCAGCTGGTGCTCCACAGCTCCTACCTGAAAACTCACTTCCCCCGAAAGCCACATCTTAAATGAGGACTCCAGCAATAGTATCTCATACCTGTGAATCCCAGGACACGGCGATGGGAGTCAGGGGGCATTTGAGTGGAACTGCAGAGCGGATGACAAGTCTGTTCTGATGCAGGAAAGCCAAGAAGCTGAGGCTATGAAGCGAGCATGCAAATATCCACCTGGGAATATGTCTAAATTCTAAATAGACTAGATGATACTGGATTAGCTTGCTAGTTGTCTAAAAAGAATTATCGAGCCCGGCCGCTGGTGTGGCTCAGTGTTTGAGCATCAACCTATGAACCACGAGATCCCCAGTTCCGTTCCCGGTCAGGGCACATGCCCACGTTGCGGGCTCCATCCCCAGTGGGGGGCATGTAGGAGGCAGCTGATCAATGATTCTCTCTCATCATTGATGTTCCTATCTCTCTCTCCTTCTCTCTTCCTCTCTGAAATCAATAAAAATAGATTTTTAAAAGTAAGTACCTATAGCGAAGTGACCTGACTTGGTAATCTAGCAAACATCTTCTATTCCCCATTGTTTTCGCAGAAAGTGTTGCCCTGAGAAGTATGCATTGTGCTGGTGTTGATCCATCTGACATACACGCGGGCAGGGCGTTATGGTAAAATCTAAAGCTAACTGTCAACGTAAAGAGCTACTGTTTCCAGCGCATCTAATGGGCCCTGGAATTAAATAAACACCATTAAATAGTGGCCTTTCTGCTTGGAAGCTCAGTGCTTAGCACAGCCAAATTTATTATAATTAGTAATTAAGTTATAATTTAATAATCAAGCTATTGCCCAAGTGGAGTTTGTCCCCACCAAATTGCTAAAATGTATGAATCCGTGACTGCTGGATACTTTTAAATATTCTATGCAAGTTTCAGCATGTGGGCTGGTATGCAGAGGTTTTACAAAACAAACCCCTGGGGATGCATGAAGAAAAAATAATAAAACATCTATTTACTTTCATTAAATATTAACTCACAATACTGATGGGCAGTAGAGCACATATATTGGTTATAAAGACACCGACAGCTATGTGGTGTGCGTGCGCAAAGGTGTTCTTTAGGGACAGATGCTTAAAGGCACAGGTGACTACTGACGGAACCCAATTACTTAGGGGCTATAAACTAGTCTGTTAGAAACGCTAACTACTATTTCTATGCGATACAGTAAGTGTGTGTGTCCTAAACCAAGGCTTCTCCTGGGAGAGCAGCAGTATTTCGTTCTACCAGGGGTGGGTTAAGGAAAACCTAACTAGCCGCCCCCGGTCTAGCCCCGGAAGCAGTATGTTCCTACCAGGGCTGCTGGTCTGTCCTCAGGAGTCCTCCCCGACCTGTTCATCAGAATTCACGGGTGGAAACTGAGGACCCAGTTGCCAGGTTCCCAGGCATTTTCATGTGCAAACTGTGCTGAATTCCTGCAGGAGGGAGCGCCTCCTTTACCCTTACCCTCATTCCACCCCAATCGTCTCGAAGCTTCATCAAACTAAAAAGTGGTTGGTTCTCACCACGTAGGTGGAGGTCTCTACCTGGTCTCCATCACCCTGTCTTCCTAGTAACTAGCACCTGTTACTAGTGCTTTTAAACAACAGAGGCAACAGAGCTCATGGATGTTCCCTGTGCCACACAAAACCCTACAGAGCTCTGCAGGGCAACACCAGGAACTACACCTTCTTTCCTGCCGTCGCGGGCCCCTGCATAGCCAGTGTAGCCCAGCCCGGCATTGCCTCTCTATGCTCCTATCAAGATAGACACACACAGACAGATGTGTGCATTCCCCAATATTTACCCCTTTCCTTCTCTTCTTCCCTCTCTCCTCCCCCCCCCCACCCCCCCTTCTTCCTCCCTCTCTACCTTTTCCATCCTTCTCCTAAGCTGGAATGATACCGTACCTATATTCATACAGTGTAGCTAACGAATTCCATCTAATTCCTGCTTTTCACTGGCTGCATGCTATTCCGTAGTGTGGCTGTATCATATTTATTTAAGCAGTCCTCTGCTGGTGAACATTCGGGCTGTTTCCAGCTTTGTGCTGCAGTAAACGACTTGGAACATGCCTCTTTATGTCTACCCCTCCCTCCGAAGCCCACATCATATATGTGTAACATTTAAACCAGGGGTGGGGCACGTCCGGCCCGCGGGTTGTATAAGGCCCTAAATCATTTGGTCTGGCCCTGCCAAGGCACTAGTGGTGAGTTAATGAAATGCTTGACCAAATAGAGCAGGCTTGATTTGTAAGTTGATCATTTTATATGGCCCATGAATAATGTTATAAATATCCAAATGGCCCCTGGCAGGAAAAAGGTTCCCCACCCCTGACTTAAATGGTAAGAATAAATGGAATCCCCTGCCCCATTTCCTTACTATGTAGTAGTTGTGGGCTCCAGAATCCCTCTGAAGAATTCTAACTTGCTTGGTGGTACTTGTGGGGAAAAGAAAAAACACACGAACTTTTTACCCTTCCCGGTATCTTACCTGTGACATGCCCAGCCGGGGGCACTGGCAGCCACATGGCATATAATCAGTCTGGGCAGCCTGAGGGGGGTTCAGAGCACAGGGCTTGGGGGTCACAGTGTCCAGGCTGACCAGTGGCCACCAGACCCAGTAAAGCTACAGAGAAGCTATAAACCTGCCACAGCTGTCCCTGAGCCTGCAACCCAGGTACGTGCCCTTGACAAGAATCGAACCCAGGACCCTTCAGTCCAAGGGCTGATGCTTTAACCACTGAGCAAACCAGCCAGGGCAGCTCGGAGTTTATTCAGCAAAACTGTGACTGGCCGGGATAGATGGGAGAGGGCAAACCTGGGCTCATTTCCGAAGGACCGCAGCCGGGAGAGCCGGGAGGCGGCGTCTCCACCAGCTGGGACCTGAGCCCACGGGGCTTCCACGTGCCTCTAGCAGGTCTCAGGCTGTTTGTTTCCAAGCTCCGGCACTTTAGACCCGTCTGGCGAGAAGTAGCACCCGGGACTCTCACTAAGCCAGTGCCTCCCATGTCTGAGCACAGATGGGCTCCGCAGGCTCTTTCCCTCGAGAAGTTTCGAGAATTTTCAACTCGATGTCCAGGGCATCTTCCCTTCAGCACGCATGCTTCCTAGGCTGGCTATTGCTGTTCTTATAATTCTATTCTAGTATTTGCAGCTTCTCAATAAACAGCCCTCTTCTGGAAGTTTCACTTGGTTCTTCATTTTGCAAAAGGAATCTCTTGACCATCTCAGCTGCCTGTGGCGTGGCGAGATGCACACTGTACTTTCGGGGACACAGGAAGTGTCTGGGAGCCAAGATCTGGTTCTCGCTGGGAGGTGCCAGAAAACAAAAGGTGTCTCCCCGAGATTCCCATCCCCACGCCATCCACTCAGACACCCCCCGGGAGCTCCTAGGACAGGCCTCGCAGACAGAATGAAGGCAGCTCCCAGCTGGCCGTCCTTAGGGGCAGGGCTGGAGTTTTCCAGGTGGGCCCAGTGTAATCGGCGTCTTCACAACAGGAGGAGGGGGGCGGAGGCTCAGAGGCGCCGTGAGGAGGACCCGCCCCTGTTAGTGGCTCTAAAAGACTGAGAAGGGCTGAGGAGCTACAGAAAACCTTCTAGAAGCTGAGCAGGGCCCCTGGCCCACAGCCAGCAAGGCACCAGGCTCAGTCCTCCCACTGCGTGGACCTGAACTTGGCTCCCAGCCTGAGTGAGCTCCCACGTGGACGGTCCCCAGGGCCCAGGCCACGGCTCCTGGATCGGGGCCCTGGGGAGCCCGGGGTAGGGGATCCCAGGGCAGGGGAGCCAGCAGCCAGTCCCACCGTGTGGCCTGCGGAACATAAGGTAACAGATCTGAGTTGTTAACGTTTGTGTAACATGTTATGGCCGCGACGAAAACTGATGTATGTGAGGCTCAGAGGGCCTTGGAGGGCCTCGGTGACCAGGGTGACTTGAGTTCACCTAACTAGTCAGGAAGAGAGATGGGCAAGGGGAAAAAGAGAGAATGAAAATGGAAGAGGAAAGAAGGGGAGGTAGCCCTAGCCAGTTTGGCTCAGTGGATAGAGCGTCTGCCTGCAGACTGAAAGGGGTGCAGGTTCAATTCAGGTCAAGGGCACGTACCTGGTTGCGGGCTGGATCCCCGGCCCCAGTCAGGGTGCATGCAGGAGGCAACCAATCCATGTGTCTCTCACATCCATGTTTCTCTCTCTCTGTCTCCCCCACTCCCTTCCACTCTCTCTAAGAAAAAATCAATGGAAACATATCCTTGGGTGAGGATTAACTCTAAAAAAAAAACAGTGGAGGTGGTGGGGCCCACATTCCTTACGAGCTTCCTGCAGGCCGCATGGTGTTAGCTGCTCAGAGACTGAGTGGGATTCTAATTCTTAAAAGTTTTCATGGCTTTTCTGGGTACAAGATGGGCTTCTTCATTGTAAACTATGTTCTATCAAGTCCTTTATTTACATGTAATTACAAGGTTCTCTCAGCAGAGCCATGCCGCTGGCCTTTAGGGAAACATGAGGGTCTTCGGATCCCAGGTCACCTTTGCTTTATAGGCTGATTCAGACGAGAACTCCCAGGTAGGGCCCGACACAGCTGTGCTGCCCGCGGTCCAGGCCTCAGCCTCGGGCCATAGCCTCAGCCTCAGGAGACTTTGAGCTCCTAGAACAGTGATTCTCAACCTTCTGGCCCTTTAAATGCAGTTCCTCATGTTGTGACCCAACCATAAAATTATTTTCGTTGCTACTTCATAACTGTAATGTTGCTACTGTTATGAATCGTCATGTAAATATCTGATATGCAGGATGGTCTTAGGCGACCCCTGTGAAAGGGTCATTCGACCGCCAAAGGGTTCGCGACCCACAGGTTGAGAACCGCTGTCCTAGAAGGAGGGTCCACGGGAGGGGGAAGCACCTCACTCCTCATGGCTGAAAAGTCAGGAGACAAGTCCCTCAACTTCCTCTACACAGTGGAGTGTACCGTCTCCTACAAAAGGCCCCACTAATTGTTCCCTTTTTCTCGCTCAAGGCCCGCGGGGTTGTACGTGGTACATCATCTGGGTGATTCTATGAAAGACTGGAGATGAGGGAAGAGCACCAGGCGATGTGCCCTGTGGGTGGCCTCCAGGCGGGGAAAAGGAGCCGAGAGAGATGAGTGCCCTCTTCCCTGCTATCCCTTCTCCTCTCGCTGCCTCTCAAATCTGTGTAGTTTCCTGCGGAGGCAACTGCGGAGGCGCCCGCACACCCACTCATCTGAAGGAAAATGCGTGGCTTCTGCCCTGAACAACCTTCAGGATCCTTCAAAGTGGAATTTAATTATACATATATGTATATATGTATTTTAAAACCCTCAGCATTTTGAGGATTTCAGCTCTAAAACCAAATTTATTATGTTCAAAGTTGTGTCTGCATAAAAGGCAAGTGTAACATGAAACTATTAATCCATTCATGCCATTTAGTGACTTGAATTATTCACAGCTGCTTCTATGTTTTTAAGAGGAATATGCTTTTATCTGTGAGGCCGGTCAAATTGAAAGGAATACCCTTTGCTTTTAGAATTCTTCCCAGTTGAGGTCATTTTCACACAGCACCACCCCCGTGGCCTGGCGCACTTTAGAGCTCACCCATAAAGCATTTACATTTGGTGGAAGCACTTCCCAGAAAAACTAGGCAAATTGAACACTAACTGCTAAAGCAAAACGCTAGGCAACTCTTTCCCAATTCAAAGTGCTTTGAAGGTGTGAAGCTGTAAAATCCACTGCCCCCGCTCTCATTCCTCCTGGGATAGAAAGGAGATGGTGTTCTCCAAAGTAGCGGGTGGTGTCTGTCTGCTTTCAGTGTTTGGTGCACCTTGTCCGGCTGATTTGTGAGTTTAGCTTTAGCCCCTCCCCTTTTATGCTATGAACTCAGGAATCTTCTAGGTAGGGAAAAATCCTTCTGGCTGTCTGCTTCCTTCTCTGGAAGGATAATGTTTGTCTTCGCCAATCCCAAAGGGCCCAGGAAGCTCAAAAAATATAATCCACAAAGACATCATCTCTAAGTAGTTCTACACATACAAGCGATCAGGGACGCTATTTCTTCAACACTGTTCTCAACTATAGCTTTACAGACTTAAGATACTACAAAGATGCAGCAGGCAGAGCATGTATCCTTGGTCGAAACCCAAAACTCAGAAATGTCATTTCAACCTGGAATATTTTATTTGGCTTCTAAACTTGGTTTGATGCCAAGATTTAAAAAAAGTAACATTTATGCCTACTAAGTGTCTGAGTTTCGCTCTTTGCCCAATTCTGGAAGCGTACCTGGTTTGCTAAGACTTCTGGGACCTTGGGGTGGGCGGGGGGAGCGCCCAGTTGCTTTCCTCTGGAGAATCTTGTTAATGGTTTACTTGGAATTGAGCTTCGCCTTTGTAGACCTGCCCTCTCTTCCTTTGAGATATCCGGTCCTGTTAGTATCACCTAAGGCAGTGGTTCTCAACCTGGGCTGCACATTAGAATCACCTGGGAATCTTCTTAAAATCCTGATTTCTGGGCCTCATCCTCTGGAAATTCTGTTTCTTTGTTATGGGGTAGGGCCACAACATTAGTAACAAAGAAACAGAATTTCCGGAGGATGAGGCCCAGAAATCAGGATTTTAAAAAGATCCCCAGGTGATTCTAATGTGCAGCCAAGGTTGAGAACCACTGACCTAAGGTCACATTTATTTTTTCTCCGTCTCTCTGTTTATTCCATGATGGAATGAATTAGGAATGCCTGTGTGTGGGGGGTGGGGGACAGAGGTACTTTGCAGTAATTGCTTGGGTTGTAGGAAGGGCCATTATCGGTTATAAAATACGGATACTGATTTGATACAAGGAACAGGTGCCAGAGTGGGGAGGCAATGTGCCTAAAATCACCCAGCTGGTTATTAATCCGCGAGGTCGAGTTAAGCGCCAGTTCTCCTAACCCCAAGCCTGGTGATCTTTCCCCTGCAGTGAAATGAGGACACAAAAGGAAGATGGCTTAGGGCGGAGTCAGCCAACTGTGGCCTGTGGGCAGATGTGCCCCCTGCCTGGTTTGTAAATAAAGTTTTATTGGAACACTGCTGCACCAACACTATTGTCTGTGGCTGTTTTCACCACAAGGGCAGAGCTGAACAGTTCAGTCAGAGACTATCTGGCCTGCAGAATATAAAATATTCTCTCTGGTCCTTTACAGAAAGAAAAAAAAGAAAAAGAATTGCTGACCTCTCTCTGGCTTAGTGTGAAGATGACTGAAAAGTCTGGTCGGGCCCTTGGTGACAGGCTCTTTCGTTGGCACCTGTGTTCCTAATTGTCCTTTAGAAGAAGCTCTTCGGCTATTTTCAACCTTGTCCAGCTCTCTCTCCATTAAGTACAAGTTGATTTCCACAAATGTGATGATTTCCTTAAAGAAGGATCAATACATCTGTTGAGAAGGCATTTCCCATAATGTGGGGATTAGTGTTTAATATTCATCTTCATAATATGATCTTGAGGGCAGCGGAGATATTGAATTCACAGTCGTGGGCTTGTGCGCAGGGCAGACAGTGGCAGGGCTGGGGCAGGTGCAGGGCTGGCCTGTGAACGCTGGAATTAGGTGGATTAGTCCTTCAGGGCGAACTAAGAAATAGGCACTTTGGCTGCTAAGCCCCTTATCCCCTCCTCCTCCCTCCTTTGGGCAGAATTAATCACTCTGTGCTCCCAAAATACTTTGTACAGCCAACTATTATAGCATGTATCACGCCGCATTACAGGCAGTCGTTTGCACATGTGTCTCCCCAGTCAATTGGGAAATCCTTGAAGGTGAGGACAATACCTTATTCACTCTGGCATCCCCATTGTGGGCACAGCCCCTGGCTCATCGTAGTAGCAAACTACGTGCTTGATGAATGTGTATTCTCATCTCAGAGGGCAAAGCAAGGACCGTGTGACATCTCAGTACAAGGAACTGTGTGCAGTCCAGCACCCCATAGAACAGGGGTGGGCAAACTTTTTGACTCGAGGGCCACAATGGGGTTCCAGTGCCGGGCCCGGAACAAAAGCATGGATGGAGTGTTTGTGTGAACTAATATAAATTCAAAGTAAACCTCAGTTTCCTCATCTCTGAAATGGGCAGGATATAGACAACAGGTTTCTAACTCTGGTCTTCAGACCCTTGAGGAATCCTCAAGACCCTCATGAGAAGTCTGCGAGGTCAAAAGTATTTTTATAAGAAGGCTAAGACATCACTGACATTTTCCATGGGGTTTTGGTGATTGTGCCAAAGCAGTGGTGGGAAAGCTCGTGGTGCCTTAGCCCACAGCAAGGTGCCATGTCAACAGGGTAGAGATTGTTTTCTTTCCCATGGTACACAGGCAGAAAAAAAACACATGCCATTTTCATTTAAGAGTGTCCTTGAGGATGGAGTCAAATCACTAATTTTGTTAATTTCAACCTTTGGGTACAATGTCTTCCCCTACTCTGTGAGATGAAATGGGAAGGAGTATAAATCAGTTTTGTTACACTGTGGAGTACGGTTGTGACCTTGAGGAAAAATCCTTGTTATTGAGTTGTCAGCTGAACTAGCCACCATTTTACACAGAACACAATATTTACTTAAAGAATCACTTACAAACTAGTTTTCCAGGCTTTGGTATTTGGCAGATATTGTCTCAAAAATTAATGATGTGAATCTATCACTTCCAGGAAAACAACTAGTAGTATTTATTGCTAGTGATAGAATTAATTTTTTAAGCAATATTTTGAATTTTTGAAAACTTGCATCTTCCACCATGAGCTTCAGAGCTTCTCAGTAGACTTTTCTGAAGAGATTGGTGGTGAGATAAGTGGGATTTTAAAATATTTTATAGTGAAATAAGACAACATTTGAAATATCTACATAACTTTAATTGGTATAATCCAAGTGACCAGGGCATGGTGTTACAAACCTTGCATAGGTGAAGATCCATTCAAAGTATAATAAGTGTGGGCCTCAAGAATAATAGATTCTGATGTAAGAGAGCCATTATGTTGGATGTAATGGATGCCTGAAACCATGGGTCATACTGAGCCCTTTATATACTACTATTTTCCTAGACATTCATACCGATGATGAAGTTTAATGCATGCATCAGGCACAGTGAGAGATTAACAACAATAACTAATGACAAAATATAACAACTGAACAATATCCTGTAGTGGAAGTTATATGCATGTCTCTCTCAAAAGAAGCACATTGCAGCTTCTCTTTGGCATATTTGAGTTCCCAGACTCATGACTCTTGTGCTTTGGGGCATTTTCAGGTAGAATACGGGTTACCTGTGCGACAGTCAATCTGACCACTCAGATGGCTGCTAAGTGACCCGTGGGCGGGGCCAGTACACAGTGCAGAGACGATGGACAAATGGATGGTTCACATCCCGGACTGGGTGGCATGAGATCTCATCCCGCTGCTCAGAGCAGCATGTGATTTAAAGCTCATGAATCGTTTGTTTCTGGAATGTTCTGTTTAATATTTTCAGATCACAAGAAATGGGGTCTAAAACTGCAAAATAATAGAGGTGGTTAAGTAAGTATAGCCATACGGGGAAGGAGTATATATCTTGCAGTGTGAATGAATCAAAATTACACCTATTTTTTTTTGTCAGGATGGCAAAAAATATATTTCTTGGTACATCACAGAATTTTAGTAATTGGTTTATGCGTGCCATGAGATAAAAAAGGTTGAAAATTGCTGGGTTAGGCCAAGAAATGAATGCCACAGGTTTCCTTCTTAAAATAAAGAACATTACAGATTTTACTGTATTCTTTAAAAATCACCTTGTGATTGCCACTCCTGCTTTTTGAAAAGTCAAAATATGATTGCAGTATGTTTATACACAGATTGTATATGCAAATGTATTTCTATAAAACAGGACTTAGGTCATTGTGTGAAAAATGGATGGATCTTTCTGGACCAACAGAATATGATAACTTATCCCAACCATCTTATTGAAAGAAAAAAGCCAATTTGAATAATGTTGGGAGATAAAGCGTACCAGCAGTATTCTTTATGTCTTTTATTAATGAATTAGAATACACAAACTCAATAAAAAATTACATTAAAAACTCATAAACATTGTTCAAATCTTCTTTCCCCATCAGTCATGTTCATGAAACCGACATTTCCATTTAAATGGCAGTTAATAACAATAGAACTTTATTTAGTGAGTCAAACAATATTTGGGCTCATTCAGTTATTCACCATCTATTTGTTGAGTTTCAGATGATGTGCTAGGTGCTGAGGCCTCGGTGTTGAATAAGATGTATTTCTTACGAGTTCAGTGGCCACCCTGGCTGGTGTGGCTCAGTTGGTTGGGTGTGGTCCTGTGCACCAGAAGGTCACCAGTTCGATTCCCGGTCAGGGCACATGCCCAGGTTGGGGGCTTGATCCCCAGTAGGGGGTGTGCAGGAGGGGGGTGTCAGTGGCCAATGGAGCAGATGAAGTGTAAACCAATAATTGAGAAAGGTCTCTAGTAAAATGGGGGGAGCATGGGGTTTTGGAGAACAACCAATTTTAAACCCGGCTTTCCTCACTTCTGAATTATATGGCTGTCTCACCTTGCTATGCTTCAGGAACTTTATCTGTAAAATGGGAATGATATTTTTCATTTCATGGCTTTTTTTTTCATGGATTAAAGACAACATATTCAAAGCACCAAGCCTAAAATGAAATTCCACCCAGTGGAATATTTTTATTACCCTTAAACTACCGTACAAAAGGCACTACGATATGAGCATGGACGAGAGTGATTCACTTGGAGGTAAGGAAGAAAGGTCTTAGAAGAGGAAGTGTTTAGAATAACGGGGTGTTTCTAACAGGGAGAAGAATTGCAGGCAGGGAGATTTCCATGCCAGAATCATGGACTTGTGCTCAAGTCTGAGGAACCCTGAGGGGTTTGGTGAGGCTGTAGCCTTGGGTGCAGAAGAGTTGACATGGAACTGGCGAGTTAACGGTCCTCGCTCACAGAGGCCCTGTTATATCCTGCAGACGATTCAAGAGTGTTAGCAACAGCAGTCGGAGTGAGATAAATAAGTCAGAGCATTATCTTGAAGCTAGACTTTACAGGATTGAGTGTGGATGTGGGATTGATGGAGGGAAAGGCAGAGAGACTTCTAGATTGCTGATGTAGGTTAGTAATTGCGGGCATCATTAATCAGAAGAAGGAATTTAGGAGAAAAGGTGGGTCTGGGAGAAAATGATAAACTTTTATTTCATTCTCTTAAGTCTGATTTGTCAGGACCTTAGACAGGAGAGAGCCGGGTGGGAGAACAGATTGGAGAGCACTGAACGTGCGGGCAGAACAGAAGCCGGCGTCTGGAGTCTGACGCGGCTCTGAGCACTGGCCTCGTGACGGTGTGCCTCACCTCTTCTTGTTCTAGAAGGTGCTGAGCGGAGCTTCACTTTGTAATCGGGAAGTTGCATAAATGTCTGGGTCTTGGCTCTAAATTTTCTCATAAATGAAATCGGAATGAGAAACAATTACTCGATAGCCTTCACAGGGTTGCTTTGAGAATCACATTTTTAAAAATTTATTTTTCAATTACAGTTTACACTCAGTAGTATCCTGGATTCATTTCAGGTGTGCGGCAAAGTGGTTAGGAAATCGTGTACTTTACAGAGTGGTCCTCCGGCCGCATCTAGTGCCCACTGGCCCCATAGTCACCTCGACAGCATTGACTGTATTCCCCGTGCTGTACCCCACATCTCACGGCCATTCTGCAACTACCCATCTGTACTGCTCATCCCTTCACCTTTCCCACCCCGTCCCCTACCCCCCACCGAAATCCTTTAAAATGTTGCATCTGCAAGCAAAGGATGCCAGATATGGCGATTGCAGACAAATAGAGTCACGTCAGCAGAAACGGAGCGCTAAGACACGTCACTGACGGGGACTCTGCTCTGGGCGACACTGTGGAGCCGGATCGTTGACTGCGGAGCCGCGGAGTCAGGAGGCCTCTGGGCCGGGCTGCCGCCTGTGAACATCAGCCGTTTATCTCTGGGACCCTGGGCAGGTATTCAGCCTCGTTTCTAAAATGGGCATCATCACAGGTCCCATTGGGGAGATTAAACGCGGGTGCATAAAGCATCCCGGACAGCGCCGGCTCGTAATTAGGGCCTCGGTGTGTAATGGGTAGTTTTACTGCCGTCATCAGAGGCGGGAGCAGCATAATCGCCGTCATCAAATGCAGGTTTCGTGCGGCTGGGATGTTGGGGATCATCGCGGCCGGTTTATGGGTGAGGAGCAGCGAGCCCAGAGCTGTTAGACACTCCAGCGCGTGCACCTGGCGAAAAGCAGGACTGAGCTCTGGTACCGATCAGCGTGGACACTTGTCACCACTGTGGTAAAGCCAGACCCTGTGCCTTTGTGAGCAGGTGAAGCAAAAGCAACATTATAGTTGACACTTAGTATGTCTTCACACACACAAGAGAGGGAAGTGTGTTTTATTAAGGACTTGCCAACGGACAGAAGTTTCTCTGTATGTGTTACTTCAGGGTGAGCATGAGCCATTATGGGTATGTGTGTATTAGATAACATATAAATAATATATTCATAATATACATATATGTTCAGATAACATTCATAGTTACTCAGTAGTAGTTTTCACACTGCTCACTATTGAATGGGAAACAAAACACCTAGATACCATAAGCTACTTCTTCAATGTAACTGCGATTTTATACTATTTTCTGGTTTATTAGGTAAATTAGACTCAGACTTTAAGAGATTTTCTTGTTTTGTAAGTTTACAAACTTAAAATGCTGGGCCTCGGGCTGCAGTCACTGACCTCTCGCGCATTTGCATACCAAAGGCGTCACGGAGCAGCGTTTCATGACACGCGCGTTTCATCGAAAATGTTTTTACCTGCAGAGCCCAGAGCATTTCATAAATATAGATGATGTTAATCAAAGACTGGAATAAATACATGGATTTTGTATTATACCCTGAAGATACGTAGACTTGGATTGTTATTAGATGTGTGCCGTTTACTTTAGGAGTCAGGTTGAAATGATAAGAATGAGCACCGATTCTTGCCGTCTGCCCATAGTAAGTGCTGCCAAAGAAAACATGGTGAGCATTGCCAGGAACAAACACTAGCTGGATCATAAGACCCTAAAAACAAAAAATCTAAGATAAAGAGTGGCAAATGAGCAAAATAAAACAAAGCGAATATGTTACATATTAGTTAATGGTATAGAGAAATGAAGAAAAAATAGACCTGCAGTCTTAATTTAAGCACATTATGGAAATGAATAGCTGTAGTTTTGCTTGGAAGATATAGTTTATAATTATTGAATTGGGAGTTTGATTCTCTTCTTCCTTTTAAATTATATTATCATTCTTGCTCTTCTGAGTTTCTTTAGCTATAAAATACGTTTTGCAGTGGGACATTTTTTAAACCCCTGAAGACTTGTTTAATCTTAATCCTTATTAATTACATGCAAATAAAAACAGTGAAAGAACATTTCATCACTTAAAACAATATTCACAATGTTTAAAACAGTGATGCTGAGAAGGCGGAAAATGGGTGTTCCTGTACTCAGAGCAGCGGGACTCTTTTTTTAGTAAAATCATTAGGTCCCACCTCACTAAAAAGCAACAACATGCCCCTCATCCCAGGCGGTGTCAGAAGTTCATCGTGAAGATCTCAGCACCTCGCTTGCTGTTGTGGCGGCTTTGGTTACTTGGTGATCTTGGTGCCTTGGGTTTGGCCAAGTGCGTGAAAAGTAAACTAAAAAGTTGCATTGGGGATTGAAGGTTTCAGCTAATCTGGGCTCACAGCATAAAAATAGTTCATGTTCTGAATTAAGTATGAGAAATGTTTTTCTGCCCAGGAAGTTAGTTTCGATGAAAGTATTTTATCTGAGGAAGCAACCCGTTTAAATGACTTTCCTTTGGGTTTAATTTTGTGTTCTTTTTTATCTTAAGCTCATAAAAAGTGATAAGATGTACTTCTGTAAAGACTTAATAAATATCACATTTGCCGAGGGCAGTGTCTATATGGAAATGAAGAAATACGGGGGTATTCACTTGAAGCGTTTGATCTTTCCTCGCAGAATGAGAATCCTCAGCTTCCTTATCTACAGTTACCTGCAGGGACACATCCTCCTCCCGTTGTGCCCCCCCCACCCCGCCTGTAGCTCCACTTTGTTTCTACAATGTTTCAACTCAATGTTTTTAAATAATCCAAAATCTGCCAACGATTAAGCATTAGTATATTCAATGCAGACCCAAAGTAATTCCGAAGAAAAAGTTTTCCTGCTAAAATGACCCAATCAAAAAGGAAAAACATTTTGACCACTTTTTGCTCAAAAATGAGAATCAGTTATTGAATAAAGTGCAAAACTAAGACGGCTGAGAAAGTTAGGAAAACTCTTCAGGCGCCTCATTTTACTCAATATCTTTTGATTTGTATGACTTTTCCCTCGACGTGCTTAATCTTGAAAAGAGAGGATAGTGTTAAAATAAGGGAAAAACACCTTAGTACAGAGGAGGCCTCATCATTCTTACTTGGTTTCCGGCTGCTTTAAACCTTCGAGGGGGATGTATTAAGGAAACCAGCCTGCATGAGGAAAAGGCGATCAGCAACCCTGCTTACTCGATATCCCACACACAAAGAATTATACACACACACACTGTACTGTTGGCGGGGTACTTACTGAAAATCGATATCCACCCTTTCTTTCTTCACCCTTTCTTTCACCGTTTGAAAATGCCAGGGATGTGGGGACATTATGTTTTGACATAATAAAAAATAAGCTTGACATTTGCCTGACTTGCCGTTTTCAGAAAGGAGATGGGGGAGGACACATAGCCACATATAAAATTGGGGGTAAGAATGGAAGAAAAATCAAAATGGAGCCACTGTATTCTCATTCTTTTTGAACTGTGTCGTCGTCTTAGTTGCCTTGAGGAAACGGTCTCGTCTTCATGGGATACTATGACAGGCTAATGTCACGAGTTTGAAATGAGTACTTCCTTTTCTTTAGGCTCTTCCTTTCTCCTCCATCCTTCCCTTCCTTCTTTCTGTCCCTGGCTTCCTCTCTTCTTTTCCCTCCTCCAACTCATCACTTCGTAGGTGCATTGAACAGAACGTCACGAGCACAGGGCCTGTAGGCCAGGAATATGCTGCAGAAGAAGACAGATGTGGTCCCTGTCCCAAGGAACAGAGACTCTAGTAAACAGAAGACTCGAGGCAAATCATTAGCGTTCATTAACTTTTCAATACGCACGAAGAAAGAAAGGGTGGATATCGATTTCCAGTAAGTACCCGCCAACAGTACAGTGTGTGTGTAAGTATAATTCTTTGTGTGTGGGATATCGAGTAAAGAGGGTTGCTGATCTCGGAGCTGTTGCTTGAAGACATGCTATGTATGGTTCACATGGAAACTTTCTCTGCAGTGAACAATTAGGTGGACACATGCCGTTTGGGGTTTTGAAAAGGTCCATATTTTATACATGAGCCATGAAGAGCCACGGGCCCCTGGGGCTCCATCTTCACTTACGTCCTTGGGTGCTGCCTTCATCCACGGCAGCCCCCATCTCCTGTGAGTCAGTTGAGATCTGAACCCCAAACTCCCAATCTTGACACAGCCATGGGTCAGGTCCAAGGCTAACCTGACCTGGTGGTACTAGCACCAGCCTATGGTCTTTGTCCTCCTGCTAAATAAAAATACTTGTTTATTTAAAAAACCCAGAGGGCAGCTGACGCAGAACAAGTTAATTAAGGAAAATCATCCCTAAGTACTAGCCATACTGTATTCTTTTAAAAAAATATATTTTATTGATTTTCTTTATTTTTTACAGAGAGGAAGGGAGAGGGATAGAGAGTTAGAAACATCGATGAGAGAGAAACATCGATCAGCTGCCTCCTGCACACTCCCTACTGGGGATGTGCCCGCAACCCAGGTACATGCCCTTGACCAGAATCGAACCTGGGACCTTTCAGTCCACAGGCCGACACTCTATCCACTGAGCCAAACTGGTCAGGGCCATAACTGTATTCTTAATTCTGTCCATAATCAGAAACTAAAAGTGCCATTTGAGCCCTAGCCAGTTTGGCTCAGTGGATAGAGTGTTGGCCTGTAGACCGAAGGGTCCCAGGTTCGATTCCGGTCAAGGGCACATGCCTGAGTTGTGGGCTCGATCCCCAGTAGGGGGCGTGCAGGAGGCAGACGATCAATGATTCTCTCTCATCACTGATGTTTCTATCTCTCTCTCCCTCTCCCTTCCTCTCTGAAATCAATAAAAATATATATTTTTTAAAAAGTGCCATTTGGGTGCCCTTTCCAAATACTTACAAAACAGTATGTGTGTGGATTTGTATGCGTGACAGTATTTTGTTACTGCTGCCATCACAGTGCCTAGGAGTGTGAGGCATACATCCATGTAACCTGATTTGCTCTTAACGTTGCCATCTTAGTGTTTTCAGTGGCCTTAATGTGCTGTTATTACCTGCTAGGATATGAACAGGCCAACCCCATTCATTGGTAGGGGTTTGCTCTTTTCCTACCTACTAACCAGTCTTCTATTAGATAGGATCTTCCCGCCACCATAGGAGAAACGCTGTGAAGTTGAAATGGTTACTGAGCTTCCCTGTGCATTTTTATTAAAAAAGAAGACCGTGTGTTTGGCAGCCACACCCAGGGGGAGGCAGGAAGGCTGACAGATGTGTCTGTGATTTTCAAGTAACTCCTTTAGGGCAGGGTGATTTCAGCCTCCCCCATTCTGCGTATGTTCACGGAAACCTAAGCTTTGGATAACGGAGAGGATTATGAGTGATGACACCCATAATTGAGGTTGTTAGATGTGATTAGTATATTGTTACTGTGAGAGAACCGCACAGAACCATACTTAGGTACAATTTTAAAATCATGTCATTCAGCTCTCACGTCTCTGTTTTTCTTTTCAACGATTACATAAACATCCGAGATCTGAATGCTCGTCTCTGATGGATGCAGAGAGCGTTTAAGCTAACACTCAGCTGTTTGTTATGTTTTCAAACCTTTTGCAGCTTCTGTTTGGTATTCAGGGGGCTGGTGTAAAGGAAACCATCTGCCCCACAGCTGCAGAGGGACTACCTTCGTTCCGCGGCAAAAGGCAGCCAAATGCCCCTGTCACAGCCCAGACGGTGGCTTGGGCCTCCCACCATATGCTTTCCGCGGTAGGCCTGGCCCTAAGTCAGGCCACACTCAGAAGATGCAATTAGCCTCTGGAGCTGACCTTGACATCTTCCCTGTAATTATGTTAATAATCTGTGCATATTTCTATAACATTGTGTGGTATTGACCAATGAATATTTTAATACTCACTTTAGTAATCTTCATTTGGGTCTACCCTTCTGGACTGGGAACTCCCTGAGGGCAAGGATATCCCTTTCATTGTCCTTGAGCAGATAACTGGCCCAGAACCACGCACTGCACTGCAGCCCAGGACTCAGCAGTGTGCCCCTGGCACCTCGTCATTTCTCCACTAGCCTTCCTTACGTATCGCACTTCATTCTCTTTACAAGGCCCTCAAGGACGGACTTTGTTTTTTTGTTTTCTTCGTGTGGTTCTTAGTGCTGTGCTTTGAAGAAAGCAGATGTTCCATAAATACCTACTGAATAAAGAAACCCCGCATAGTTAGTGGTTTTTATGGCCCATAACAAAGAACATGCTAATAATATATATTCTGAATAGGAGACCATACCTTACAATTTTATTGTACATTTTTCAATCGTTGGATCCTTATAGTATCCAAAGATAATAAGCTCTTCGTAATCTAAATATTTTATAGTACATTGATAAATGATATTACAAAATAATGCTGTAAGATATTAATTTGAAGTGAACCTATAGCACAATGTGAAAAAAATATAATTTAAAAAATGTGGTGTTATGCCTTCCAAGCCACAGACACACATTGTTTCTACATTTAAAAGGAATTTCTACTTTAATCATATGACCAAGTTAACCACAAGTCTTCCTGAATTTTCATGAAAATTCTGAAGATAATATTTTAGTAATCTAAGGTTCTCTTAATTTTAATTCTAAATCATTATACTTTCTATCTATGCTTGGCTAGACCAAGGAGTCTTACCTCGATTCAAAGATGGGCAAGATCATTGACTTGGAGTTATTTCAAATTTGCTTTTACTTTACTTCACCACTAGCACAGCAAAGATTCTACATTGTAAGGTGCAGGGCATCGTGGATTTAATGGAAACACCGGAGATTTGCTGATCTTGGCTGTCATGTAGAATGAGACATCTCTGCCAAGTAAGAGGATCCTAAAGCGATGGGCTGGCTGCCCTTTGTCCCACGCAGCCTGTGAGCACCAGTGGACACGGCAGTGGTCCAGCTGGTCGGTGAGCATGCCACCCAGCCCGTGTCTCTCAGCCAGGGTTTCAGGCCTTGCCATTCCCTTGTACCCGCACTGGGAATTGTTCTCTGCCAGTGCCTGTGTACAGGGCCTGGGTGTTCTTCATTCATAGCCAGAATGGGACTGTTTTGGATGTGACTCGCCCGTGACCTACCTCCTTCACAGTTTCCGAGGATTCATAAGTGAAATGATTGAAGAGTGGAGTTGTTTTCACATTCTGCAATCCTATCCCACTTCTAATTCTAGCTAGAAATTTAAGTTCATCTTGGAGCCTCCTCCTCACTCTATGTCATTGGCATTCTGGCCTTCCCAACTGCCCCAAGTAAAGAAGTCCTCCTTTAAAAACTGGTTTTACATCTAGACCTTTATTTCCTAAGTCTACACTGTAAGCAAACACATGGAAAGCATCCAATGGACAAACACTGGGTGCTATATTCTGAGCAATCCTTTGCAAAGACCTCAACGTTGAATTGACTGCTCCCCAGCTGCTGCCAGAAGCATCAAAGGGAGGCCACTGGCATCTGAGACTGGTGGTGTTTGCACCGATTCCTCTACATTTTTTCCGGTTTATGTTAAGAAAAAGATCACCAGCCCGACGGGTGTTGCTCAGTGGTTGAGCGTCGACCCATGAACCAGGAGGTCAGATGGTGATTCCTAGTGTGGGCCGTACAGGAGGCAGCCAGTCGATGATTCTCTGTCATTATTGATGTTTCTATCTCTCTCTCCCTCTCCCTTCTTCCTCTCTCTGAAATCAAACAAAATAGTGACAAAATGGAAGTAATCATTCACTAAACAAATATATATTTTAAAATAAAGAAGAAGAAAAAAAAGGGGGGGGGAAGATCACCAGAAGGAAATGATTGCGCCCAGATCACTCCTGGGGCTCCTCCCTGCGACAGAACTCCTCTGCTCCTACTCGGCTTTCAGGCCAGCTCCCCTGAGAGGTGGCGGGCAGGCGGCCAACGTTGCTGTCACCTGTCCAATCGAGGGGCATTAGAGGGCTCACTGTGGTTACACAGATAAGCCACCTTCTTTGATCAGCTTTATCAGCTTTATCAGTAATAAAGCTGATCTTCTTCTTTGTCTATCTCTCAGTTGGTTCCAGACTAGGAGACAAAAATAATTTTTCATTCTTGGCCACTGAGAATCTCAAAAATAGGAATCTCAAAAATAGGAAGGACAAAGTCTAAAGGATGGATATAGATATAGAGACATAGAGTTAGAGAGGTAGAGAGAGATAGGTATAGATAGCTACATATATTAGAATAATTGTATACTTGTGTATTCTGATATGTATATCAGAATAATTATCACTGAAGATAGTCAAGTAAGAGTTTTCACTTCTACTTCTGGAGGAAAGAGGAAGAAAATTCACTGTCAAAATATGTTAAGGAAACGGAGTGGGCAAATGTGCTAAAAGAGCCGTTAACTTCCGGAGAAGAGCTGTTCCGGAAGCTGCTTCATCTGCCTGGGTAGCAACAAGCTGGTGTAGCCGTTTTAAGGACTGCTCCCTGCAGAGCTGTCCTTCTTACCATGTTTCAATAGTTGACATTTCTCTTGAGCTCTGGTCAGCATCTGCCCTACAAATTTGTTTTCTTTTGTGTTTGTCGGGAGAAAGACATGTAAGTCCTTAATTCTTTGTGTGAGTGGTTTCATATGGGGCTTTAGTGTGATGTTTCTTCCTAGGTTCCTGTACGTGTTCTGGAGATGGACGTTCCTGTGGGCAGGAGTCTGAGTCTGTGGAGTTTGCAGATGGCTTGCCACCAGATGCCAAGTCTGTCCATCTTCAGGAGGCGCAGTCAGGCCATCTGTGCCCAGAGCTGTCAGGGCTATTTCTCCAAGACAGTGGTGCACAAGGGGGTATTTAGAAAAACATTTTGGGTGAATGACTGAATAGAAGAGTGCATATTCCTAGATGGCTCTTTTTGGTTTGGCTTAGAGCCTTTCTTTTTCTTTTGTTTTGTTTGGCTTAGAGCTTTTCAATATTATTTTTCAAGAATAAGCCATTCAAACGTGACTTGTACATCACCTTTTAATTAGGGCAACATTTGGGGGCTTCTGGGGAAAAAAGTGATACTTAAAGGGAAAATAATTTAGTGGGTCTCCTACTGCCTGATGCTATATTCATCCTTAGCAAATGACGACTTCCGTAAGTGGATCTACATTTGATAAACTCTCTCGATGACAGATAGTGTAAAACAAGTGGCCACACCCTCCGCACCCTCTAGGGTTCTCATTGAACGTTCAGTTGCTCACAGAAGACTAAAATCAAGAGATAAAAGCTACAAGGAATTAATGCAAGATTTGCATACACTAATTCCTCTTCCTGTTAGGAAAGTGTACATGATAACACGCTGATACTTTGCTGGGGTGCATTGAAATGTTATGAATTAATGTCAGGGAAGCACTTTCCAAGCCTCAGATAAAGACACACTGAAAATTCACAGCATTGTTATCATGCGGACTGTGACAAATAAAAACAGCCACTCCACTGCCCTCTCTTATAAGTCACGTCTTATTGATTCGTCATGTCAAATAATACCGTATTTTCTTACACATCTTTCCCCCGCTGCTTGAGAGTAAGAAAGCAACCTCCCAGCAAGAGAAGAATGCTATCAGGTGGGGTATGATGCTATATATCCAAAGTTCCTTTTATTGACGAGCACTCCAAATTCAATATCGACTTACAGGGCTGCGTTATTTTTCATGACACTGTGTTCTTGGCTTTCCGTGTTAAGGAGAAATGCCCGATTAAGCGGGAGTGTGCGTGTTAATTCCCAGCGTGCCCTTTGGCAGCTTCCTCATTTCACCTGGAGGTGGGAGCAGGCGGTGTCCTTGAGAATTGCATACATCACATCCCAGTTGTCAGGAAAGCAGCGCTCGGTGCTGAAGTGTCCCTGCGGTGAGCCTCGTGTCCCTGCAGTGAGCCTCGTTAGTTGTGCACCGATCGGGATCGGTGGGACCTTTATTTCTGTTCGCATTCGGTGACATAGGCACACGCAGGTGGCATGTGGGTTAGACTTGGTGGTGAGTTTAGCTTTCGTCTGTAAGAGCCTTTGGTAGAACAGCACTGAGGGGCCCGTGTGTGGGTGCCCATCCACCTTCTACAGCAATCCCCCCCGCCCCCGAAACAGACTCTTCCCTTTTCCCCATTTTCCAGTGCAGCGGTAGCAATGCCACCAAACTGGAGCCCAGCTTACGGCCTTCTATTTACAGCATCTTCACTGAAAAAGGCTAGAGCAGGTCCCATTTGAGCTCTCATGTTTCCAGAGGCATAACACTCGGCAAATCATTATGTTTTTCTAGCATTTAAATGTCTTTAAATGTCATAGGGCAACTGAAAAATCCATCGGATATTTTTTTATCAAAAGATAAAAAACTATATATATTTTTTCAAGTAACTGTATTATATTTGATCTAGTTTATTAGAGAAGTAACTCTAGGTATAGTAGATTAAACTAAGTATTTTTTTAAAATGTGCTGTTTTAATCATGGAACTTTTGAGCAAATATAAAAACTAATGGTAGGTAAAAACATATTTATAGGTAATATACAAAAATATGACAATATTTGTGATAAATATTCTTTTTGTGAATTCATCATTTTGTTACCTACAGAAGGAATTCTATGGCAAGGCCCAGGCTGCCTTGTGGAAAATGTGAAACACACCATAGCCTATCTCATTCAAGGAACCTGAAGTATCTTGGAAAAACCAGACGTGAACATGTAAAAAAGAGAGAGAAATACCAGTACAATTGGAAATTTTGTGGAGCAAGCAAGTTTTATCCTAGGTCAGAGTAAAGTTTTATTGCAGTATTTTCTATTATTAAAGGCTTTTGCTTATACTAAGGACAGAGTGACTATGGATGAGTTAAAAGAGCTTCACAAAGAATGAAGCCGGTATGGTTTGCAGTGAGTACTGTGTGTTGATCAGTATGCATGCCTGTGATTGGTGACCCCAGGTGAACCTCAAAAAGTCTACTCTAGTGGGGGTGGCAGACATAGATGCTATGTCTAATTATGTGTCTAATAGTACAGGGGGAAGCTGCCTGGAGAATTTAATGCCTTACCTCCCTACATATATATTTGGTAGTAAACTACAAGGTTAAATAATGGTTTGCATTAAAAAGGAATGTAGAGGGAGGTTACTCAAATTTCACCCAAGCAAAGAGAAACAAATAATTTGTTAAAACGTTGGGGAATTATGTGCTTTCCACTTAGGAATGTTTACAGACGTTCTAAAGAATCAAGCAGCATTCTCTGAGCTCTTTCCTCTGGCCACAGAGAGAACAGTGTTTACTCCAGTATCTTCATAAGTAATGCAGCTCCTATCGCCACGCCAAAAGCAGGTTTTTATCCCTATGATTAGATTTTAGCAAGAAAATATGAAAAGTAGCATTAGCACAGGCATACATACAAATATATATGTATGTGTGTGTATGTGTGCATATATGTATGTATGTATCCTATATAATAAAAGGCTAATATGCTAAGTGTCTGGTCATCCAGTTGTCTGCTCAACCAATCAAAGCGTAATATGCTAATGATATGCTAAGGCCGCTCAACTGCTCACTATGATGTGCACTAACCACCAGGGGGCAGACACTCCGACTGGTAGGTTGGCTTGCTGCTGGGGTCTGGCCGATCAGGACTGAGCCAGATGGGACGGACACACCCTGGAGCCCTCCCGCGGTTCCTCTCCGGTTGGCCAACCTCCTGCGTCCCTCCCTAGCTTCGATCGTGCATCAGTGGGGTCCCTCGGCCTGGTCTGCACCCTCTTGCAATCTGGCGCCCCTGGGGAGATGTCAGAGAGTCGGTTTCAGCCCAATTTCGCAGGCCAGGCCAAGGGACCCCATTGGTGCATGAATTTGTGCACCAGGCCTCTAGTGTGTGTGTGTGTGTGTGTGTGTGTGTGTGTATAGATTCTACTACATTTTGAAAATGACATGTATTTTAACGAACACTGCCCTTGTAATTATCCAAAATGTGTATACATTTTTTGGGACACCCTATAGATAAGTAACTAGCTTATACACTTCCAGGGTAACACTGTGGGAGTAGGTAGAGAATAGATATATTCTAGTGCAGAAAGTTATGTGAAGTTTATTTGATAGATTAGCAATGGACTCTGTTTGGTACATGGACAAGTGTTTTGTAGGTTTACTGTTTCTGATATGACCACTTTGTTTCTGGTATTAGGTCATTTATTCAGCAGGTATTTAAGTCCAGGTATTTAAGTCCAAGTCATCACATAAAAGCATTATTAACCTCTGTCTTCATAGTGCTTACTAACAGAAAAAATAACATATATTCTGAGAAAGGTGTGTGTGTGAGAGAGAGAGAGAGACCCATTTGAGGAGCAAACGCCTATGAAGAATAGGTTAGAGTTACCTAGAAAAAAGAAGAAAAAGATACAGTCCAGGCAGAAAGCCTCCCAAGACCTTGTGGAGGAAAGGAGCGAAATGAACATCAGAATCTAAGAGAAAGCGTGGGCATGGCAGGAGAGGTGGGGGGAGGGGCAGTACTGGTTCAGGCTGTAGTAGTGCTGTCTGCGTGAAATCGAACACGAGCCTCACAGATCAGTTAAGTTTCTGTTAGCCTCGTTATAATGGTAAAGGACATGACATTTATTTTTATGTTTTATGTGGCCCAGTACTTCCAAACTATCATTCCAACATGTAATCCGTATTAAAAATTATTGACTTGAACCAACACACTGAAATTCAGTCATTGAATTATATTCTGGGTGGGGTCCACTCAGAAGCTTTATTTTCTGTTCTTTCTATATTCCTGTCCTTTGAACCTCCTTGTTCTCATAGTCCAAGGAGGCAGGGACTCCCACACTCCTGCAAATACGTACCACCTGCCCCCCTTTTTTTTAATCCAAGGCAGGTGATAGTTCTGTATGTAGCTGAAGATTTAGTGCACCTCTGAACCAAGCATTTCTAGAGGATCCAGTCAGTGCTGTAAAACAGGTTCCTATGGGATTCTACCTGTGTGCCTAGGGCAGGGGTGGGGAACGTCCGGCCCGAGGGCCCTATAAGGCCTGTGAAATCAATTGGTTTGGCCCTGCCAAGGCATTAGGGGTGAGTTAATTAAATGTCTGACCAAATACCAAATATAGCAGGCTAATTTTTAAGTTGATAGTTTTGTATGGCCCACAAATCTATACTAATAAAGAGCTAATATGCTAATGGTCGGGACACCGTAATGGGTAACAACCAGACCATTAGCATATTAGCTGGGGCATTGCTCCAGAGAGGGGACAGAAGTGGGGAGGCGCCCGAAGGAGGCGGGACCATCCCATGCTGGGGAGGGCAGGAGTGAGAGCCCATAGCACCCCCCTCACCAGTCCTTTGCCACCCCCCCCCCCCCCCCCCCGCTCGCACTCTGACTGCCCCCAGGCCCACCTGCCAGGGGAAGGAGCACAGTGCAGCAGACAGGAGGCTTCCACGCTCTCTTCCGGCACCATGATGAGGCGGAGCTGCCACATTGCTCTGGAGATGGGGCAGAAGCTGGGAGGCGCCCGGAGAAGGCGGGACCAGCCCAGGGTGACTTGAGGGACTGGGGGCAGGGCTTGAAGCGGCCAGGGAAGGCCAGAGGGCTTGGGGGCTGGGCCAGGCGTGCAGGAGCTCTGCGTGGACAAGTTCAGGTGTTTCAGGTGTCAAGGCAGGGCTGAAGGTGGGTGGGTGGCGCCGTGTGATTTCACGAGCTGGGCTCCTAGTAATGTTATAAATATCCAAATGGCCCTTGGCAGAAAAAAGGTTCCCCACCCCTGGCCTAGAGCAGAGCGGGCACTGATTGTTAGCTTAACTTTTGTACTTATACAGTTGTAAACAAAACTTTCTTATACTTTTTTTTACTTGAAGGGACAGAATATGTGCAGATATGTCTTAAAGAGAATACTGTGTCAGATTGCCTTGAAGACCTTCAAACAGTGTAAAAAAATAAGCTTTCAATTAAGTTTTAAGTTGTATAGTTCCTACAGGTGACTTTCCATTTGGTCCCCTTCCCCAGTAGGTTGCATTAACACATTTCAGCAAACAACATATTGTCAGAAAAGGCAGCTGTCAAATTGAAAATGCTAAGGCAAAGCCTCCTGAAGCTGTCAGGATCACATGGCAGGTTCCACTCTGACCCCCAACAGTTAGTTCTCACTTAAAGTGTTCATGGGTGTGGCCTGCCTTTGAAACTCTGATCTTCTTGAGGATTGGAAGTGCACCCTGTCTACCTTAGCTTAAGACATGTTTTCAGTCATAAACTCTACGTCCAGTGGAAGTCTCAGATGCTCCTTTCTGTGTAAGTGGGCATTGGAAGGCTGGGGATGGCTAAGGATCAGAGTGAGGCAAAGCTGAAGGTGGCTGAGACCTGAACTGCCCACGACTGGCTCATGCCCCAGGCCTGGAGCCCGCAGGGCTGACCGTGGCTACGTCCATCTCCGGGTCTCATCTCCTCCACCCACAACTAGGTCAGGAAGAAACGAGGATAACAAGCCAATCTCTTCCCACTTCATATTCAAAGGATGAGGCTGTAAATTAATAGGATAAAGCGATTATTCTCCTTTATTAGAAAAGAGAATTTGATTTCTATTGCCTATTAATTTTTCAAAGAAGTTGAAGGTCTAGATAGCAGATCACCTTAGGTATATAATTATAATGAAACTTTATATGAGCTTTTTGTTATTAAAATAAGTATAATTAGGTAGGCTGACTTCCCTTATAATTATCTCTTTAAAATTTCATTTCAGGTACAGGCTATTGTTAATATTTTATGTGGGTCTGTTTTATTTTGGAGGAAGATTTCTGACAACTCATAACATGTTGTCAGATAAGTTCCATTTATATCTTGCCTAAATTATATTCAAATGTGGGAACGAATATTCTAGTTCATTTTAGGAATATATTCTGTGCATAGTTTTCTTACAATAAATTATAAAATGTCTTTATCATAGAAATGATAGTATTGAGTCAATATTTGATATTATCGACAATTAATAATACCATCAGGGAAAATTAAAATTCAGTCAGTTACTTTATGTCATCTTTGAATTTGAGAGTATGGGGAAAACAGTGCATTTAATTCCTTTTAAAATGATCTGAAAAATACTAATAATGTGCAGAGCTGCGATTTGCATATGTGGAATGAAACAGGTGACACTGTGCTGAGAATTTTCCCTCGGCATGGTGGATATGGATGTCCTACGATGTTGGGGGACACAGGGCACATTCCTTCAGCTGCTAATTTAATAAGTGGACGGTTCTCACTGCACAAGGTCAAGTGCATTGCTCAGGAGAATGCACATACTTTTTGGTGTGGCCTGTATTACTGTCAAACACAGTGAATGCAACGAAAAGCCTCTTCAGTGATCCATGAGCTCTTATAAAATCACCGTCAATAATTATCCGTATGTTTTGCAAGGTTAACAAGGGGCACAGATATATAAACTCCCTGGGAGCATGTTAGTCTCCCAGTGAAAAGGCTGCGTTTGCAGATAATAAGCCCGCACTAGTGGCGCCACTGTCTCCTGCAGCTTCCAGCTGAGGGGACAGAGAATGCTAATCAGGAGAGAAGCAGGGACTCAGGGCCAGGCGGGTGCTGTGACCCTGGGCTGTGAGGGATGGGGAGGGGGGGGGGAGGTTAAAGGCACTTTCCTCTCTAAAAGAAGTTTATACACCTGAGTTCAGGTACAGAAAAGTCTCATTTACATGCAGGTGAGATTTAAGGTGAGACTTCTAGATTTTTCAATCTGCTGACACTTTCCCAGGAATTAGTTGACTCCTTAATTTCAAACCACCTTGGGAATGGAAGGGAGAGCTGGCAGCCTGGGGGAGGGGCAGAGGCAGGGGGTGAGACTGGGAGGGGTAGGCAGGGTGTGAAGTGAGGGAGGAATCCACCACAGTAGAACCCATAGGAGTCTGGGCGTTTACCTCAGAATATACTCTTTTAAAATTTTAGTTATTTTATTTTTAAATTGAACTTATTGGGGTGACATTGGTTCTCCTGATGCCTGCGTGTTCTACACTTGCAGAGACGGAGACATGGGAAACGCTTTTCTTAGGCACTACTTGTCTTTGGCCAATGGCCAATTCTCAAGTCTCTGCAGCACAGGGGTAAACCATAGCATTTGCTTTCTTAAGCACGGCCCCCCTTTCCCTCTCTTGCATAGAGAAACAATCCAGAGAGTTCGCTTCTAATTCCCTTACGGGCTTGCCGGGGCACTTCA
>NW_005871066.1:591392-615242 GCF_000147115.1 Myotis lucifugus
CGCGCTCCGGGGACAGTGAAGTGGAAAAGGAACAGGGGACCCCCCACTTCCTCGGAGCGTCTCACCCGGGCAGGCAGGTACATGACGGTGTCGGAGATGACTTTAAAGGCAGTCCAGGGCGGAGAGAAACAGCCGATTTTAACTAGCACAAGAGGATGCGTTCCCAATAGCGCTCACGCTAAAAGCTTGGAAAACGGTTCGTCATTTATTGCTCTGCTTGGCCTGAGAAAGGAAACCTAACATTTCCTAACAGATGGACAGCAGTGAATCCCGTTTGACTGAAACACCCACACCGACACCGCCGTGCGCTTGGCGAGGCCGAGCGGGTGGGAAGGAGGAGGTGAGACCGGGTCAGCTTCACTAAGCAAACACCTGGCTTCCAGCCACCGGGGCAGGCAGAGGTGTGGGGTGTGGGGACGGTTTGTCACATACAGGTTCTCCAGGGAGGACCTAAGAGGCAGGCTCTGGGAGCTTTTGTGGGTAAAAAGGAAAAACAAATTTGATATTTGGTGGGTGCTCTCACTTGTGTGAGTAAATATGGTTCTTAAAGAAAATACTGCTTTAAAAATATATATAGTATAGCACATAGAAGACATTGTACAATTCAAACTGTGCCTTCAATTCAGGGAACAGGTACTTAGCAACTATGCTATATACTGAAGACGCCCTGGGGATTTAAAATGAAGGTAATCTCTTAAAATGCGTCCATTAATCACCATTTACTTCTGTTGTGAGTTAGTGAATGAATTGATTCTTATTGCTGTGGCATCAATCCTATAAGAATTAACCTCTTTCAATGTAAAAATAACCTAAAACAGAGCAAAGCAAACTTATTTTTTCTCCACGATTCAGAAAGCCGTGTGACAATGGCTCTCAGATTTTAGTGTAGAAAAGTAATCGACGTGGACCAAAGATCCTTAGGAGAGCACCAGAGGTGATGGATGCGCTCGCCAAGTGGAATGGATGGTTTCCTTAGGCTGCTCTGCCTCACCCAGGACTCCTAGTTTGATATGTTTTTATTGATTTGTGGTGTGTGTGTTTTTTTTAAGGAGAGGGAGGGAAAGGGAGAGAGAGAAACATTGAAGTGAGAAGCATGGATAGGCTGCCTCTTGCACGCCCCCTACTGGGGATTGAGCATGCAACCCAGGCACATGCCTTGACTGGGAATTGAACCAGCTACCTCTTGGTGCACAGGACAACACCCAACTAAGTGAGCCACCAGGCCAGGGCTAGAACCCTAGTTCTGATGGACAAGTTGCTAGGCCTGTTTGCGAACAGCCAGGCCAGGTGCTGGGATGTCAGCTATTAGCAGAGCTGCTTCTGTTGTGGTGGTTGTTTGTCTGTTTCTAGCGCTTCGGAAATGGAATCTAGGGAAAATTGTTCTTACAGCTGTCTGTCTGTTGCCAGATAGCATTTGGGCAGAGTTCCAAATTCACAGTAGTTCTTCCTTATCCGTGGTTTCCCTTCTGTAGTTTTGGTTACTCAGTCAACCGAGGTGTGAAAATATTATAGAGAAAATTCCAGAACTCCACAATTCATGAATTTTAAGTTGCAGGCCATTCTGAGTGCCATGATGGAATCTCACACTGCCCTGCTCCATCCAACCCCAGATGTGGATCATTGCTGTGTCCAATGTGTCCATGCAGTCCACACGGTACAATAAGGTATTTTGAGAGGGAGAGAGAGAGGCCACATTCACGTAACTTTTATTGTAGCATATTATTATTATTCTTTTTTTTTATTAGTTATTGTCGTTAATCTCCTACTTGCCTAATTTATAAGTTAAATTTTATCACAGGTGTGCATATCTAAGGAAAACAGTATCATGGGGTTTGGTACTATGTGCAGTTTCGGGCATCCACTGGGGGTCTTGGAACGTATCCCCCAGGGATAAGGGGGGACCACCGTAAACCTGACATGTAATGACTGATTTTTTAACTGTGTCCATAGGACCCTCCGTGTAAAGTGTCCATAATATCAGGTTGAGATGTTGGTGCCGACTGTCTTCAGATAAGAGTGATGCCAGGAATCATTTTTACTGTTTGCTGAAACGTGGATTTTCTGTGTGTCTCCGCCAATTAGGAGATAGATTTAGTACTCTTTGCTTAAAGCAGTTGCAACATTACAGCCCCAGGCAGGTTATGAACATCTTATCGGCACAGAGGCCTTGCAACAGTGACGGGTTCGACATTTCATTTGTTGATACAGTTGGGAATTCTTGGTTTTCTCGCATATGCCGACTGAACTAAGAATACCACCTTTTCTCCTGCTTGATTGTCTCTTATGAAACCTCGCTCCGACATGACAAGGACGTTTGTAAGTACCCCAGGGGGTGCGTGGTGCTTACAGATGACTCCCCAGAGAAAGCAGGACCGACTTGGTGCCGTCTCACCCCGGCCAAGAGGTCCTGACTACAAAACAGAAAGCGACCTCGGTGAGCCTGGCCCACAGGCGGGCCTGCCGACCCCAGGGCTAGAGCAGCATCTCTCCTCCCAGCAGAGAAGGTGCTGGCCCCTCGCATCATGGAAGGGCCCGCGGGCAAGTTGGCTGTGGCCGTGCAGGGTGAGGCCATGGACGCGGGGGCTGTGGGGCCTCCGGGGGTCAGGGAAGGGTGGCGGCCTGTTGGGGAAGCTGTGCCCGGGGGCCCGGCAGGCCGGAGCTGACCTCTGAGGACGTCAGAGTGGAGCCTTCAGGATGAGCCCAGACAAGGCTGTAGTGGGCTTCACCCCACCCGTGAGGCCTCGTGCCCTGTAGCTGGAGCCCAGGCTCCTGCAGCGCGAAGGATTCCCATTCTTATCTGGTGGACTCGCCAAGTCTCAAGGCAGAAGGACAGCTGGGAGGCACAGGGCAGGGTTCGAGGTCGGGGGCCCGCAGGGCAATGCCCACCAGGGACAGACTGGCTCCCTGGGACCCGTGTGGATGCCATGGCGATTTTGCCAGAGGAATATTCCCGGAGGAGCGGACCTGGGTAATCTATCAGTTGGACAACCAATCCCAGAGTAATGAGGAAGTAGCTGAATGCTAAAGTGAGGAGCTGTTTGAATGCTAAAGTGGAACGCCATTTAGAGGGTCGGATAAGCCAGGAGCGAGCGCCGGACCCGCCTGAGAGCAAGTGCCTTCGGGGTAACCTCCTCTGCCCCACACCTGCCCGTGTCTGTGCCCCGCCCCCATGTGACTCACCTGAGAAGGGAGGTAAGTATGACCTTCAGTACCGCCCCGGGAAGACGAAGGGCAGCTCAAAGGGGCACTTGCCATACTGCAGATATCAAATAACTCTAGAAACATCTGCCGCCACCACACCCATCGAAAGCCTCCGACAGGGCCAGGGCGGTGCGTGACGACGTAGGGACTAGACCGTCTATGAAGAGGTTGGACCTGGACCGGGCGGTGGGTGGAGGGTGCCTCCTCGTTCACGTTCATGGATTCAGAAAAGGGCATGAAGGGAAAGGCAGTCCATTGATGTCTCCTCGTTATACACACCGGCTGCTCTCTCCTACCACCTTAAATATGTCGCAGAAATGCCTGTGCACTCGCTAGCGAGCCGTCCCATCCCGGCGGGGCCATGTCGCGGGCAGCGGGCTGCACCCGGGCAGCAGGACCCCGCACACAAGCAGCTTCCCAGGGGCGTTAGGATGGGACCCGCCTCTCAGCCAACAGCGGCTGCTCACGGAGGCGCTGGGGCTTCATAGATTCTTAGCGTTTGCTTGTAGGGTTTCTGAAGAAAGACTGACCCCCCAGGTCCCTGTGAGGTTAGGAAAGCACCAACGCTGTGCCCTCTGGGTGTAGGCGTGGGTGTGGGTCTGTTTGTGTGAGCCTGTGGGGAGCGTGGCCTCTTCAGTGGCTTGTATCTACTTGAATGGAGAAGATTTCAGCCCGGCCGGTGTGGTTCAGGGGGTTGAACGTTGTCCCAGGTACCAAGAGGTGGCTCATTTGACCCCGGGTCAGGGCACATGCCTGGGGTTGCAGGCTCGATCCCCAGTAGGGGGTGTGCAGGAGGCAGCCTATCCAGGTTTCTCATCATTGGTGTTTCTCTCTGTCCTTCTCCCTTTCTCTCTCAATAGAAACATATTTTTAGAAAAATTTTAAAAAGAAGATGGTTCAGGAAGTCAGCGTGTTGGTTTTCAGCCCGGTGGGCGTCTGTCTGTCTGTCCACTTGCTGTCTCCCCAGCAGGAGACACAGAGCAAATGCTGCAAATCTGAGGCAGCCTCATTCGGCCTTTAGTTGAGCCGTATTGTGGTCTCCCTTCCCTCTCACTCCCAGCTCTCTCCTTTCTTATTTTTCATACATCTCTAATTTTTTAAAATTAAATTGTTTCATTTTTCCCCACCTTGTCTGGGTGTTTTCTTTGCAATTATCCTTGCTAAATGGTGACCAGAAATAGCACAGATAATGACGTCCACGAACAGTTTATAAATCTCAATTGAGCCAATCATTTCAGCCTTGTCTTCTATCAGATCTTTTTATGGAAGCTGCTCGAAATGATCGAAATTGATTAGTGTGCATTTCTCTCCCTCTCGTCACCTCTGCGTGTTATCTAGCGAAGAGATGGAAATGCCGTGGCTACAAGACGGGCAGTGGGAGGAGGAGAGAGAAGGCCTCGGTCATCTATCAATTGGACAGTCAATCCCGGGATAATTAGGAATGGGCTGCCTGCTCACTTACACGCTTCTACGCAAACGGAGGGCGGGTTGGAGCGGGTGCGGGCTCTCCGTGCAGGAAGCCTTCCCTGCGATGCTGCGTGAATGGAAAATGGCACTCGAGTGTGGACGTTCCTGAGCTTAAGAGGCTGGGCACGAAATGCAAGATGCAGCCAGGAAAGAGCAAAGACAGTCCAGGCAGGTTCAAAAAACAGGGAAGGAGCACCAGCAATCAAGAAAACACTTGAGGAAAATAGCAGAAGAGAGTGGAGAAATACAGTTGCACTTTAGAGGTCTGTGCTGAGAAAGTGAAAATGCAGTCAGAGATCGGACCCCAGGCGTCAGGGCGCTTAGGAAACTGTGCTGTCAGACAAGAGGGGCCGGGCGTGCACCGGGGTCCAGGAGCACAGTGCGCAGAGGCAGCGTGTTTTGCGGGTTTTGTGTCTGGAGTGCGCTAGGTAAGAGCCCGGTGCGGGAGCCTCTTCCTGTTCTGTCTGCTGGTGTGTCTGGTCACCCTTCCAACCTCTGCCATCCCGGGGGACCCGCGGCTGTGGGAGGTGAGGTTATATTTAGACAAGTGTCCCTGACTCATCAGCAACAATATGGCTTCATAGAAGAAATCAGCTCCAGGACAGACGAAAAGGCCAGTTGTGCATCTTGCAAAAATAAATATTAGCACAAGAAAAACAGGAAAAGCTGATAGCATTGTAATGACTTTAAATTAATGGTCCCAGGTAGTCATTAATCACGTCCTGCTAAATGCCAAACAAGCAGAACCTTCTTTCCTCCCCTCAGCAGACAGGATCCGAGGCCCAATTAAGCATGAAAACTGCCAGACAACTTCCTTCAGGACCCAGAACCCCAAGGCCACGCCCTCCCTCTGAGTGCTTATCGCCGAACTTTCCCATGACCTCCTCTCCTCGCCCATCAGAATCTCGAATTAGTTATGACTCTGTCGTCTTTATAGGAGGTGGGAAAGCCAGGTGTTAACATGTTGTCTGCATCTGAGAGCCATCAGCACATAGATGGTAAAGGAGGCCAGGTGTTAGCATGTTCTCTGTACCTGAGCCATCAGCACATAGATGATAAAGGAGGCCAGGTGGTAGCATGTTCTCTGTACCTGAGTCATCAGCACATAGATGATAAAGGAGGCCAGGTGTTAGCATGTTCTCTGTACCTGAGCCATCAGCACATAGATGATAAAGGAGGCCAGGTGTTAGCATGTTCTCTGTACCTGAGTCATCAGCACATAGATGATAAAGGAGGCCAGGTGTTAGCATGTTCTCTGTACCTGAGAGTCATCAGCACATAGATGATAAAGGAGGCCAGGTGTTAGCATGTTCTCTGTACCTGAGTCATCAGCACATAGATGATAAAGGAGGCCAGGTGTTAGCATGTTCTCTGTACCTGAGCCATCAGCACATAGGTGATAAAGGAGGCCAGGTGTTAGCATGTTCTCTGGATCTGAATCATCAGCACATAGATGATAAAGGAGGCCAGGTGTTAGCATGTTCTCTGTACCTGAGCCATCAGCACATAGATGATAAAGGAGGCCAGGTGGTAGCATGTTCTCTGTACCTGAGGGTCATCAGCACATAGATGATAAAGGAGGCCAGATGTTAGCATGTTCTCTGTACCTGAGGGTCATCAGCACATAGGTGATAAAGGAGGCCAGGTGTTAGCATGTTCTCTGTACCTGAGAGTCGTCAGCACGTAGATGATAAAGGAGGCTGGTGTTAGCATGCTCTCCAGATCTGAGATTTTATTTATTGAAGAAATAGAGTTAGAACACATGTAAATGCTCAGTTTTCATGAGAGAATACAGAGTTAAAAAGGGATTAAAAATTAAAAATGTGATTCCATTCCCACCCCCACTATGAAATTCTATCCCCAAACAAGAAATGATAAACTTATTCTCTTTATTTTTTTAGGTTATATAACATTTATATTGTTTCACTACTGTTTGGCACATTAATACCCCCTTAAGAGGTGGAGTCAAATGTAAGTTTATTAAGAACTAGAGAGTAGTTAGAAATAGCCCATCTTTAGCTTGGGTTTCACCAATTAATTCATTTGAGTAATCTCTATATTATTTGGAAATGTTTAATTTTTTCTATTTCTAGGTAACTCCAACATAGTCACAATAAATTTTAGTATCCAGTAATATCATGAAAACTATTTCCAGATTTGAAAATCAACCATAGAAAGAGCAAAAATCTAAAAAAAAAATATTGCACTAAGAAATGTTTCTGATTTTACTGCCTATGTTTTCTTCTAGGATTTTTATGGTTTCCGGTGTTTAAGTATTTCATGCATTTTGCATTTATTCTTGTGTAAGGTGTAAGGACGTGGTCTAGTTTTATTTTTATTTTTGCATATATCTGTACAATTTTCCCAACACCATTTACTGAGTAGACTATCTTTACTCCATTGTATATTCTTGCCTCCTTTGTCTAATATTATTTAACCATAAAGGCATGGGATTTCTGGGCTCTCTATTCTGCTCCATTGATCTATGTGCCTGTTTTTATTCCAGTACCATGCTGTTTTTATTACTATGACCTTGTAGTATAGTTTGATATCAGACAGTGTGATACCTCCAACTTTGTTCTTCTTTCTCAAGATTGCTGAAGCTATTCGAGGTTTTTTTGGTGGCTCCATATAAAATTTTGGAATATTTGTTCTAGTTTTGGGAAATACACCATTGGTATTTTGATAGCAATTGCATTAAAACTATAAATTATTTTAAGCGGTATGGACATTTGAATGTTAATTCTTCCTATCAATGAACATGGTATATGCTCCAACTTATTTGTATCTTTATCAACTTCTTTCTTCAGAGTCTTATAATTTTCTGAGTACAGGTCTTTTACTGCTTGGTTAAATTTATTCCTAGGTACCTTGTAATTGTAAAGGGAATTTTTTTCTTAGTTTCTCTTTCTGATAATTCATTATTACTGTATAAACATTTTTTTTATTTTGAAAGACTATTTTTTAAAGAAGTTTTAGTTTTACAACAAAACTGAGATGGAGGTACAGAGAGTTCCCATATACACCCTGCCCTCACACATGAAGAGTCTCCCCCGTTACCGACATCACTAACCAGAATAGTGTCTGTGGTGTGTGTGTATGTTTTTAAACCAGGGATGAACCTACATTGACACCTTTGGCACCACAGCCACCCAAATTCCATATCTTAAATCAGGGTTCACTTTTGATACTGTACATGGTATGGGTTTGGACAAATGTGTAATGCATGTGTCCATCATTATAATATCCTACAGAGCATTTTCACTGCCCTAAAATTCTCTGTGCTTTGCCTATGCACCTCTGCCCCCTGCCCCAGTAACCACTGAGCTTGTATTGTCTCCATGGTTTTGCCTTTTCCAGGAGGTCATCTAGTTGGACTCGTGCAGTCGGTAGCCTTTCAGATGGGCTTCTCGCCCTTAGTCATGTGCATCCAGGGTGCCTCCATGTCTTTCATGCCTTGATAGCTCATTTCTTCCTTAGCACTGAATACTGCTCCGCTGTCTGGATATACCGTACAGTACTTTTCACCAAGATCTGCCTTATAAATCCCACAGCCTAGCACACTGCCTCCCACGGGCTTTGCTGACAAGCTGTAGACACCCAGTGGATTTTGAGTGAGGGCATGAATGAACCTATTTCCGTGTGTGCTGGAAAATGTGGCTTAGAGGTAGAGAGTTCTTTGCTGCACTGTTGAATAAGAAATGCATTTTTCATCTCTGCAGGGAGCTAAAATAAAGGATTCATTTCAAACCTTGAAATCCCAGAACCAGCTCCTTAGCGTTGTAAGCTTGGGCTGCCACTTGACTCGCTTCCCTTTTCTCTCCCAACTACCTCATGGGTGTGGGATTTCTCCCTCAGGATGTCACCCCAAGGAAGGAGGGGCCTCTGGGTGGGGTTTTACCAGCCCTCTCCTGCTTTTCTGAGCTGGGAGTTCCAGCCCGTGATGACGTTTGAGACTCCGTTACCATGGAGCCGTGCCCCAGCTCAAAGAGGGTCTCACCACGCACAGTGTTCCAGGAAGAGAGAGTGGTGAAAAATAAACTTCAAAAAGTCCTGCTTAATCAATAGAGATGGGAAAAAATGTTTTCAAAATTAAATACAGGGTGGAGTACAATACATTTTTACTGTTGCCCTTGCTCTGCAAACATTGCCTTTTATTTTAGTTTATTGTTGCTTTCTGTTTTGGGGAATTGTATTACTTCTAAAAGACCCTGCTGTCCACGAGCTTCTGGGCTTATGTCCAAAATACAAGTGGGCATTAACTCAATTCTGCAGATAAGATTTCCTTAGAGACTTCCAGGAGACTTCACTAGTCCACCTCCACCAACACGGTCTGACCTGAGCCCTACCTGACAAAGCTACTTAGAGGAAAAATAACAGGATCGGGTGCTTGTGCAGAGGTGGAGCAGGAGCCCAGAGAGTGAAGGATAAATACGGGATTCTGAAGCAGAGGAAGATGAAGCCAGAAGCAGACCTTGGCTCCAGGGCAGGTCTGAGTTGATGTTGAGGCCAGTGATGAGCTCATTACAGGAAGGTCCGTGTGGCACCAAAACCTGCACTCCAGTCAGTGACGCTCCTCCCACAAAATGCAACCTGCTTTTCCTACATGGATGAGTGAGCAGGATCTGTAGTTTTTATGGACCCACAATTACACCGATTTAGAATTTACCTGTGCTATATATAGCTCAAGGATTTTGTACGTGCTCTAGCACTTCAAAGCATATTAATGTTGAAAAAACGTCGTATGCTTACAAAAAATCTTTTTTTCTGATTAAAAATTATGTAGCTATTTTTTACAACGTTTAGGAGAAATAAAATTTAGAAATACATTAGAAGGCTAACAAAATGAGTCGCAATGAAATATTTTTAGATGCCTCAGGTAGTTGCATGATTCTGTGGAAGGTAAAGAAGAAAGAATTGAAAGCATTCTCTGCCCATAGGACCTGGGTATGGACAGTGCTCTTGCAGGGCTGGGGTATGGACCCCGTGCTGGCCAGGAGGGCTGTGTTGTCAGTCCTCAGCTCTGCACACACAGAACACTGGAGATAGGTGCACAAACCTGACGGTTGTCTTTATGACACCGGGTGTGTCATAAGTGAAATTATCAGGTTGTGACTTACAGTCAGCATGGCTTCCAATCAACAGCTAGGTGTTTGTTTGACTCTTTAAGGCTCGGGCTCTTCATCTGTAAAATCGGATGCAGAATCCCACTTACCTCATAAGGTAGCTGTACTGATTACATTGGATTTGCCATGTTCACGTCATCAGTTCCCAGTCTAGCATTAGCATCGGATGAATATGGATGCTTGTTTGTGCACAAATGTGAAATCGACTTGATGGATGCATATGGCATCATGGATCTTCCTGTAGAATGTGTTGAATTTTGAGGATAGTTAGGAAGGACTTTAGTATATTGTTCCTGATTTCACACAACCGGTATAGGTGGGCCTAATTCTACCCTCACAATAAATCATGGTCTAGGTCAGTGGTCGGCAAACTGTAGCTCGGCAAACCGCGGCTCATGAGCCACATGCGGCTCTTTGGCACCTTCAGTGTGGCTCTTCCACAAAATACCGCCTCTTCCACAAAATACCGACTTCTGCGCATGGGCCACGAAGTTTCAATCGCACTGTACGTGCGCGCCCACACATGGTATTTTGTGGAAGAGCCACACTGAAGGGGCCAAAGAGCCGCATGTGGCTCGCGAGCTGTGGTTTGCTGACCACGGGTCTAGGTGAAGCGCTCAGGACATCTCTGTCATGGCAATGTCACTCATCATTTGAAAGCTTTTTTTATTTAACCAGCAAGGCTGCTGTGAGGTAGGTCAAGAGGAATAGCCATGCTGTTTGTTTTTACCACCTTCATTCTCAAGATGTCACGATCTCTATTGACCAGCCCGTTGTTTCTCAGGTGGAGGGCTAGCACTCCAGACAGGACTCCACTGAGCAGGCCCATCTGGGGCGCCATCATGTAGAGGTGTTTGCAGGGGCCAGGCGGTTACCGTTTGGTGGGCTGAGCGCTGGACTGCCTTGGACTCAGCTGTCCAGGGAGAGAGCTGCTCTCACACAACCAACCCCTCGTCCCTGACCTGTTGGCAGGTGGTCTCAGGTGTCCTCGTCCTGGCAGCTGCCATGCTGGCTCTCCCTTTCCCTCCACACCAGAGGCCCACTTGCGTCACTTAGAAATCTGCTCGGACTGTGGCCTGGCCCCTGGGACTTGGTGGGCCCTGGTTCGCTCTGGGCTCCGCGTGATGCTCATGAGTGCCGATGGCTATGTCACTGTGATGGCCCACACGTCTCATGAGGAATGAGTGTCTACTCAGAGCCAGTGCAGCAGCCAACGCACCTCCGTGACTTCCCAGGCACTGAAGCGCCAATGAGATTTTCAGATAAACATACCAAAAGTCCAATTTTGGGGGGTGTCGGGAGGAAAAAAACCAGCACGTTCTTCTCTCCCTTTCTCCTCGGTCCAGCGCTTCTAGGCAGCCTTTCCTCCGGTAGGTAGATGCCCTCTGGGTGTCAGGGAAACACAATCTCTGTTGTAGAGGCTGAAAGCAGAGAGGAATGGCTGAGAGCCACGTCTTCGTGGTTGGGGTGAGCCCTTCCTTGCCAACCGGCAATGCGTTGACCTACAGAGGCAGCTGCGAATGGAAACACGGCCACTTCCATGCCCTTCGGGGCTCGGACGCATTTTCAGTTGCTGAATTCTTACCATTTCCCGAAGACAATGGGACACTGATCATCTTTATCAGAAAAAGAGTTTCCAATTTAAACTTAGTGCGGAGGGTGGTCGGAGACTGGACGTAGACGCGGTCTCTGAGGCAGGTTCGGACACAGCTAACAGGAGGGCTGATTCTGTCTCGGGCCTGGCCGTGGGGGAGTGAGACTGGATTTTCAAGGTGGTACAAAGGCAAGTGAATCCTTAACCCGAGGCTGAGAAGCAGAGGATAATCAGGGAAATGCAACCGTTTTCCTTTTTGATGACAAAGCACAGATGTCTGCACTGACTTCCTATGAGAAGTGAAGGTTAACTGCTATTGTGGGAGGGAGCTGCTTTTCCTGTTTCCTTAGAAAGCGCTGAAGCAGATTGCCTATTGAGAAAGCTTAATGGAGAACCGGAGACAGAGCCCTCGCAGCAGGGGAAGGAGGGGAGGGGGCTGGGAACCAGGGAACCTAACGGGGATCAGCAACTTCATGCCAGGAGGCTCAGTGCTGAGAATTCACACGACGTAAACTCAGTTCACGTCTATGCTCTCTGCTGTGGGAGTATGGCAGTGACTGTGGCTGCAAGAGGTCATTGCTGTCAGTATTCCCCCAAAATAAAAGTCGGGCACGGGGCCGTACACGGGTGACTTCCTTTAGGAAACTAGCCAATCCCTCCGTCTGTTACACCTGTGACCAAGGCAGGACCAGCTCAGAAGTCCACGCCTCAAGTTAAGCCTCGTCAAGAAAATGACTGTACCCAAGCAGTCCTTGCAATCTAGGCACTGCCCTGACTGTGTTAGAGCAGTGGTTAGAGCATCAGCTTGTGCACCAAGGGGTTGAGGGGTTGATTCCCAGTCAAGGGCACATATCTGGGTTGCAGGTTCGATCCCCGGCCGGCCACGTGTGGGAGGTAACCAATCGATGTGTTGCTCTCACGTCGATGTTTCTTTCTCTCCCTCTCCCTCCCTCTCTTCCACTCTCTCTAAAAAAATCAATGGAAAAAATATTCTCTGGTGAGGATTAACAATACACAAAAACCCCACACAAATGAACAAACAAAAAAAAAACTAGGTTCTTTTTATAAAATATTCAGAATTAATCAGCACATGCACTGTAGCCTGCTCTTCTCATGGACACTTACAGTCACTCCAGGCCTTTCCTTGTCTATCATGACATTTTATCTGATGAGCCTCCATTCTGAAATTTAGACACATTTAAATTCATCCGTTGGGCAAACATTTATCTCACGCCTATTCTGCGCCAGTCACCGAGGCCTCGGGGAAGAAGATAAGGTGGATGAGACAGAACTGTCAGCAGATCACCGCCAGGCAGGCTGAGCACAGCACAGGGAGGGACAGAGTGGATGGGGACCCAGAAGGAGACCCTCTCCCCTGGGGGACCCAGCAGCGCCTGCCAGTGGTGGTGTTTGAGCTGCGTCTCCGAGGACGGACAGGGTGTATTGAGAATCTGCCGTCAAGCTTAACATGCAAGACTCTTGTGGCAGTAATGGCAGCTAGAAGATTAAATATGTGCTGTTTATGTAAAAAATAAGACTTCTCAGAAATGAAACCTAATTAGAGGGTGTTACGATACAACGTATGAATATCTTTCCTTTGGAGGAGAATTTGAGGAGCTACGAAATAGGATAATGCACCGTGAAACGACTCCATGGGGCTGTTGCTGGGTGGACTGGACGTGGGTGTCTGCAAGTGCCTTGCATTCTGTTCTCTATCTGGACTCTAGAGCAACGAGCATCAGAGAGAGCTGATGCCTGTGCAGACTCACTTAGATAACATTCTCCTTTTCCAGGCACTACCGTCACCAGTAGGTGCTATATTCCATAATCAAAGGCAAACGAAGTCCTGGGAGGGTTGGATGCCACGTCAGAGCCCAATGATGAGATTAAATCTGGCGCTACTGCTGAAGGGGAGCATGCATCCACGGTTTTCCCTGGTTTTCTGAGACGCACATTAAAGAGAAAATATTCTTGTTGGAGGAAGATATAGGGCAATAAGCAGTTCTGTGGGTGATTAAACCGTGAAGTGAAGCTGAATCTCTCAATGACCAGCAAAAGGCTCTTATTGCAATATATTGTGGTACCATGAACATTTCCTTTTGCATATTAGTTTTTAGAACATATTATTTTATGAGCTTGAATATTATTAGCTTTCTACTAAGCAGTAAGCAGATGATTACACTTAAAAAATATCCTAAGTAGAATTTCTAAAATTGAAAATCCAAGTTAATGTCACTAGACCCCCACATAACTTTTCACTTTTCTATGGGCTATTTCTGTGCCCATACAAAGGCAGAGAGAAGAGGAGACTGACAGTTAATCCAGAATAGATATGCCTTTGGGTGGAGATAGCTACTGAGTAAAGCTGGCAGGTTTCTAAAAAAATGTGACTCACAGATAGAAACTGTGCTCTGCGTCTACCGGTTATTAAATCTGACCTTTCTGAACAAACACAACTGAGCTCACCCTGGTCATCTCCAAGATAAGCTATTATTTACCTCAGAGTGGCACCAGCACTCCCTCATTACAGCAACTGGAATATGATGATCTAAAAAGCAGATCTAGAACAAGAACTGAGAAGCCATCACATGACCTTTCTACATGGGCGCTGTGAATTCAATGTCCATCTCTTTTTCCCTTGGCCCCCATTTTTAAGGACAGCCTTCAAGAGATCGTTATTGGACGGGGATGTGTGAGCTTAGAGAGAAGGCTGGGAAGATGCTAAGCTAGAGGTTCCATGATGGGGAAATACATCTGATGGGGTTTCATCCTACGCAGCAGATTTGGTAAAAAAGAACTCGGGACCAGTCTCCTGGGAAGCTTGGCACCCCAAAACCTCTGTCACAGGAAGTCAAGATGGCTGGGCCTCCGTTTCCCACCCACACCCATTGGAAGGGACTCCAGATCTTGTTGTTCCTTTCTTTTGTAAAATAGGAAGGAAGGACATTTAGTGAAAAATATATAAAGATAAATGCCATATGCAGCTGTGTATACAAACACACACACACACACACACACACACACACATACATATACACATATATAATTTAAAATGTACTCTTTGCCTCTATTTGCAACATAATCCAAAAATATCCCAGTAGATATTCAGACTTTTCCCAAAGTCGTCTGGTTTTCTTGTTGTTTTTCTCAGGGGCCCCAGTGCTCCAGAGAATCATTCTTTTCAAACTTGCCCTTGAACGACCCGGTTATGGAAGTGAAATAAACAGCACCGAGTTTTCCTCTAATGCAGTGGCCTTGCTTTGTATTGACAAAAACATCTTACAATTGGTTAAGTACTGCGTGCACTGATGTGTTTCTAAGGCCCATATCGGCACGGAGAATCTCTACCTGTGCACTCCCTTTTAGATGTTTTTGAAAAAATTCTTTAGGCCACAGGGAATTTAGCAATATCACATCGGATGGAATTTGCACTCGGAAAGTTAACCCAGGTGATCCTTGTAGTGTTCATCTATTGGGAAGTTTCTATTGGGGACATACTAGTATCTGTGCTATTACAGCTTGGTCTTGGCAGCTTTTTGAAGTAAAACCATTACTTGCTGGGAGTGGCGTCGGCTATAAGTGCTCTGGTCTGAAGTTGAACTTGAGGCAGTCTATATTAATAAAAGGGTAATATGCTAATTAGACTGGACGTCCTTCCGGACAAAGCCACGGTGACAGGGGCCGAGACAGAGGCAGTTAGGGGCGATCAGGCCTGTAAGGGAGGGCAGTTAGGGGTGACCAGGCCAGCAGGGGAGGGCAGTTAGGGGTGACCAGGTGGGAAGACAGAGGTGGTTAGGGGCGACCAGGTTGGCAGGCAGAGGTGGTTAGGGGCGACCAGGCAGGCAGGCAGAGGCAGTTAGGGGCAATCAGGCCTGTAAGGGAGGGCAGTTAGGGGCGACCAGGCTGGCAGGGGAGGGCAATTAGGGGTGATCAGGTGGGAAGACAGAGGTGGTTAGGTTGGCAGGCAGAGGTGGTTAAGGGCGACCAGGCAGGCAGGCAGGTAAGTGGTTAGGAGCCAGCGGTCCCGGATTGAGGGTGCAGGCCGGGCTGAGGGACGCCCCTACCCCCCTGCATGAATTTTGTGCACCGGGCTTTTAGTTGTTTAATATAACTGTTGAGTACACAGATTACCTAATTTTGTTTAACTTTTACTTAGCACTGAACGTTGTCTCTAAGTAATATAGATATGACGGCTGCATATTAGATTCCAGTGCATTATTTGATAATGCATTGTCACTACAGTTGCATAATTACTACCTGAATTATAATTTAGATGTTTCCTGTCACATGAAGGAAAAGGACTATCCGAATGTTCTCCAGACTCCTTCCTCTGATCCAGGGACCATGTGTCTCTCCATTGCCTCGAACTGTGTACCTATAGATCTCTTCTCAATGTTTATTAACTTTGAGAATCTACCTACTTCTATTTTTCTGTCAAGAAAACATTTATTAAGACAGATTTGCAATATCATTGAGTTGTTATTATGTAAATGGAACATGCATCGGTGCTGGGGATTTTGGAAAATGCAGAAAACTATAAAGAACAGTAGACGTCATCACTAATATAAGTGCCTGGACAACACTACCATTTGGCTTCCTTTCAGGCTTTTACCTGCCTAACCCAGGTAGGAATGTGTGTGTGTGTGTGTGTGTGTGTGTGTGTGTGTGTAAGACGGAGAAAGGTATATGTGTGTGAATTCCTAAGTTGCTTATTTCTATTTCAGATGGAAAACTACACTAAAAATTCAAACTAAACAAATGGTTACCATTTCAAATCTCTTTTAGAGTTATAAATCTCAAAATATGTTTATGCCTAAAACATGGAATTATATTTTGACAGTCACAAATCAGTTCAGATGTCATAAGTATTCTAAATATTTTAAGGAGGTGTTGGTAAGAAGAATTACATAAAGAATAGAAAATAACTAGGAAAGATATTAGCCAAAGATCTCAAAATTTTTGTTGTTGTTGTTAATCCTCATCCGAGGACCTTTTTCCATTGATTTTCAGAGAGAATGGAATGAAGGAAAAGGAGTAGGGGGAGGAGAGAGAGGGGGAAACATTCATGTGAGACACATCGATTGGTTGCCTCCTGCAAGCACCCCAACTTGGGCCAGGGATTGAGCCTGCAACCCAGGTACGTGCCCTTGACTGTGAGTTAAACCTGAGACCCTCAGTCTTCGGGCTGGTGCTTCAACCACCGAGCTAAACTGGCCAGGGCAAAGGTTCCACATTTAACATAAATGCTTTAGTAAGTATTTATAATCCATATAAACTAAGTATAAGCTCTTTGTACTAAACATTTGCAAATGTATCTGCTAAATATTTCATAAGCAGTATTTCCCTCTTAAAGCCCTTGTTTTTACTGCCCCAGAATAGCTGTTCTTCGTGTGAGAATCATTGGAGATTATGGCTGAGCGTTACGTAGTGTCTCTCTAATCACCTCTGTTTTGTCCTTCATTCATCTCCATGGCCATCACCAGAGGCTATAAAATGAAGGTTCCAATTAGTGTCTCTTAATATACTAATTGGGGATTTTCATTTTTTTTTCCAGAAAGAGTTTCATTAAACATATCGCCAGACATAGGGACTGTGTCCTTTTCTTCATCAGTCACTTTTGAGAACTGCTCCAATTGCTAATCAGCAAAATTTCATTAAGAGGGAAAAAAAATGAACCCCATAGAATGAGTCATTGCCAGTTACCTTTTATTCCCTTTGGCCAGCGAACATACTGATCTCACAGTTTAAACCAGACACCCCCACACACGTGGGTTTGCATTTGCTTGTGAGCAGCCGTGCCCGGGGGCAGGTGCCTCCCGGCTTAGGATCAAGGACTTGGGTCCTGGGTGGCATCACACTGCCTGGAGCGCATTCCATTAGCTGGAGTGACTTCCACAACCTTCCTTGCCCGGAAGGGCTGTTTCCACACAGGCATACTCACCCCTGTCCCTGTTGGGGACACCTGAGACCCCTCCCACTATGCACATCCCGTCTGCGGCCCAGTGTTGCAGGCTGTGGTGCCTGGGCCATCTCATTATTTTTATCGCTTATAAAGAAGTGTATTTTTGCTCAGCTGGTGTGGCTCAGTGGTTGAGCAGCGACCTATGAACCAAGAGGTCACAGTCAGGGCACATGCCCGGGTTGCAGGCTCATTCCCCAGTATGGGGCGTGCAGGAGGCAGCTGATCAATAATTCTCTCTCATCATTGATGTTTCTAGCTCTCTCTCCCTCTCTCCTCCTCTCTGAAACCATAACAATATATATATATTTTAAAGAAGTGCATTTTCCCGCGTATAGTAGTTAGGTAAGTCCTAGCAAGTGCCCTGCAGCCACATGCTGGGCACAAGGGGATCTCCCTTTTAGGGAAGAGCTGAGCACAGTTGCTGGCTCCCAGCTGGAGATGTCTCCTGCCCAGGCTGTGCCCATTCCCGGTCTCCGCGGCCTGAGCAGCAAGCCAGCGCAGGAGGGCTTCTCTCTTCAGAAACGTGCTCTGCCCACACACTTCTCTGCACCACACTCTCCCCCACCCTCCGAGGACTCATAACTAAACCACCCAGGTGGGAACCTGGGAAAGCCTGGCTGCGTCAGGATCTGCCCTTGTCGTTGAGAGAAGGCCTGGAAGACGGGGCTGGAGGCCCTCCCCTCCCCGGAACAATGATGTTTATGTAAGTTTGCCTTTTAAGCTCTTAACATTTACTTAAAAGTTGGGATGCATGTTCAAGTTGATCACAACGTATAGCATCTGTTTGCAGAAGAAATGCGTCCCACGGTGTGGAGAAGAGGGGTTGCATGGTTTTTTGGTTTTCGTATCAAAGGGAAGACAGTCACGTGAGTTCCGGACATGGGTGAGGAGTCAGTGAGGTCGGCTCGAATCCTCACGTGACCACGTACTACCTGTGTGACTTCCAGCTCCTTTCTAAACCTTCAGGCACCTGGCTCCTCAGGGTTAAAAACAAAGCAGGTGCGCCTCTTCAAGCGTGGTTCCTGGGTCGGCGAGGTTGCCAACATGAGGCCTACTGCGTGCCAGGCGCACAGTGGGTGCTATGGAGCGAGAGCTGTGTGCCTCGTTCCACTGTGGCTAATGCAGCTCCTGCTGCTGCGCCCACTGCTCATTCTACTTGTTATTAGCCTCCCTCCCCCCACTGCTCAGACCCCCCACTGCCCATTGCTCCAGCCTCTCCCTCTTCTGCTTCCTCGTCTTAGTTCCCTTACCCCTGTTTCCAAGTGTCCCTAATTACTTGTGTCCTGTCTTTATCCTGGAATGCTCTGTTCTCTCTCGCCTACTGGAATCCTATTCATCTATTAAGTGCTGCTCCAATGTGCCCATAAGTCTTCATCAGTGACCCCGTTAAAATCAATGCGCTACGCTGTGCTCCACGCCCCAGGCCAGCCCTTCATCACAGCACTTTAATTTCTCCTTCTCTCATGGCTGTAGATCTCTCTCTCTCTCTCTCTCTCTCTCTCTCTCTCTCTCTCTCCCTCTCCCTCTCCCCCCCCCACCCCCCGTATTCTAGGGTGTCCTTATCCGCTGCCCCACACACAGTCCTCACCAGTGAGCACAAGGCTTTCCCGCGTGGCCACAACGCCATCGCTGCTTGTCGGATTACACTGTTGCCCAGAACTCTCCAGGAGCGAGGATCTCCACTCTGCTGGCGAGGTGACAACTGATGTTCAGACAGATGCCCGAGGCGGCACTGGAGCCTGAAACGTTCTCTAAACAGTCAAATCGCTCTCGGCGGGCTGTAGGGCTGTGTGTGCCCCATTCTGGTCTTTTGCTGGCGGGTCAGCCATAGACGGTATTTGGGTTTGCTGGAGGGGCCAGAACCAAGTTCCACAGGTGGGGCGGCCAGAACCACAAGGATGTGTGCGCTCCTGGTGCTGGAGCCAAGGTCCAGGTGCGGGCGGGTGGTTTCTGCTCCAGCGTCTCTCCTGGGTGGGCGGGTGGCCTTCTCTCGCTCTTTTCCACAAGTGTCCCCCTGCAAGGGCCCCCCCTGTTGCTCAGCCTCCTAATCACCTCCTCTTACAGGGCGCAGTCAGATTGGAGGAGGCCCCCCAAAGGGCGTCCCTTTAATGTAATCGCCTCTCGAAAGACCCTATGACCTAATCCAGCCCCAGGCTGAGGTCTGCGTTAGGACCTCAACATAGGAATTTGGGGAGAACACATTTCAGTTTGTAACCGATAACACCTGTTTTTTAACCAGAATTTGTATTTAGCAGAAATCCTCATTTCCTGATATCAGCCCCCGGAGCAGTCTGAGACTCTGGAAGGTGAAACGTTTCCCAGGTTATCCTCACAGAGAGGGGGTGTCTGTCCCTCTCAGCTTGTCTGCGGGGTGTCTGTCGGAGTCTGTCTGATGCCCAAATCCATGTATGTGACCAGCGTCCTGCACTGTTGCTCAGGATGCCACTGGCCACAGGAGGGATGCAGGGCTGTGCTCCATGGGAGGGAAGCAGGGGAAATCTTCCTGAGGCTGATTCTGTGTAACACACACTGTTTTTTGCATATTGTGTCTCAGTCTTGATGGGGGCGGGCAGCTGAGAGCCAGAGGGGGGTTAGGCTGCCCCAAAGCACCACTTGGTCCTACAGTTGTCACCAATCCAGAGCCACAGAGGAGAAATCTGTGTCCTAGGAACCTGTGACATTCACGGTGGCATTTCACCTACTCTGGAAAAACAGGGTGGCAACAACCCAAAGTATTTCTTTGCTATTTTGAAATAGCAGTCATAACCAGGAAGAGAATGCACTTAAAAGATTTCATAGCCCTGGCTGGTTTAGCTCAGTGGATGGAGCATTGGCCTGTGGACTGAAGGGTCCCGGGTTCAATTCCAGGTCAAGGCACATGCCCGGGTTGTGGGCTCGATCCCCAGTGTGGGGCGTCAGGAGGCAACCAATCAGTGATTCTCTTTCATCATTGATGTTTCTATCTCTCTCTCCCGCTCCCTTTCTCTCTGAAATCAATAAAAATTAAAAACTATTTCATTAATATTCAGTGTAAAGACTGAATTTCCAGGAGTGGCAGTGCAGTGACTACAAGTCAGCTCACGTAGGAAGGAGGGCCCGGCCCCGCCCTGTGCTCTGGCTGCAGCCACTATCACATTCTCAGCCATTAGGAGTAAAGCAAAAACTAGATTACATCTTATTTTCCACAATTTCCATCGCTTTAGCGCATGTGAATGAATCATCCCGTGGCCTCAAATGATTTGAAGATAATACTGACACAGCCATTCTTACTTATAAAATCGCAAGCACTGGTGACAGTATCCCCCGTGGCGGCCAACTGCTCGGCTACTTGTTTATGTTTTTGCTCTAGCTCATCCCTCAGGCCCCTTTCATCTCGTCCTAACTGTTCCCACCGCCGTGAGGAAGGGCAATGACTTTCTACACAGATGTTTCGTTGGAAGAATTACCAGACTCAGCTGGGGCTCTGCCTCTCTCCTTTGCTGACTTTCTAGAATAAAACAGAACATATCTCTGTTGTGTCCTTTTCTTAACAGCCACACCTTCATTCCAGCTTGAGGAACTCTTAAAATAGTGTCCCTGTGTCTTGCTCTTGGCCTTACGAGGCCTCTCTTGTGAGTTTCACCGGCACCGATGGTCTGTCTGCTCAGGAACCCTGCAGCCGGTTTCCCAGACACGAGGAGTTTCCAGCATTTTAGCTGGCGAGCATCCGGTCCTCTGAAATTGTGGCTCTGAGATTTCCAACACTGAGATGTAAAATAACGCTGGAGTTTCCCAGCTGTCAGAGGCAAGAACATATTGAATTGGTTTAAGCCCAAAAGACTTCATCTCCGATTTGATTTACTGGATATTTTGGCTGGGAGCGCAGGACCGCCATAGGAGAGTGGGGAGTCATGTACAATGCATAGAAGGGCGCTGTGTTTCTGAGCCGCGGGACAGAGCCTGGAGCCCACGATGGACGCTCATTACGGTAATCTGGCCAAATTGGCGGCTCCTTCTCATGGAAAGCTGTTTGTTTTCCGAGACCATCATCAACCAAGGTCGTTTGACGATGCAGATGAGGTTCTGCTGCTTTCATCATCCCTTCAAAGATATTGGAGCAGAAGAAAGCACCTTCCATTTTACAGACACGCAAAAAGGTTACGCTTATGAACGTCCCCGACTTAAAAGCACCTCCTGTTAGTGTGTCCAATTGCAGAGCAGAAAACGGTTAGGATGCATTTTGAGAAGCTGGATTTTTAAAAAAATATATATTTTTATTGATTTCAGAGAGGGAGGGAGAGGGAGCGAGAGATAGAAACATCAATGATGAGAGAGAATCATTGATTGGCTGCCTTCTGCAGACCCCCTACTGGGAATCGAGCCTGCAACCTGGGCATGTGCCCTTGACCTGAATCGAACCTGGGACCCTTCAGTCCCTAGGCCAACGCTCTACCCACTGAGCCAAACTGGATGTTTTGGTTAGGGCAGAAGCTGGATTTTTTTTTTCCAGAGCACTGTGACTTCATTTGTAAAAACTTGACAGCTTTTATATGACCTATTTAAAAACAAAATTCCTGGCTCGTTGCCTGTGACACTTGGTTGTGTATTCTATGAGTCGATGAAATTAGTGGAAGAAAATCTTTTTATTGCCTTCAGATACCTCGTGCCGAAACCATGTGCTCTGGATGTCACCTCCACGTGTGTGCACTCTGTGGACTCAGCCATAGAACATCAGGTCCGAGTCAGAGGCACGCCGGCCAGTGTGCAGCCAGTCCAGCTGCTTCCTTCCTTCCTCTCTGACCCAGTCCCGTGTGTGGGACTCAGAGCTGTCACCTTCGGCTTGAACCTCTCAGCTTTGACTGGCTGAGCCTTGTCGTAGTCATTTGGTTTCGGGGGCGTTGACCTCGCTGGTCCCTGAGGCAGACTTCCCCCCCATCCTTGTGTTCTGGGGCACAGGCCGTGAGTAGACTGGATGGGTGACAGGTGTATCTGGGCTGCCTGCCAAGCACCAGGCCGCCCCTCCATCTAGTGGCCGACAGCTTCAGGCGGCCTCATTCGTACAGCGTGCCGAACACGTATCAGCGTTTTCTGTTCCGACTAATGTTATGAACACCTGGTGCTTGCTCCCATCCTCCTGCTGCTTCCAGCTTTTCCACGGAAGCCCCTGAGCTGACTGATGTCTCTATGGGACCACATCCAGGTCAGTCAGACTTTTACTCTGGACTCTGTTCTTGCACCGGATGGAGGGGATTCAGGACCATACTCTGTCAGCCTTGAGGCTCCCACACTCCCTCCCTCTCATTCCCCCGGGCCTACACACTCTTGAATTACTCCCACCCCTTCCTTTTAAACCTCAACTATGACTACCTCCACCCTCCACGCAGTCTCACTCCCATCCTTTCTCTCATACTTCCCTGCCAACTTCCAGCCTTGGGTTAAACTTGCCATTCGCCTTGTTTCTAGACCAGGACTGCTGAATGCCACCGGAGAAAGCCCAGCCACTGAAGCAGACTGGCACATCCAACGTCTCCTCTTCATTGGACAGTGGCAGCTCTTCCCCGCGATCCCTGTTAAATTCCGTCTGGGGCCAGGGTTTGCCCCAAATATCTTCACAATTCCTACTTTAACCCCACCCTCCTAAAAAAGGTGGCTTTGTTGCTAATTATGCTCAGTAGTTACTTTGCTACTTAGGCTGAGAAATTGGAGGAAGTGCCCTCAAACTTCCTACTTACACACCAAGAAGCATTCCTGTGTTTGCTCTCTTCCTACCTATTCATAGAGGTAAGAGGTGTATACTAGTAGATCACCACCTTTCACCAGGAACCTGGGAGACCTCAGTAATGTTTCCTCCTCTGTGTTTATCTACGAATAATTCCTGCTCTTCTTGGCTGGTCTTTTGAAAGAGAAATCAGTGTCCAATATCTTAGTCATTTGCTCCTCAGTGCATTCCCACTTGGGTTCTACGACCCAGACTCTCCACAACTTGAACTTGATAAGGGTTTTCAATGACTTTGGAGTCGCCAAATCCAAGAGTCCCATTCTAATACTGCTGTAACTGACTCCCCCTTGAAACGCTCTGTGCATTTAGCTTCCAGAGCATGGCTCTCTTGGCTGTTTTATTCATTCACTTAACAAACGTTTACCTACTGTGTCCCAGGTTGTGCCATAGGTGCTGTGGATACATGCAGTGTCTGCCCTTTGAGAGCTTACGCTCTGCATATTTTTTATTTTAGATGGAGTCTTTCTTGTCTACTAGGATACCTCCTCATCTTTCAAATATTGGTTTTCTGTGTTGCCGGCCAGTAGGATCCCCTCCTCTGCCTTCTTTTCCATTCCAAGTGGTCTCTTGGACAGACTACCCCACATCTTCAGCTTGTGTTCCTCATGTTGTGACCATTCATTCCCCATTTCTAAATGCTTCTTATTCTTGGCTTCCAATTTCAGGAACTAGCACCATCATTATTTTTCTCAGTCTAAGGCAGTGGTCGGCAAACTCATTAGTCAACAGAGCCAAATATCAA
>NW_005871066.1:615342-618914 GCF_000147115.1 Myotis lucifugus
ATCTGATTGAGGTACATCTCTGAGTCGACCCCTTCCAACTCTCCATCCACACTCATCTTGTGTACTTGTTTCAGATAGACGAGTGTGGATGGGAGAGTTGGAAGGGGTCGACCTCAGCAAACATACCTCAAAACAATGTACCTCGCCCGCACTGCGTATCCTGCGGCCCGCCTGCGCCGCATCTCCCCTCGCCCTACCGACCGACACCCCCCACTTCTTCTAACGCCACTTCTTCAAAATAGACTCACCCAGGCCGAAAACCGACTTCTGCGCATGGGCCATGAAGTTTCAATCGCACTGTACATGCACCCGCACGTGGTATTTTGTGGAAGAGTCACACTCAAGGGGCTCGCGAGCCGAGGTTTGCCGACCGCTGGTCTAAGGCATTTCCAGCCATTTACTTCCCATTCACCTGACACCCTATGAGAAGCCGTTTAACTGTCTCATTCCTTCAACCCCACCGACTGTTGAAAACAATGTTTGATGAGGTGTTGGAGGTGTTTTAGTCAACTCTTGATTATAGTTGGTGAGGGATCAGCAGGGATGGAGATATTTAGGTTTTTTTTTAATAAATAGTTTCTACTGTGAATCCCTCGGGCCTCCTGCTACTGGGGAGCAGAGAGTGTGTGCCTGAGTCAATCTTTTAGTTTTCTGTGGCTATTTCTGATGGGAATAGTAGTAATGAGCTGATAGTATGTAAAAATGACTACTGACATCTTATCATTAGATTAAAAAATAAGGTAACTTTTTTTTCCAAAAGGAAGACATTTGATCTGATCGACTAAGCAAATGCTTTACTGGAAAGTTCTCTCCAATTCGGCATCTGCTGTGGAATTGGGGTGAACAGTGGTAAGTAGCCAAGTGTGAAATGCAGGGCAGAGGAACAGTGTTAGGCAAACAGGATGAGGGCAGAATCTCAGTAGCCTTACAAACTGGTTAATTAACCTAAAGATGAGTCTCACCAGTACTTAATATTTTTCCCAAGAGACTTCCGAGTTTACTTTTCCTGATAGTCTTTCTTTCTTATCTTTTCCTTGAAAAAGGCAATTTGTTCTTAGTCTAGCGAAACCAAGTAAAAAGAAATTAAGTGGATAGACATTGACATTTACAACACAGAAACTGGACAAACTGGGTCAGACAAAGTTCTAATGACTATGGAACGTGAGTTCAGGTAGGAACAGTTTGAGGGAACACTGTTGCAGTGGTAGCTCTCCGTGGTGCTGAAACCCCCACCTGTCAGGCTGGTTAGGGTAGAGTCTCTAGGCCAGCGGTTCTCAACCTGTGGGTCGCGACCCCTTTGGGGGTCGAACGACCCTTTCACAGGGGTCGCCTAAGACCATCGAAAAACACATATTGAATATATAATTACATATTGTTGTTGTGATTAATCACTATGCTTTAATTATGTTCAATTTGTAACAATGAAAATACATCCTGCATATCAGATATTTACATTACGATTCATAACAGTAGCAAAATTACAGTTATGAAGTAGCAACAAAAATAATGTTATGGTTGGGGGTCACCACAACATGAGGAACTGTATTTAAGGGTCGCGGCATTAGGAAGGTTGAGAACCACTGCTCTAGGCAGTTAGGACAAGTGAACTATAAATATTACTGAGAATAGCTTACACTTACACATTGCATTGAAAAATTGCATTGTTTAATAGTTGTGATGATATTGTAAGAAAAAATTGGAAATGTTAGGAAGGAGTGATATTCCTAAGGGTAATTATTCCACCTGAAGTATCTTAAGTTTGATTTTTCTTATTCAGCGATGTGAAGGTTGTTATTAACACATTAAATTGGTGATTTTCCCACTATGCATATTTAGCCAATATAGTTAATTTGACTCTTTTCTTTATAAATTTTAAAACCAATTAAGAATATTAAGAATTTAGGGAGTTACTCTTAAAACCTTTCTAGTGGGGGAAACACATTTTTAGGGTTTAGGAGCAATTAGAAAACTATCCTTTTCTATATAATTTAGAATTATAATTAGAATTTCTAATTCTGTTACAATTCAATATGATTTTCAATATATTACAAGTTTTATTTTGAAACCTTATTGTTATATGAGCAGTAGTGTTCACCACACAGACTTATGTTTTCAGTTTTTATTTTCTCAATGCGATGCTTTTTATAATATTTTGAACTTTTTTGCTCCCCATTGCTTCTTATAGCTCATACTTCCACTAAATCATTTCTACAAGGCAAACTGATTTTGTATATTGATCTATTTTAAAATATGAATGAGCTACACACTGAGGTTTTGAAACACATAAGTAAAAGGAATCATCTTGGGGGGATGGATGTGTGAGGAAGTGAAGCAGGAATTATGCTGGTAAACTCAACTGAATTCTGGACTTTGATGTTATTTTTAAATACAACACTACATGCAAAGGAGGAGGTGGAAGCACACTTCTTAACTCATATGAAAAGGCAAGAATTACTTGTATCAAAACTAGACAAAGACATCACAAGGAAAGAAAAGTACCAGTATTCCTATAAAACATAGACACAAAAACCCTTATGAAAATATTAGCAAACTGAATCCAATCTATATATATAAAAGTCTAATATGCAAAGTGTCCCCTCGGGAGTTCGACCAGGAGTTCAATCGCTTGCTGTGAAGTGTGCTGACCACCAGGGGGTGGCACAGAATGAAGGAAGGCCCCAGCCAGCAGCTGGAAGGTCCTGATCAGCCCTGATCGCTGGCCAGGCCTAGGGACCCTACCCTTGCACGAATTTCGTGCACTGGGCCTCTAATAACATATAAAAAAGGATAATATATCACCTAGCTGGTGTGGCTCAGTGGTTGAGCATTGACCTGTGAACCACAAGGTCACAGTTTGATTCCTGTCAGGGCACATGCCTGGGGTGTGGGCTCGGTCCCCAGTAGGGGGCGTGCAGGAGGCAGCCGATCAGTGATTCTCTCTCATCATTGATGTTTCTCTCTCTCTCTCTCCTTCTTCCTTTCTCTCTGATGTCAACAAAAACATATATATTTAATATATTTTATTGATTTTTTACAGAGTGGAAGGGAGAGGGATAGTTAGAAACATCAATGAGAGAGAAACATTGATCAGCTGCCTCCTGCATGCCCCCTACTGGGGATGTGCCCGCAACCAGGGTACATGCCCTTGATGGGAATCGAACCTGGGACCCTTTAGGCTGATGCTCTATCCACTGAGCCAAACCGGTTAGGGCTCTCTATATATTTTTTAAAGGATAATATATCATGATCAAGTGGGGATTATCCCAGGTATGCAATGTAGTTAAACTTTCATAAGTCAATCAATGTAAATTTTCATATTAACATAATGATTGAGTGAAAATAAATGACTAATTTATCCAACATGCAGTAACCTAAAAAAATTAATAATGCAACCATAATATGAAACAGCAATTCTACTTCCAAGTATACATCCATAGACATTAAAAAACACTCATTCAAAAAACTACTAGTATATGCACTCCTGTGATCATTGCAGCATTATTTACAATTATTAGTATGCAGAAACCAGTTGCATTTTTATATGCCAATAATAAACTATCAGAAAGATAAAA